>NC_057714.1:109125787-109146221 GCF_004010195.1 Chiloscyllium plagiosum | reverse complement strand
GAACCAGAGGACCAGCTTAAAAATAAGGGGTAGGCCATTTAGGACAGAGATGAGGAGAAACTTCTTCACCCAGAGAGTGGTGGGTGTGTGGAATGCTCTGCCCCAGAAGGTAGTGGAGGCCCAGTCTCTGGATTCGTTTAAGAAAGAGTTAGAGAGAGCTCTCAAGGATAGTGGAATCAAGGGTTATGGAGATAAGACAGGAACAGGATACTGATTGAGGATGATCAGCCATGATCATAATGAATGGTGGTGCAGGCTCGAAGGGCAGAATGGCCTACTCCTGCACCTATTGTCTATTGTCTATTGAGATAAAGCCTGTGGAGGCAGAACAGCAGTTGGACAGACAAAGGCATGGGGGAATCAATAACTGCTAACTGCAAACATTAGTAGCTGACAATGGGATGGTTGTGGTAGCAGCCCATTTAATGACAAGGCCCAGGGTAAGGTACTCAGGCCCTAAAATTATTGCACTCAATATTAAGTCCTATCTCCACGTGATGTTTACTCCCCCCCACTTTGCCCATCCCTTCCAATCTACAATCAGTTCTGAAGATCACTGCATTGAAAAAGCTAATTCTGCTTTCTCTCCACAAATGCTGCCAGACCTGCTGTATTTTCCCAGCAATTTCTGTTTTTGTTTCTGATTTCCAGCATTCGCAGATCTTTGTTTTTTTTATGCGTTTTGGAGACAAAAAGGCTAAGAGGAAATTGATAAAGGTTTACAAAATCATGTAGAGGGATGAATAGAGTTGCAAGGGAAAAAAACTTTTCCCGCTCAAAAAAGAATTGTGATGGAGATAGTATGTCAGCTTGGATAGAGAAATGACTAACAGAAAACAGAATTGAGATAAGGGTGCCACTTTCAGAACAACAACCTGTAACAAGTGGAGTGCCACTGTGAGCAGTGTTGGACCACAATTATTCAGAACATATACTAACAATTTGGATGAGGAAAGTGAATTTGCAGATAACAAAACAATTAGTGGAAAGGCAACTGTAGTGATTGGAACTAGGTGGATCTTGTTGACTACAAGCTCCTTGATTAGGTTGTAAACCATGCCAATCATGAAGCCCTGGCTGACGAATATAAAGGGGGGGATCACCCAGTGCGGAGGGGGAAGGGTAGGTCAGAGAATCCCCTCGTGGGTCTGCTCCTGGCCCTGGCCAGGTTGGCCATAAACAGGTCTAAGCAGTGGGCCATGGAGAGAGGTGGTATGGCTGGTTGCCAGCCCCTCTTTCACAGTTATGTGCGGGCCGGGGTGTTTCTGGAGAAGGAGCATGCGATGCCTACCAACACCCTCGGGGTTTTCAGGGAGAGGTGGGCACTGCAGGATGTGTCGTGCTTTTTCCCTCCCTCCCTGACTTTATTTTGTTTTAATCCCTGCCCTCGCTTTCACTTTTTTGATCACTCAGTATTGCCCTTTGTTGAGAAAGGCACTGCTTGTCACTGGCCTGCCAGGTGTTTTTCCTTTCTTCCTGTTGGTGGAGTATAAATAAAGATTAATGCACTCGTTGTTCTTCTCTCTGACTTACACCTGCACACACACAACATAGGTGCTGACGAAAAATTAAGCACTACTGCTGTTTGGCAGTAGTGTGGGGGTTAAAATGTTTTTTTTTAAATAAACAGAGGATTCAGAATCTCTTCACTTCAGGGGACTGACACTGAGCTGGCTGGCCACACAGCCAGTATACTGCAGGGAAGAAAAAAATATAAACAGGGATCACCTCGTGCAGAGAGGGGAGGGGAGGTCAGTGGAACTCCTCATAGGTCTGCTCCTGGGCCTAGCCAGGCTGGCCATAAATGGGTCCAGGCAGCGGGCCATGGAGGAGGTCGTTATGGCAGATTGTCTGCTCCTCTTTAACGGTTACGTTCAGGTTCAAGTGCCCCTGGAGAAGAAGCAAGCAGTGTCTACCACCACACGAGATTTTCATGGTGAGGAGGGCAACACAGGGTGTGGTGCGTTTTATTTACCCCTCTGATTCTATTTTGATTTGATCCCTGCCCTCCTCCTCGCCTTTTTTGATCACTTAGCATTGCCCCTTGATAAGGAAGGCACTGCTTGTTACTGACCACTCGGGTTTTTCCTTACTTTCTGCTGGTCATATATAAATAAAGATTTCTGCATTTGTTATTCTTCACTGTGTCCTACACCTGCACACACACGACATGGGCACTGGGGAAAGCATAAGCACTACTGCTGTTTGACAATCGTGTGCAGATTTATAAAGAAAATAAGAAATAAACAGGGGATTACCTAGTAC
Source organism: Chiloscyllium plagiosum (assembly GCF_004010195.1). Taxonomy (NCBI): domain Eukaryota; kingdom Metazoa; phylum Chordata; class Chondrichthyes; order Orectolobiformes; family Hemiscylliidae; genus Chiloscyllium; species Chiloscyllium plagiosum. The sequence goes on along the minus strand of NC_057714.1, from coordinate 109,143,956 downwards.
GGAGGGTGGAGGGTAGGTCAGATGACCTCCTTGTGGGCCTACTCCTGAGCCTGGCCAAGCTGGCCATAAACAGATCCAGGCAGGATCAGGAGGTGCAGAAGTCGACGTTTTGAGTGTAACCCTTCTTCAGTATTGGGGATAGCTGCAGGCAAAGGGGGAGGCAGGGGCAGGGTGGTGAAGTGGGGATAGGTGAAGACAGGTGGAGGGTACGTCCTGGTTGGTCAATAGGAGGAATGAATCCAGTTGGTGGCAGGGAGCAGTGGAAGGGAGGGAGTGGGGCTGGGAAGGGAGCCGTGGGAGGGGGAGCGAGGTTATTTGAAATGAGAGAACTGAATGTTGAGTCCTCCTGGCTGTAACATGCCCAGGCAGAAGATAAGGTGCTGTTCCTCCAATCGAAGCTGTGGTTTGTTTTGGCAATGGAGAAGGCCAAGGATGGTCATGTTGGAAAGGGAGTGGTTGGGGAATTAAAACAGGCGGTGACTGGGAGGTCTGATTGGTCCCTGCAGACCTTACTACGATGCTCGATGAGCCATTCCCTAAGTTTACTTTCCGTGCAACCAGTTCCACAGGGGCCGACCAGACCTCCCAGTCAGTGCCAATTTCAATTCCTCCAACCACTCCCTATACCTCAAACCCTTCAACCCTGGCAACATCCTTATAAATCATTTCTGAACCCTTTCAAGTTTCAGAACATTCTTCTTATAGGAGGTAGATCAGAATTGAATGCAGTATTCCAAAAGTGGACTAACCAATGTCATGGACAGCTGCAACATGACCCCCCCCCCCCCCCAAGTTCGGTACTCAATGCTCTGACCAATAAAGACATACCAAATATCTTCTTCACTACTCTGTCTACCTGCAACTCCACTCTAAAGAAGCTATGAACCTGCACTCCAAGGTCTCTTTGTTCAGTGAAAGTCTCTAGGATCTTACTCTCATCGATAATCAATAAGGGAATCAAGGGTTATGTGGAAAAGGCTGGAAAGTGTGGAGTTGAGGATTATCATATCAGCAATGATTCTCATTGAATGGCAGAGCAGACTCGATGGGCTGAATAGTGTACTTTTGCTCCTACTTCTTATAGTCTTATGATTCCACTGAGCTTATATTCACTAGAGTTTAGAAGATTGAGAGGTGATCCAATTGAAATGTCTAAAATTCCTAGACAATTTTATGTAGGAAAGACAATTTCCCAGGTGGGTGGGTCCATAACTCAGGCTCACAGACTCAAAATACAGGTGAGTCTATTTCGGACTGAGATGAAGAACGTTTCTTCACTCAGAGGGTGGTCAATGTGTGAAATCCTTTACCACAGAAGGTAGTAGATACAAGGTTACTGAATATGTTCAAGTGATTGCTGAAGTTTTAGGTGTTGAAGGCATGGAGTATGAAAAGAAAGCAGAAATATGGCAAGAGGTAGAGGATCAGCCATGATCATACTGAATGGCAACGCATCTGGTCAAATGATCACATCCTGCACCCAGTTAGCCAGCTGCATTCACCCCTTTTTCAAGAACTAGGCTGTCTATTAAAGATCTAAACTTTTGCTTAAAGTCAACTAATTGACATAATGATAGGTAAAGAGAAGCAAGATAGCTCCTTTGCCCACATCCAAAGCAGATAAACCAGTGTCTTAACATTTGCCTTGTCCAACATTTGCCATAAGGCTGCCAGCCATGACTGCAGAAATAGAAAACTGTCTTAGTGAACGTCAGCAAATCAAACAGCTAAATTTATTTTCTGCACATGGATCTGAAAGGAGCATAACTGCACCTCCTGACACCACAGTAAAGGACCCAATTACCACTATCGCAAAGTCCCTAACTTGAGAATATTGCTGATATACATAATAGAGACTCACAGATGGCAAATAACCATGATCTTCACAGGAACACAGGTAAACCACCCAGAGTCTTCAATCTGTTTATTCATTCAATTTGACCAGAAGCAAACTGTTGCTTCAATTCTGATGAAAGACCATTAAACCGAAATGTGGCCCCCAATTTATGAACATTCAAAATCTGACAGTTCATACTTACAAATGACTTCCCATATTAATATTAATTTTAAAGATCCAATGTGCAACTATTTGCTCATATTTACAAATGGCTATTATATATTGTACTGTATAGCATTCCAACTTGCATACAAGTCGATTTATAAAAGTAGGAGGAGAAAGTGAGGTCTGCAGATGCTGGAGATCAGAGCTGAAAATGTGTTGCTGGAACAGCGCAGCAGGTCAGGCAGCATCCAGGGAACAGGAGAATCGACGTTTCGGGCATAAGCCCTTCTTCAGGATTCCCGAAACGTCGATTCTCCTGTTCCCTGGATGCTGCCTGACCTGCTGCGCTGTTCCAGCAACACATTTTCAGATTTATAAAAGTACTCAACAATGGAAATTGTGCATAACTGGGGAACTGCCTATATCCATTTGTCCATCCACATATGACACCTAGGATTTCTAACGTCATCTGTTTTTATTTCTGATTTAAAGCATCCATAGTCTTTTGTTGATGCACCATGATTACACTTGTCTGTTTTTATTCCATATATTTCAATATACTTACCTAAGAAAAAAAAGACAAATTTCAAGGCATGTCATAATAAAGCAGATCAAACATAATTGGGCCTACATATCTTCCAAATGTTATACATAAATATTGGAATAATTAAATGGGTAAAAACAAAATGCAGGATTTTCCTTGAAGCATACTAACCTGAAATCTGAACGTTGAAGGTCAATCTCTCGCCAGCTGCTTCACAAATGTATTCACCTAAATCTTTTAATTCCACATTCTGAATGATCAGTTTTCGAATATTACCATCAGACTCAAGATTAATCTTTTTACTGCTAGTGAGTCGTTTTCCATCTCTAATCCACTTGACATCAGTTTTGGACCGTGACACTTCACAACTGAGAGTAGCATTCTCTGATCGTCGAACTTTCACTTCCTTCTGAACTGAACCCTTATTGACAAATCCAGTTTCTGGTTCTGCAATCAAGAAACATCAATTGGAATGTCAGATTAAAAATGGTAGACATAAACCTGACCAGATATTTATGCATAAAAGCTGAAAATGTGTTGCTGGAAAAGCGCAGCAGATCAGGCAGCATCCAAGGAACAGGAGAATCGACGTTTCGGGCATGAGCCCTTCTTCAGGACTCTTCTTCAGGCTCGTGCCCGAAACGTCGATTCTCCTGTTCCTTGGATGCTGCCTGACCTGCTGTGCTTTTCCAGCAACACATTTTCAGCTCTGATCTCCAGCATCTGCAGTCCTCACTTTCTCCTAGAAGATTTATGCATAAAACTAAAGGTTTGATAAAAGATTAATACAGTAATGCATCTAATATACAAAGATACAAGATAAGCATTCCCAAGTACCAACTTGGTGCAGAATTCATCTTACCCCATTAAGAGACTAAAACTAAAAGACTATTCTTCCAGTAGAGAGAAAGAGAGAGAGAGAGAGATGAGACAGTTCACTTCGTATGGTGAAAAAAAACTGAGTACCGAGAAGGAAATGGTTAAGGGAAACAGGTACAAAAAATGGTTATGAGTGTGTTTTGAATATGTAATAACTTCCCTATCTTAAAAGCTTGGAAAAGAAAATTGTAAAAGCTAAAGAATTGCTTCAGGCTCCACCACTGAATTGTTCAAATGTTTACTCTTTTTTTATGCCTTAATACCATGATATGAAACCCTTAGAAATTTATTCTATCACAAGATGAATTTCTGCCCCAAAGTAATCACTACTGTATTCATTATATCTCCTATCTCCACTCCTAGCCAATACCAACGCATGTTGATCTTGAAATAACTCCACAGAATCTGGTATTCCTTCACTAACTCACTTTATTTATACATGGAAACTCCTTGACACAATCCAGCTCCCTCATAGCCATCTCTCAGTGTGAACAGAATGTCTGACACTCCTGTTTTTATCTGAAAGCCAGGGCTTTCTGATTGGACCAGATTAAGAGCCCCAGTCAGAGAACACGTATTCTATGACATCCACCTGGCATTCCTGAAGAAGGGCTCATGCCCGAAACGTCAATTCTCCTGCTCCTTGGATGCTGCCTGACCTGCTGCGCTTTTCTAGCAACACATTTTCAGCATCCACCTGGTTAACCTTGTTACAGTCACTATAAATCTTACCTGTGCTTTCACAAAAATTCAAATTTAATTATTCTATTAGTCTCCCTCCTTATCAGCCTCTAATTAACTTTTCTCCGCAGATTGTAGTCATCCAGAACTCCACTATGCATAATCAGCAAGCCCCCCCAAAGCTTGAAATCAAAAATCCATCTTTATGTTTAGATTCGTTTATGAATTTGCCTTTGTACCTGTAAAACATCCGCAAGCAGCATAATCTTTTGCAAATTCAGCCCTCCTAATTCCAGTCCCTTATATATTCCTGTCATCGAATCACAATTGACAGGGCTTCCTCTAGTCATCTTGGGTAAATTTTCCTATTTTCAGGCCGTGTTTATTTGATTGAGATTAATAATGCCCATTCCACTATATCTCATAGCACTTTTGCTTAAGCAAATGTAACCCTTCACCACATTAATTTACCATCTGAGGACTATGATGCCCTTCCCCATGCAATGGCACAACTGGAGAGGCTGAAGAACATATCACCACTGGGACCTAAGGGCATTCAAGCATCCCAGAGGAATCTTGTAGCACAGTGGTTGCATCTCTTTTTCTGAGCCAGAAGGTCCAGGTTCAAGTTCTACCTGCTCTGAATAGGTTGATTTAAAAGAAGTATATAAAGCAGAGCCAGACAGGCTCTTGTGGTGTGGTGATATTGTCCCCATCTCTGAGCCAGGAGGCCCATGTTCAATTCCCACCCATTCCAGAGGTGTGCGATATCTCTTTGAACAGTGATTAGAAAACATCTATATTTGGCCATTAGCCTGTACTTTGAGGGCTGTTATGGCACAGCAGTAGTGTTCCTGCCTCTGAACCAAGAGCCCTGGGTTCAAGTCTTGCCTGCTGCAGAGATGTGTAATAATAACTCTGAACAGGCTTATTTAAATAAAAACATAAAGCAGAGCCAGGCTAGAGTTCTTGTGCAGTGATAGTGTCCCTACCTCTGGACCAGGAAGCCCAGGTTCAAGATCCTGGCAAAAGTGAGGACTACAGATGCTGGAAACCAGAGTTTAGATCAGAGTGGTGCAGGAAAAGCACATCAGGTCAGGCAGCATTCGAGGAGCAGGAAAATCGACATTTTGGGCAAAAGCCCTTCAACAGGAATAGAGGCAGAAAGCCTCCAGGCCCATTTATCTCTCCACCCTGAAGGCTTCCAGCCTCTATTCCTGATGAAGGGCTTTTGCTCGAAACATCGATTTTCCTGCTCATCAGATGCTGCCTGACCTGCAGGTTCAAGACCCAGCCTGTTCCAGAGGTTAGTGACAGCATCTCTGCACAGGTTGATTATAAACTAAGAAAATAAGATTAGAAACTAAGATAAAGCAAACCAGGAGGCTCTCACGGTGCAGTGGCAGTGTCAACAACTCTGAGCCAGTCCCACCTGCTCCAGAGATGTGCAATGACTTTTCTGAACAAGTTGATTTAAAAATCTTTTTAAAAAGCAGACCCAGGGATGGGTTCTGCAGAACTGTTTGCCCCAGGCTAGGTCTAGCTTATGTATATTCAACATGTTCAACAATAAATGATGTTCCTTTCCAGTTGAGTTATTATAGTTTGATGGTTTCTCTTGTTTCAGCATCACCAGTATCTACTGTTCCATCTATTTTGAACATTCTCTATCCCCCCTCTCTTTGTCTCATTGCAGGGAAAATTAGTCCAGCACCTCCAGTTTCGACAGCACCTCAACTGAGGTGTATGTAATCCCCTGACTTGACCTGCATGGCTGACCATGGTCCAAACCTCATACTGCACTTCTGGTAGAATCGGACTAACCATGACCAAACCCTGGACTGGAATCAGATCAGCCCCTAGACTGACTGTGGTTGTACTCTCACTGACTGTAGGTCCTTTTGAGCCCATTAAGAATTGATATTTAGAGATAGCTATGTACTTGATGCACATGCAGTGTGATTCCTGTGAACAAGTGCTGACACACACTATACATATAACATTGAGACAGCACATTGCCATACAGCAAAATGTACACCTCTTTGACTCTTCAGTGTTCCCCACCATGACAAACTGCCTTTCCCCCTCTACACTGAAAAGCAATGCAAGTCACAAATAATGGTACCCTCCAAATATGGGCAAAGCTAATGAATGCAACAAATGAAGTCAAGAGCCACAAAATGTAACTTGTGTAGATAAGTAAGATGCTTTTATCCCTGCACGCAAAGCATCCTGGCAGAAGCATGCAAACTATGTCCCTGACATAGTCCTGAAGGTGATGTAATTTAGATTGAGAAAGCATGATCTTGTGGTAAACTTGGGTGGTTTGACAATGCCAATTTGTACAGACAGTGTGTATGAAGAGTGCCAGGTATGTTGTGGTGAAGACAGAAATGGATGAATGTGTGGAGATACAAGCAGCAAGCTCCTGCCATCAGGTAACCATTCTGACTTTCATGCGAGAAACTGGCACTGTCTTTGTACAGACAGTGTGTATGAAGAGTGCCAGGTATGTTGTGGTGAAGACAGAAATGGATGAATGTGTGGAGATACGAGCTCCTGCCATCAGGTAACCATTCTGACTTTCATGCGAGAAACTGGCACTGTCTAGTTTCAAAACATTGGTAGTGTCATATAAATGAAGCAAGTTGTGCGAATCGTGAAATGCAAATGCATGGAATTAAGGTGGCTTATTAGTGGGTTTATGAAGTCACCATTTAAAGCTTAAGGGAAATTTTTTCTCCATGAGATTCCAACTTTATCATTCTTGTCATTCTTTTCCTAATTTTCTCACCAATGATGCTGCCTTAAAGGGAACAGAAAATTCTGTCCCAAGTTTATACTCTTCAGAATTGCACCTATCCACCTTTTCTTTAAGTTCTTTCTTTAAAAAAACAACTCTTTTCCTAGCCTTCTAAACTCTCCTTGTTTGGTTGAAGTTTTTATCTTACCACACATACCTCTGAGTAATCCTTTGGGATAATTCCCTAAAATAAAGATATTACACAGGTCCTACTTACATTTTCAAAGCCAGGTGAAAGCAGAAGACAAAGATTAGGGAGACAGTTCTTATGGATAGTCAAGAAGGAAAAGCTCTAAGGAACCCCAACCAGATGTCAGAAAAACGTAATCCAAGAGATAATTAGACTTTGAAAATACCTTTGGTGAACATAAATTAAAAGTCAACATTCATTACTGACCTGTAACCTGAACGCAGAATGTCAATTTCTCTCCAGCTGCTTCGCAGACATAATTGCCTCCATCCACTAATTTTGCATTCTGAATAATAAGTCTTCGTATTCTACCATCAGATTCGACTTTAACTTTCTGACCTGAACTGAGAATTTTTCCACTTTTGGACCATTTGACCTCAGTTTTGAGATGTGATACTTCACAGCTGAGAATAGCATTTTCCGATGTTCGAACCTTTACCTCTCTCGGAACTGATTCTTTATTGGCGAACACTGGTTCTGGTTCAAGTTCTGCAAACAAAATAGTTTCCAATAATAACCAAGATTAAGAACTTTTTAGAGGAGGAAATGTTATTTGGCTGAAGAAAATCAACTCTTGGAACAGTTAATTCAACCTGGCCAAGTTCCCCTCACACGTTCCATCTTATAAGAATATTAGACAATTAGACTTTCAATCGTGTTATCTTCAGTGTGCTTCCAATATAACTTATTCATACATACTGCATGAGAAGAAGTTTCTCTCATATCTTCTTACACCCAAAACTCAAGAGTTAAACTGAATTATTTTTAAGGGACTTGGAAAGACAGAAAATATTGAGGAAACAGGGAGGGTGCAGAACGACTTGGACATGCCCACGTAGGCAAAAAAGTGGCAGATGGAATACAATATAGGACTGTGTGAGGTTATGCACTTCAGTAGGAAGAATAGAGGGGTCAATTATAGGGAAAGGTTTCAAAAACCTGAAGCACAAAGGATCGAGAGTGTAGTGCTGAAAAAGCACAGCAGGCCAGGTAGCATCTGAGGCGTAGGAGAATCAACGTTTCAGGCATAAGCCCTTCATCAGGAATGATGAAGCACAAAGGGACTTGGGAGTGCTGGTTTAGGATTCTCTTAAGATTAATATGCAAGTCCATTTGTAATTAGGAAGGCAAATGCAATGCTTGCATTCATTTCAAGACTGAAAAGAGCAGAGATGTACTGTTGAGGCTATATAACACTCTCCTCAGACAAGTTTTGGAATATTGTGAGCAGTTTTGGGCACAGAATTGAAAGAAGGATGTGCTAGGTTTTCAAGAATGATCCCAGGAATGAAGGGCTTGTCAAATGAGTTGAGAACTTTGGGTCTGTACTCAACGGTGTTTGGATATATAATGATGGGGGGATCTCACAGAAACTTACAAGAAATAATGAGAGGCCTGAATAGAGTGAACATGGAAACGATGCTTCCACTGGTAGGAATTCTTGAACCAAGGGTACAGCCTCAGAGTGAAGGGATGATCTTATAGAACTAAGATAAGGAAGAATTTCTTCAGCCAGACAATGGTGACTCTGTGAAACTCACTGTCACAGAAGGCTAGATAGGCCAAGCCTTTGGGTGTCTTTAAGGCTGAGATACACAGATATTTGGTTATTAAGGGGATCAAAGGTTACAGGGAGAAAATAGGAGGATGAGATTGAGAAATATATTAGCCATGATCGAATAGTGAAGCAGACTCAAATGGACCAAATGGCCTAATTCTGCTCCTATATCTTACAGTCTTATGGTCAGACACAAAGCAAGAAAGCTTAGCATAGTTATTAGCAGGCTTCAATCAAGTCAAGTGACTCTTCAGTCAGGGGGACCTGGAACAGTAAGACAAGAGCAACACCTGACCAGTCCTTGTCGGGTGACATCAAAGTCAAAATCCTCCCCCAATAAGGAGTGAGCCAAATGACAGGAAGCATGCTATCCATCTTCAGTTTTTCTCCCCTGTTTTCCTGTTTTCCTCCTGGAATGAGAGAGCGAGGCAGGTATTACAATAGATGAAAGAGGCAGATATTACAGGAGATGAAAGCGAATGCCACAGCTGTTACTTTCAGTTCAGGTGGGTAAAAATCCTAACCAAGTGAGTAGGCAATACAAAGGGATTGTAGGGATGTTGGGGCTGGAGCGACTGACATAACTGAGGAAAATATTGCAGTCAATAATGAGACTGGTAGAGAATGGGCCTTCATAGATGGTACAGTAGCAAAGATAGAGTGAGCATAAGGTATCACACCATCAGAGGATGGTTGCACTTACCCTGATGGACTAATACAGAGCATTGATCATCTTTCTACATCGCTGCATATTCCTCCAGATGACTGAGACTGCTTTAGCCCAGGTGACAAACTGGCACCAGGCTAACAGGATGAAGGGCTTTTGCCCAAAATGTCAATTTTCCTGCTCCTTGGATGCTGCCTGACCTGCTGTGCTTTTACAACACCACTCTAATGCAGACCAGGTTAACATGGCCTGCACTGTTATTCCTTGGATGAGGTGCAAATTCCATATTGGCAACACCTCATCCAGGACATCCATGACCCTGCTCGCAAAGCACAATTGCCAAATTTACTGTCTGCCACATTTAGGGTAAATGTTAAGAACAATGCAGGGCAGCTCCGGACTGAAAGTGCTTACATTAGAACTTAAGAGGTAAGAGCAAGAAAAGTTAATCAGCGCCTCAAGCCTTCTTGACTATTTAATACGATCACAGTTGATCTCAACTCGGTCTCAATTCCACTTTTTCTGCCCACTCCCCATAACCCTTTAACTTATTGCTAACTAAAAATATTTTCTCCTTCTTACATGCAATCACAGTTCCAGTTTAACAAGGTGACTTAAATTTATTAAGGTGTTAGGTACAGGGATATTAGTGTGAATATTATATGAGTGGTGTTTTGAGAACTGCATCTGGGTGTTTGGGCACTAAACTTACATAAAAGCTGTGTTGTTTCTTTTCAGTTCATGAAACAGTATTCTGGATCAATAATATTATAATAATGAATAAATAAAGAATTGTGGATGCTAGAGATATGAAAACAAAAAAGTAAAATTGTCGATGAAACTGATGAAGAGCTACAAGATTCAAATTGCTAACTCTGCTTTTCACTCCACAAACGCTGCCAGACCTACTGAGTTTTGCCAACAATTTCTGTTTTTGTTATACTATTATTGCGTGATTAAAATCCTTGAATTTGTATTATAAGTAGATAGAATAATCTAAACTATGTTATCTTTGTAATAAACTTACTTTTTGTTGTTAAAGCAAAATCAATATCCTATGGTTCAGCAAGGGACCAGAGCATTAAAACCCAAAAACAAGTTATGACCTATCAAGTTGGGTTTCTGTCTGGAACCTGACTTGTCTGACAATAGTATCTGCTGGGATCCTAACTTGCTTAGATTGCACAGGAAAGACAAATTATTCTTAACTTTAATAAAAGCAGAGGAAAGAGTGCTTTATGAATAATTATTTTTCTGTTACTGACATAATTGCTTTTGTCCTGAGTAGCAGTCAGCCAGGCAAATTGGTCATTTTGGTGGTCTTTTGGGATTTTATGTTTATGGATTTTTTGATAGCTTGTGGAAAAGTGGAGCATAATTAATGTGCACTCTTCCCAGTTAAGCAGTCACAAACGTTGGGGGATCAGAGTCTGGAAGCTTTTGAACATGGATAACGCAAGTTTCGATGTGGAGTTAGTGTGAGTGGTAAAAGAATAAATTGACAGATGTCAGATTTCTCATACTAAAATATGATGGCATTCAAAGCAGCTAAAACCATCCTGCAGTTTCAATAGATATCCCTGGTGAATTTACAGGAAGTAACAAAAGCCAGACTGCTCAAATTGGCAAATAAATTAGAGGTAGAATTGACAGCCAGAACTAAGAAGGTAGAGGTAATTGAAATACTGGCAAAGCAACTAAGACTAGATGAAGTACAGGAGGAACTAAGTATGCCAAATGGTAAGTCACTTGAGTTAGCAAGGGTTCAGTTACAGTTAAGAGCTGAAAATGTGTTGCTGGAAAAGTGCAGCAGGTCAGGCAGCATCCAAGGGAGCAGGAGAATCGACGTTTCGGGCATGAGCCCTTTTTCAGGCTCATGCCCGAAACGTCGATTCTCCTGCTCCTTGGATGCTGCCTGACCTGCTGCGCTTTTCCAGCAACACATTTTCAGCTCTGATCTCCAGCATCTGCAGTCCTCACTTTCTCCTTCAGTTACAGTTAAAGTAGCTTGAATATGAGAAAGAGGTAAAGCAGTTCAAAATAGAATAAGAAAAAGCTTTGGAATCAAAAAGAATGGAAAAAGAAATGATAACGCAGCAAATGAAACTGAGAAAAATTGAGCATGAATTTCAGAGAGAAAGGGAATAGAGGCAAGAGATAGATACCAGCTTAAAATGATACAGTTTTTTTAAAAAAAGACATCTGACGCTGACAAAGACTCTGCTGGAGAAAATCCTAGTCATCAGTTATAGTCCAGTAAGAAATCTCTTCATTTTGCACAGCTTCTAGCAGAATTGCATGAAAAGGATAGGGAGGCATTTTTTATGTTTGTTGAAAAAATAGCAAAGCAAATAAAGTAACTGAAGAAAAACTGGACTCTACTGCGCACAGCAAGTAATTAGGTAAAGCACAGGAAATCTATGTTTCACATTAGAGGAAGATTCCATGTATTATGACGCAGTGAACTGGCTACTCTGGTTGATATAAATTAGTTCTTAAAACATAAAGACAAAAGTTTAAAAATCTGAGGAAACAGACTGAGCAAACCTATATTTGAATTTCAAAGCAGTTCTGACAGATGGATGCGGGCATCAGGAGTAATACTATATGAAGCTCTGAGAAAAATCATTCTATTGAAAACTCACTAGTTTTTGTAATTTGAAATCATAGCAAGGACCCAGAGGGTGGCAAATACTAAACAGGCAGCAGTGACTGATGATGATGAGTTGATCCATAACGGTGGCTCAGTGGTTAGCACTGTTACCTCACAGCACCAGGGTCCGGGTTCGATTCAAACCTCAGGTGACTGCCTGTCTGGAGTTTGCACATTCTCCGTGTCTGTGTGGGTTTCCTCCGGGTGCTCCAGTTTCCTCCCACAGTCCGAAGATGTGCAGGTTAGGTGAATTGGCCATGCTTAAATTGTCAATTAGGTCCATTAGTCAGTGGGAAAAGGGGTTTGGGTGGGTTACTCTTCGGAGGGTTGGTGTGTACCTATTGGGCCGAAGGGCCGGTTTCCACACTGTAGTGAATCTAATCGAATCAAAACTAAACCCTTTTTCCATCACCCTATAAACTCGAGAGGGACAGAGGAGGGGAGAGTGAAAGGAAAACAAGTAACCAGGGTAAAGAAAGGATAGTTGGGAAAGCTCCAAGATCCCCTCCTCATCAGAAACCAAGGTGGAGGTAAAAATCAAAAGCCATACATATCTACTTTTGTTTCTTACGGTCTTAAGGCCTATTCTCAAAAAGATTCACAGGATTTGGAAAAACAATTAGGTTTATTACAATTTGCTATATTACCAGAGATTCTCCAAATGAATTTATTAGGATCAGTCCATCCAAACCTATCCATGGTCATGAGATAAGAGATCTGTTAAGATACTGATTACTAGGAGATTTTAAGGCATAAAAATTACACTCAATGTTGGATTATATGTCCATGCTTCCCAAGAAAATCACAAGAAATGGCAAATATTATACATCTAGAATGTTGTGGTTCTGTTCGCCGAGCTGGAAATTTTTGTTGCAAACGTTTCGTCCCCTGTCTAGGTGACATCCTCAGTGCTTGGGAGCCTCCTGTGAAGCGCTTCTGTGGTGTCACCTAGACAGGGGACGAAAATTTGCAACAAAAATTTCCAGCTCGGCGAACAGAACCACAACAACGAGCACCCGAGCTACAAATCTTCTCCCAAACTTTGAACATCTAGAATGTTTCAAACAGGAGACGAAGATTTAGTTTTCATATCATTCCAAAGTGAATCACTGCAAGTAAGATTCAGTAGTCCAAAAACGTTAGTGAGGAAGGTTAGTAAAGTGACTTAACTGGTAGATGAACCTCATTGCACGAAGAAGAATCGGAAAATCATGTGAACATGTTAAAGTGATATAATCATAGGAAGGACAGTGGGAAAGAGCAAGTATATCACATTTGATTTTATTATTGTCAATATGTACCGAGATACAGTGAAAAGTACTGTTTTGCATGCTATCCAGGCAAATCATACCCTACATAATTACATAAGGGTAATAGAACAGAATGAGAATATAGTGTTACAGCGGCAGAGAAGATGCAAAGAAAGATTAACTTTAATATATGAGAAGTTTGTTCAAAAATCTGATAACAGCAGGGAATAATGGTAAGAGAAATGAATGATGACAGAGGCAGTAAAGATGAGAGAAAAGGTGAGATATACCATTTCCAGAGTAAACATCCTCGATTTGAATGATGAATGGTTTAGTTATTGTCACCTATATCTTGAAGATACAGTGAAAGGTGTTTTGTTGCCACAATCCAGCACAGTTTTGAGGCATAATATGTTAAACAAATTACTTTAATAAGAGTTCATCTTCTGTTCAAATTGGGGTCTCAAACATGGCTTCAGAGCTTCTGCAAGGTTTCCTCAATGTGTTCGGGTTCTCAAAAAGTCCTGCTCTAGGAACAGCAACAACTACGCTGATGCCTCAGGAAACCCAGACTCTGCACCTGCCACCATCTTGCCAACACTGCTAAGAGTCCAAGCTCTGGGTCTATCACCACTGAGAGTTCAGGCTCCAGGCATCAGCACGGCTGCCAGGAGTCCTGGTCCACGCTACTGACACTGCAGCCACCACCTCACCTACACCACTTCAGCCTCAAAGCTGAAGAAGAAAGGAAGAAGATTAAAAAAAAGACGAGAAAGAGAAACACAATGCAGCAGCATGGAGTGGATGGGCTCCGGTGAGCCCGAACACTATCTACCACGTCAGCAATTTCAACTAACCAACATTGACATACTAGGACAGTTAGTTAATGTAGTTTTGTACTTTGAGGAAGGACAACATGAGCATCTAATAAGGTTTTTAAAGAGATTTAAGGAAATCTGTAGAGATATACCAGTATGTACTATGTTAGCTAGACATGATAAGATTGCAGGGGAACTAGTAGCTATAAAATAACATCCTGATTCGTTAAGCCTGGAACACCACCAAGAAAATTAAACCTAGCAGCAGGAGTTCACTAATGGTGTTAGTTTCTAAATGAGATGGGTCAAATGGATTATCCATAGATTACAGAAAAATAAATTCAATAATGAAAACAAACTTATACACAATTCACTGTTTTTTGGAAGAGATTATGGTTCAGCCCACAAGGAAACAGACAATTTTAGTAATTCGAGCTGAAATATCGATTTTAGCCTAAGTAATACTTCACTGTTTTTCTTTGAATGATACCATGCGACCTGTAAGTACATCTGAAAGAGCAGGTGAGGTCTTATTTTAGCATCTCATCGGTAACAAAGAACATTATGTGCACAGAACTCCTTTAGTAATGCACTGTGTCACCTTATTTATGTCCTCATCTCTTGAGAATGAGGCTTGAATCATTTATCTCAGAGGCAGGGTAAAGGATTACCTCGAATTCAAAACTGACAAAAATCCTCCAAATATGTTCTTAAAACAAAAAAAAACGCAATTAAAACAGGCCTTCTTAAGGAAATTCTGACAGGCCTATAATAATTAGAAAAATATTATTCCTTTGTAATATATATGGGTATTAATACCAATCTGCGTATCTTCCGTTTTCCAAGAGCTAGGCAGCCTACTAAGAATGTAAATGTTTGTCTGAAAATTAGCTAAACAAAATATTGGATAAAGAGAAACAAGAAACCCTTTTTCAATGCTGAACCTAGCACTAAGCCCTTTGCTCATGTAAATGAAGGGCCTAACACTTGCTCTGTTTAACAATGGTGTGTCGTGAGATAGCCAGCCACAATCGCCTTCGTGGGAAGTTGCTCGACTGACTGCTGGAAGATCATGAAACTAAATTCATTCCCTAATTGTGGATCATTTATGTAGAAGCATCAGTGAACTCCTGATTCCACAGTGCAATCACCACTAAACATTCCAAGTAAACATTTAGTACTAAGTTGCTGATTTTCATGATACAGGTCACAAATGACAAAAATGCTTCACAGGAACATAGTAAACCATTCAGATCCTTCAGTCAGTTTATCCAAACATAGTGGTGTCAATCTCTACCTCAATTCTGATGAAAGATCATCAACCTGAAATTATTTCTCTCCTCACAAACGATGCCTAACCAGCTGAGTATTACCAACATTATCTGTGTATTTTCAGACTCGAAGCAGCTGCATCCTTTTGCTTTTATCTACATGCTTTTATTCCATATATCTTGATGCACGTAAGTAGCGTAAATGACTAATTTCAAATTAACTTGAGATAAAGAGAACCAAAAAAAGGTCCTATACAGTGACAAAATTTGTACAAATGTTACAAATGAATACTGGAATAATTAAAGGAGTACAAAATGTCAGACCTGTAACCTGAATATTGAAGGTCAGTTTCTCTCCAGCTGCCTCACAAATGTATCCACCGCAATCTTTTGACTCCACATTCTGAATAGTAAGCTTTCGAATTTTAGCATCAGATTCGAGTTTCACCTTTCCACTCTTACTGAGTAGTTTTCCATCTCTGAACCATTGGACTTCAGTTTTGGGGTGTGACACTTCACAGCTAAGAGTAACATTTTCTGATTGTCGAACTTTCACTTCCTTCTGAACTGAATTTTTGTTCACAAATCCAGTTTCTGGTTCTAAAATCAAGAAAAATTAATTAGTATTTTGGAATGAGAAGTGGTTGAGACAAACTTGACCAGTGATGAGAATTTTAAATTGAAAAGTTTTGATATTTTTCAAAAATATTTTGTAATATCCAAATAATAATGTATTTAATGAACAAAAATGTTTAATCGGAATGCTTTTCTAAACTCCAAGTTAGGCCAGAATTCACATTGACTCATTCAAAGTGATGAGAGAAAAAATATTTTCACTCAAGTGGTCTGGAATGGCAATGCCCTGAAGTGTGGTGGGGGCACTTTCAATCAAGACATTCAAAAAGACATTGAATGATCAGTTAAATTGAAACAATGTTAAAGGTAATTTAAATTAGTTCAGAAAAGATTTACAAGGATATTACTGGAATTTGAGAGTTTGAGCTAGAGGGAAAGGCTGAATAGGCTGGGAATATTTTCCCTGTAACATCGAAGGCTGAGGGATGACCTTATAAAGGTTTATAAAATCATGAGGGGCATGGATAGGGTGAATAGCCAAATTCTTTTTCCCAGGGTAGGGGAGTCCAAAACTTGAAGGCAAAGCTTGATAGGGATAGGGGAAAGATTTAAAAGGGACCTGAGAGATAACTTTCTCATGCAGACGGTAGTGCTTGTGTGGAATGAGCTATCAGAGGAGGTGGTGCAAGCGGGTACAATTACAACATTTAAAAGGCATCTGGATGGGTACATGAATAAGAAAGATTTACAGGGAGATAGGCCAAGTGTTGGCAAATGGGATTGGTCAGTTTAGTATATCTGGTCGGCGCGAACAAGTTGGACAGAAGGTTCTGCTTCCATACTCTTATATGACTCTAAAACTGGTCTATGATCAGGGATAGGTGGGTGTGACTGCAAGAAAGATAGCCACAGTGACCCAAGGAGTTGCATTTGAGAAACCTCACCTCCCACAACTGTCTTACAACCTGTTCAAATGAGACAGGATGCTCCAGGGAGGATGAGCAATCTAACAATGTAGTTATGTTAGGGTCATTATAATTGGGGTCATAAATTCCGTTCTCTGTATTCGTTAGAATAAGTCCTGAAGGCACAATTGCTTGGTGACAGTGTTAAGGACAATTCATCGAGCTGAAGAAGAACTTGGGAGTCGGTGTGCACAGTGGCAGTTATTGTCATCCATGGTAGAACTACAATGAAGGTTCACTTCATGGGGGACTGACACCAGTACTGGGGTAGAAGGGAGTGACACCAGTACTGGGGTAGAAGGGAGTTGTTCCAGCAGAAAGGGTTTCCTTGAACCATGCTGGGACCAGTGTCTTGTCGAGTCAAATAATAAGGGACATATAGGCTATAGTTAGGTTTTAAACTAATCAATAGGAGAAGGTTTGTGACAGGCGAAATGCAGACTTACAAAGCAAAAGATTACAGTACAGCTATTTTGATAATGATATTCACAGTGGGACAGGAGGGACAGAGAGTTCGAACATAACAAAACAGCAGTAAATAGATTGAAAGGGGGAAGAAATGATAAAAAGGCAAATTATTGGCTCTTTTAACATATATGAATGCACACAGCATTCAGAACAAAATAGAAGAATTAACAGTGCATATAGAAGTTTGTGGTTATATGATAACCATTACTCAGATATGGTTACAAAGAACAAAGTAACAAAGAAAATTTACAGCCCAGGACAGGCCCTTCAGCCCTCCAAGCCTGACCCAAGCCAAACTCACTGTCTAAACCTATCGCCCAATTCCTAGGCATCTGTATCCCTCTGCTCCCCACCGACTCGTGAGCTACGGCTTAGGATGCGTGGCTTGGAAAAGTAGGCTTCAAGGCATGGGCACAATTGATATGTGGAGCTTGTTCAAGGAGCAACTATTGAGTGTCATTGATAAGTATGTACCTGTCAGGCAGGGAGGAAAGGGTCGTGTGAGGGAGCCGTGGTTTAATAAGGAATTGGAATCCCTTGTTAAATGGAAGAGGGCGGCCTATGTAAAGATGAGGCATGAAGGTTCAATTGGGGCGATTGAGAGTTATAAGATAGCCAGGAAGGACCTGAAGAGAGAGCAAAAGCAGCAAGGAGGGGACATGAAAGGACCTTAGTTGGTAGGATTAGGGAAAACCCTAAGGCTTTCTATAGGTATGACAGGAATAAAAGAATAACTAGGGTAGGAATAGGTCCAGTCAAGGATAGTAGTGGGAAGTTGCATGTGGAGGCGGAAGAGATTGGGGAGACACTGAATGAATACTTTTCGCCAGTATTCACTCAGGAA
>NC_057714.1:109114954-109122903 GCF_004010195.1 Chiloscyllium plagiosum | reverse complement strand
TGTATAAGATGATTAGGGGTTTAGATAGGGTTGACCGTGAGAACCTTTTTCCACGTATGGAGTTAGCTATTACGAGGGGGCAGAGCTTTAAATTAAGGGGTGGTAGGTATAGGACAGATGTTAGGGGTAGATTCTTTACTCAGCGAGTCGTGAGTTCATGGAATGCCCTGCCAGTAGCAGTGGTGGACTCTCCCTCTTTATGGGCATTTAAACGGGCATTGGATAGGCATATAGAGGATAGTGGGCTAGTGTAGGTTAGGTGGGCTTGGATCGGCGCAACATCGAGGGCCACAGGGCCTGTACTGCGCTGTATTTTTTCTATGTTCTATGTACTCACGTATCTGTCCAGACGCAACTTAAATGAATCTACTACGCCCGCCTCTACTACCTCTGCTGGCAACACATTCCAGGCACCTACCACCCTCTGTGTAAAGTACTTGCCATGTATATCCTCCTTAAACTTTTCACCCCTCACCTTGAACGTGTTACCTCTCATTATTGAATCCCTCACCCTGGGAAAAAGCTTATCTCTACCTACCCTGTCTATATCCTTCATGACTTTGTAGACCTCAATCAGGTCCCCCCTCAATCTTCTTTTTTCTAATGAAAACAATCCTAACCTACTCAACCTCTCTTCATAGCTTGCATCTTCCATACCAGGCAACACCCTCATAAACCTTCTCTGCACTCTCTCCATAGCGTCCACATCCTTTTGGTAATGCGGCGACGAAATCTGTACACAGAATTCTAAATGCGGCTGAACTAATGTCTTGTACAATTTTAACATGACCTGCCAACTCTTATACTCAATACCCTGCCCAATCAAGGCAAGCATACCATATGCCTACTTGACCACGTTATCCAGCTGTGTAGCCATCTTCAGGGTACAATGGACCTGAACTCCCAGATCTCTCTTTGCTCATCAACTTCTCCCAAGGCTCTTCCATTTACAGTATAGTTGGCTCCAGAATTAAAGTTCCCAAAATGTACCACCTCACATTTGTCTGGATTGAATTCCATCTGGTACTTCTCCGCCCAACTCTCCAGTCTATCTATATTCTCCTGTATTCTTTGACAGTCCCTATGCTTTCTGCTACTCCACCAATCTTCGTGTCATCTGCAAACTTACTGATCAGACCAACAATGCCCTCTTCCAGATCATTTACGTATATTACAAACATTAGTGGCCCCAGCACTGATCCCTGCGGAACACCACTGGTCACCTTTCTCCATTTCGAGAAACTCCCTTCAACTACCACTCTCTGTCTCCTGTTGCTCAACCAGTTCATTATCCACCTAGCGAGAACACCCTGCACACCACGTGACTTCACCTCCTCTATTAGTTTATCATGGGGAACTTTATCAAATGCCTTACTAAAATTCATGTGTATGACATCTACAGCCCTTCCTTCATCTATCAACTTGGTCACTTCCTCGAAGCACTCTATTAAGTTGGTAAGGCACGATCTCCCCCGCACAAAACCATGTTGCATATCACTAATAAGCCCATTCTTTTCAAATATAAATAGATTTTATCCCTCAGTACCTTCTCCAGCAACTTTTCCACCACTGACATCAGGCTCACTGGTCTGTAGGTATTTGGAATATCCCTACTACCCTTCTTGTACAGGAGCGACCCTCCAGTCCACCGCCACCTCAACTGTATTTAAGGATGCTCTAAAGATATCTGTCAGAGCTATTTCTTCTCTCCCGCCCTCACAACAACCTGGGATAGATCTCATCCGGTCCTGGAGATTTGTCCACCTTAATATCCTTTAGCCTACCCAACACATCTTCCTTCCTTATGTCAACATGATCCAGAGTAAACAAACTTCTAGCTCTAATCTCAGCATCCATCACCTCCCATTCCTTAGTGAACACTGATGCAAAGTAATCATTGAGAATCTCTCCCACTTTCTCACGTTCAACACACAACCTTCTTTCCTTATCCTTTAGTGGACCAACTCTTTCTCTAGTTACTCTCTTGCTTCTTATGAAAGAATAAGAGGCCTTGGGACTCTCCTTAATTCTACCTGCTAAAGACATTTCATGACCCCTTTTAGCCCACTTGATTCCTCATTTAAGAGTGGTCCTATTCTCCTGATATTCCTCCAAGGGCCATTCTGTTCTTAGCTGCCTGGACTTTATGTACGCTTGCCTTTCCTATCCCTTGTTTTCAAAGGACATGCCTATCCTGCACTATCTTCAACTTATCTTTGAAAGCCTCCCACATATCAAATGTGGATTTTCCTTCAAAGAGCTGTGTCCAATCCACATTTCCCAGCTCCTGTCTAATTTTGATATAAATTGGCCTTGACCCAGTTTAGTACTCGTCCCTAAGGACCACTCTCACCTTTGTCTACGAGTATTCTAAAATTTACAGAATTGTGTCACTATTCCCAAAGAAATCTCCCACTGCAATTTCTATCACCTGGTCTGGCTCATTCCCAACACCATGTCCAATATGGCCCCTTCCCAATGAAAGGACACACAGTAGCTTAGAGGACCAGGGCGGGGATCTTGGGTAATTATTCACAGATCCCTGAAGTCAGCAGAATATTGAATAGGATAGTTAAGAAGGTATATGGGCCACTTGCTTTCATCAGTCATGGCAGAGTATAAGAGCAAGGAGGCCATGTATAAGAGCAAGGAGGAGACCAAAGCTGGGGACTAGATATTCAGGAGTATGTGAAGTTTTGAAAAGACAGACAGGAAGAAAAGAGTGGTGGAGTAGCTTTATTAGAATGGGATGGATTAGTAGGATAGCAAGAAGTGATCTTGGATTCGGAAATGCAGAATCTATATCGGTGGAGGAAGGTGCAAAAAGGAAAAAGAGGCACTAGTAGGAGTAGATTATGGCATCCTAACAATAGCTATATTGTAGTACAGTCAGGAGATCTCAAGGACACGTAAGAAAGGCAGTTAATTAATGATGGGGTTATTTAATCTTTAAATAGATTGTGAAAATCAGATTCAAATGATCCATACAGTGCAGAAAAAGAACCTTCAGCCCATCAAGTCTGCATCAACATAACTGCCACTACAAATGCGCTAATTCCTATTTTCTACACTTATCCCATATTATTGAATGTTATGATATTTGAAGTACTGATCCAAGTATATTTTAAAGGTTGCAAGGTTTCCAGCCGCCACTATCTTCCCAAGCAATGCATCCCAGATTTCCACCACCCACTGAGTGAAAATGTTTATTCCCAAATCCCCTATGAATCTGCTGCCCTTTACCCTAAAACCATGCCCTCTCATGACTGACCCCTCAACCAAGGGGAGGAGCTGCTTTCTATTCACCCTGTCCATACCCTTCATAATCTTACACACTTCAATTATGTCCACCCTCAGTCTTTTCTGATCTTAAGAAAACAATCCAAGCCTATCTAGTTTCTCCTTACACTTTAGTTTCTCCATTTCAAGTAACATCCTGATGAACTTCCTCTGTATCCCCTCTAGTGCTATCATCACCTTCCTTGAGCGAGGTGAACAGAACTGTGGCCTGACCAACACTCTAAACAACGTCAACATGGCCTCCTTGCTCTTATACTCTGCCACGACTAATGAAAACAAGTGTCCTATATGCCTTCTTAACTATCCTTTTCACATACTCTACAGACTTCAGGGATCTGTGAATAATTACCCCAAGATCCCCACCCCAGTCCACTAAGTTACTCAGTGTCCTTCCATTCATTAAATAGTCCCTCATCTTGTTTCTTCTTCCAAAGTGCATCACCTCACACTTATCAGAATTAAATATCATCTGCCACTGGTTTGCCCATCTGACCAACCCACCGTGCCACCCTGGCTTAGTAAGAGGGCACAAAGGGTAATGGTAGAAGGCTGTCTGAGTGACTGGAGGCCAGTGTACCACAAAGATCAGTTGTGGAACTCTTTATTGTTTGTTGTATACATAAATGATATAGGTTTGTGGGCGGCACGGTGGCACAGTGGTTAGCACTGCTGCCTCGCAGCACCAGAGAATCGGGTTCAATTCCCGACTCAGGGGACTGACTGTGTGGAGTTTGTACATTGTCCCCGTGTCTGTGTGGGTTTCCTCCGGGTGCTCCAGTTTCCTCCCACAGTCCAAAGATGTCAGGTGAATTGGCCATGCTAAATTGCCCGTAGTGTTAGGTAAAGGGGTAAATGTAGGGGAATGGGTGGGTTGCGCTTCGGCGGGTCGGTGTGGACTTGTTGGGCCGAAGGGCCTGTTTCCACACTGTAAGTAATCTAATCTAATCTAATGATAATGTCAGAGGAATGTTAAGCAAATTTGGAGACGAATAGTGTCCATCTCGCAAGTTTCCCTCAATTCCTTGTGGTAATGTTAACCAGGAGAATGAATTCATAGAGTCCTTTTCCTAGAATAATGTGTTGGATCCAACTAGGAATCGAGCTATTTTGGATACTATAATGTATAATAAGGCAGGTTTAATAAATTATCACAGAATTATGAGCCCATGATAAACAGTGAATATAACATGGTAATATTTAGTATTCAGTTTTTAGAGGGAAAAATGTGGGTCAGAAACTACGGTGTTAAACTTAAATGGGGGTAGTTACATAGGAATGAAAGCAGAGGTAGCTGCAGTGGCCAGGGAAAGTAGTTGAGCAGCAAAGAGGGTGGTGGAACAATGGCAAGTTGTAAGCAAAACCATGCAACGTGGCAAAGATTAGTGGTAAGGTGGAAGATTAGAAAAGCTTTAACAACTAACAAAAGATTAACAAAAAGAATAAAGAAGGACAAAATAAACTTTGAGATAAACTTGTAACTAATATCAAGGCAGACAGCAAGAGATTATTTAATGGACAAGAGCCAGGTTTGCAGATAACATAAAAGTAAATTGAAAGACAAATGGTGAGGATGAAACATTGTCTGCAGAGAGATATAGACAGGTTAAGTAAATGGGGAAAAACTTGGCACATAGAATATAAACTGGGAAAATATGAAGTTATGCATTTGGCAGGAAGAAAAGAGAAACTGAATTCATCTCTCCGTAATTAAACAGAGAAAATTGCAGAAAGCTACAGCACACAGCGATTTGGGAGTCCTCATGCATAAATCGCAAAAAACTAGTTTACAAATTCCAGTGTGTAATAGCAAAGGCAAATTAAATATTGGCCTTTATTTCAAAGATAATGAAGTATAAAAATAAGAAAGTTTTGCTAAAACTATACAAGCCACAAGTCAGTCCACAGCTGGAATATTGTGAACAGTTTTAGTCCCATTATATAAGGAATGACATACTGGCATGAGAGCTAGTCCACAGCAGATTTGTTAGGTTTATCCTGGGTATGGAGGGATTGTTTTATGAAGAAGGGCTGTACTCACTTAAACAAGAAAGGAAAAGTGAGCTTACTGAAACATACAAGATTCTTCAGGGTCTTGACAAGATTGATGCAAAGAGGTTGTTTCCCCATGTGGTGAGTCTAGGATCAGAGGATATAATCTCAGAATACGACATGATGAGGAGGAATTTCTTTTCTCAGAAGGTGGTGAATCAGTGGAATTCTTTACTCAGAGGGTAGCACAGGATCGTTACGTGTGATTGGGACAGACAAATTTTTAATCAGCACGGTTATGGGGAAAAGACAGGAAAGTAGAGTTGAGTATTATCTGATCAGCTATTATCTCATTGCATAGCGGAGCAGACTCAACAAATTGAATGGTCTACGTCTGCTCCTCTGTTTTATGATCTTCTGCACTTGTGTGATTTTGTGATAATTATATGAATTAGTCATTAAAGTTAGAAACTGAAGGTCATTTCTAATTTGGTAACCATTAACAGTTAAATGGATGATCCTGATTTTGTCACATCTACCACTGGCCAAGCAGTCAAACAGCAAATTTACAATGACAGCATACTGATGCATCAATAAACAGGCCAAACACTTCAAACCCTGGATAGAATTTGAAGTTATCATATATAGACAAAGGGAGGAGACCAAAATTAATACTTTGAATGCATCATCTGTACTTTCACAATCGTGTTTCATTTGTTCAGTCTTACCTTTAAGTGTAACATTCATAGCAATTTCATCCTCTTTGGTTTTAAAGACATATTCACCAGATTCTCCAGGTTTGACATTGTGAAGAACCAATCTTCGCGTTGTACCTTCTGATTCAACACTTACTGCTTTGCTCAGCTTTATTTCCTGTCCTTTTTTGTACCATTTCCCTTCGACAGTAGACTGAGATACATTACAAACAAGGACTACCTTTTCTCCCACATTTGCTGTCTGCTCTGTTTGAGTTGTAGATTTATTCACGATAGTTGCAGCTGATTCTGCAAAAATAGAGGAAAAAATAATGTTATAATATCATATTAAATAATACAAAAGCCATTAGAAAATGTTATTTTTTAATCATTCAGAGATGGTGGGCTTTGCTGACTGGGCCAGCACACTAACCACCCCTAACTGCCATTGGGAAGATAGGTATGAGCTAATGCACAAATACCCAAAACAAAATCAGCTAATTGTATTTAGATATGACATTTTACCTGCAGGTGAGTTAATCCCACCCAAATGGATAAATTGTAAATTTATACCTTCATAGAACAAAATGTATGACCAATATTTCAAGTTTCAGTGTCACATAATTAGTTTCCATGTATGGATTAGTGCACACATAGGTTAATCCGTAAAAATGAAAAACAATCCACAGACAACTTGTATTCGAGACTAAAAGATCAATTAAAGATCAATGTGGAGACATGTGGTCGGAATATTGATAGTTTCATTTCCACCAGACGCTTTCACAGGTATTGATGAAAGAAATGAACTTGAACTGGAGAATAACTCTATTCAC
The DNA here is from genome assembly GCF_004010195.1 of Chiloscyllium plagiosum. Taxonomy (NCBI): domain Eukaryota; kingdom Metazoa; phylum Chordata; class Chondrichthyes; order Orectolobiformes; family Hemiscylliidae; genus Chiloscyllium; species Chiloscyllium plagiosum. The sequence continues at coordinate 109,116,086 of NC_057714.1, read as the reverse complement.
TTGAACACAAAATTTACCTGAACTCTTCTGAATGCTTTTGCTGGTACATTTTTTTATTTTCAGATTTTTAAAGTCAATTCACTTTCTCAAACAGCTGTAGTAGAATATGAAATCTGAATTATTAATCCAGACCTTTAGACTACTCATTCGGTAATCACAATGCTGCTGTATCCTACCTATTCTCATTTGACCATAAGACCATAAGACCATAAGACATAGGAGTGGAAGTAAGGCCATTCGGCCCATCGAGTCCACTCCGCCATTCAATCATGGCTGATGCGCATTTCAGCTCCACTTACCAGCGTTCTCCCCGTAGCCCTTAATTCCTCTAGACAACAAGAATCTATCAATCTCGGCCTTGAAGACATTTAGCGTCCCGGCTTCCACTGCACTCCGTGGCAATGAATTCCACAGGCCCACCACTCTCTGGCTGAAGAAATGTCTCCGCATGTCTGTTCTGAAATGACCCCCTCTAATTCTAAAGCTGTGCCCAAGGATTCTAGAATCCCCACCTAACAGAAACAAAAACCCAGCATCCACCCTTTTCAAGCCATGCATTCTATTGTAAGTTTGTATTGGATGTCCCCTCAATGTTCTAAACTCTAATGAATACAATCTCAGGATCCTCATCAGTTCATCATATGTTAGGCCTAGCATTTCAGGGGTCATCCGTTTGAATCTCCACTGGACATGCTCCAGTGCCAGTATGTCCTTCCTGAGGTGTGGGGACCAAAACTGGACAAAGTACTCCAAATGGGGCCTAACCAGAGCTTTATAAAGTCTTAGTAGTACATCTCTGCTTTTATATTCCAACCCTCTTGAGATAAGAGACAACATTGCATTCGCGTTCTTCATCACGGACTCAACCTGCATGTTTACCTTTAGAGAATCCTCGACTAGCACTCCCAGATCCCTTTGTGCTTTGGCTTTATTAATTTTCTCACCATTTAGAAAGTAGTCAATGCTTTTATTCTTTTTGCCAAAGTGCAAGACCTCGAACTTGCTCACGTTAAATTCCATCAGCCAAATCCTGGACCACTCTCCCAACCTGTCAAGATCCTTCTGCAGCCTCCCCACTTCCTCAGTACTACCTGCCTGTCCACCTAACTTCGTACCATCGGCAAACTTCGCT
>NC_057714.1:109063548-109112467 GCF_004010195.1 Chiloscyllium plagiosum | reverse complement strand
CCATAGATTTAATTTTGTTTTTAACTAACAAGGCAACCCCACCCCCTCTGCCCACCTCTCTGTCTTTTCGATAAGTTGAAAAACCATGGAGGTTTAACTGCCAGTCCTGACCCCCCTGTAACCAAGTCTCTGTGATGCCTACTACATCATAATCATTCACTATTATCTGTGCCATTAGTTCATCGGCTTTGTTATGTATGCTACGTGCATTCTGGTAAAGTGCCTTAATGCTAACTTCCTTATCATTAGAGATGTTGGAAGTCATATGTCCTAAGTTATCCTTGCTTTTTTACTGCATTCTCAGTCTGCCTCAATTTTAAATCCGCCTGGAAACATGCTATCCTGCTGCTTATCTTGCCATTTACCTCCATACTCCCTGTTGCTTTCACTTTCCCTTCCCCCCCACTCAGAAGTTTAAAGTCCTACTGACCACCCTATTTATCCTCTTCGCTAGGACATTGGTACCTGATCGGTTCAGGTGGAGACCGTCCCAATGGTACAGATCCCCCCTGTTCCAAAACTGATGCCAATGCCCCATGAAGTGGAATCCCTCTTTCCCACACCAATCCCTTAGCCACGTGTTTACTTGCCTAATTTTCTTGTCCCTATGCCAATTGGCACTTGGCTCGGGCAGTAATCCGGAGATTATGACCCTTGAGGACCTGTGCTTCAATTTCCTGCCTAGTGCTTCGTAATGCCCAAACAGGTCCTCCACCCTAGTCTTGCCTATGTTGTTGGTATCAACGTGGACCACAACAACTGGATCCTCCCCCTCCCGCTCCAATATCCTTTCAAGACGGTCGGAGATGTCTTGCACCCTGGCACCGGGCAGGCAACACACCATGCGAGACTCCCGATCCGGCTTGCAAAGGATACTATCTGTCCCCCTAATTATAGAATCCCCTATAACCACTATGCTGCATATAGATTTGGAAATCTATATGCAGCAAAGATTATTTCCTATATCAATATACTCCATTATGTTCCTAGAGACAGCCACTAAATTTCTCAAACGTGAATGATCTTTCACAAATCTAGGTAGCCATTCCTTAATTTAAACAAAAATAGAAAAAAGTTGGATATGTCTAGAAGGTCAAGCAGCCTCTCTGAAGAGAAAATCAAATCATAATTTTAGGTCCATAAGCTTCTAACAAAACATCAGGGAGTTTAAATGCTGGTCAGCATTTTTCATTTCTCTGGTAAAGCGTGGGGAAAGGTATCTTTAAAGCATGAGTGACCTTATCAAACCCAATCAGCAAGAAGGTCTGCTAGATCAAGTATTAATTAGACAAATGGTGAACAACAGAAGTGAGACTCACTGGCCTATAGTTACTAGGGCTATCCCTACTCCCCTTTTTGAACAAGAAAAGGGGAGTAGGGATAGCCCTAGTAACCCAGGAGAACTAACAGAATTAATATATTTGGATTTCCAAAAGATATTCAATACAGTACCATCTGTAATGCCATTTGATAAGATAACAGCCCATGTATTAATATAGACAGATATTTAAGGTGACATAAATTTAAGGTGAAGGGTGGAAGGTATAGGGGGGATGTCAGGGGTAGGTTCTTTACCCAGAGAGTGGTGGGGGCACGGAATGCGCTGCCTGTGGGAGTGGCAGAGTCAGAATCATTGGTGACCTTTAAGCGGCAATTGGATAGGTACATGGATAGGTGCTTAAGCTAGGACAAATGTTCGGCACAACATCGTGGGGCGAAGGGCCTGTTCTGTGCTGTATTGTTCTATGTTCTATAGATGATCGGCTAAATAATAGGATAAGTGTTTGGATAAGGTGGGGAGTTTTAGGAAGGCAATCTGTAACTAACAGAGTGTCACAGGCACCACAATTGTTTACAATACATATTTATAAATACATAATACATATTTATGACTTCGATGAGGAGGCTGAATGTATCATCACCTAATCTGTGATGACATAAAAACAAATACGAAGAGAATTAACAAAGCTGAGAATTAACAAAGAGCCTACAGAGGAATATAGACAGGTTGAGTGGACAAAAATTTGGCACATGGAATGTAATGTGAGAAAACGTGAAATTATGTAACTGGCAGAAAGAATAAAGGAGCTAAATATTACAAACAGTAAGCTACAACACAGCGATTGGGGTCTTTGTGTGCGAATCACAATTAGCTAGCAAATAAATTCACTGGTTAATAGGGAAGACAAATGGAAAGCTGGGCTTGAAAAGTGAATGGAATATAAGAGGGAGAAGCATTCAATAACCAATACAAGGTACAAATCAGACCAATCTAGAATAATGGTCCCTTTTTCTAAGGAAGATAAACTTGAGTTCGAAACAGTCCGGGAAAGGTTCACTGGGTTGATCCTAGGATTGAAGGGCTTTTCTAAAGAACAGAGATTCAATATTTGGGCCTTTACTCATTGGAATTTAGAAGAATGAAATGCTTATCAGATCCTGGTCAGTCTCATCAAACCAGTATTGGTGTTTTCTGGTCAAGTCATCAAGCATCTCTTCACAAATGCTAAATGAGGACAGACCAGCTGCTGCGGAGACTCTGTGCTTCTGGGTTACTGGGAGTTGGCTGAATAGGGTGCTCAAGATGTTGGAATGCCTCAGCAATTATTTTTATGTAGGTAAAAACAATGACTGCAGATGCTGGAAACCAGATTCTGGATTAGTGGTGCTGGAAGAGCACAGCAGTTCAGGCAGCATTCAAGGAGCAGCGAAATCGACGTTTCGGGCAAAAGCCCTTCATCAGGAATAAAGGCAGTGAGCCTGAAGCGTAGAGAGATAAGCTAGAGGAGGGTGGGGGCGGGGAGAAAGTAGCATAGCGTACAATGGGTGAGTGGGGGAGGGGATGAAGGTGATAGGTCAGGGAGGAGAGGGTGGAGTAGATAGGTGGAAAAGGAGATAGGCAGGTAGGATAAGTCCGGACAAGTCATGGGGATAGTGCTGAGCTGGAAGTTTGGAACTAGGGTGAGGTGGGGTAAGGGGAAATGAGGGAAGTGTTGAAGTCCACATTGATGCCCTGGGGTTGAAGTGTTCTGAAGCAGAAGATGAGGCGTTCTTCCTCCAGGCGTCTGGTGGTGAGGGAGCGGCGGTGAAGGAGGCCCAGGACCTCCATGTCCTCGGCAGAGTGGGAGGGGGAGTTGAAATGTTGGGCCACGGGGCAGTGTGGTTGATTATTTTTATGTGGAATTTAAACTTCACCCCCTGAGGTTCAATGTTATTACCTTCAATGACACCCCCCCACTATCAACATCGCAAAGATTACTACTGACCAGAAACTGAACTGGGCCAGTCCGTTAATTAATGTGGCTACAAAACCAGGTCAGAGACCAGGAACTCTGGAGTGGGTAATTCACTTTCTGACTCCCCAGTGCCTGTCCACTATCAACAAGTCACAAATCAGGGGAGCAATGGAATACTACTTATTTTCTTGAAAGGGATGGGGAGCTCCCAACAATACTTAAAAAGCTCAACACTGACGTGATCATTAATGGCAGATGGCTGAATATGAATTCAATGAGAATCAGGAATTAAGAATCTAACAATGACCATGAAACCAACTGGCTCATTAACATATCCTTACCTGGTCTGGCCCATAGACACAGTAATGTACGTAATTTGGGATGGACAATAAATGTTGGCCTAGTTAGTGATGCTCACATCTCATGAATGAATTTTTAAAAATCTATGCAGGACAAAGAAGCTCATTTGATTGGATCTCCCACCAACTACCTTCAGCATTTATTCCATTTACCATAATTGCATACCAGCAGTGTACATCATTGTACAAATCAAATCCGCCCCTCTATCCCTGTATTCGCAACACAGTAAAATTAAAGTACTCAGTGACACTCAAAATTGACCCCAAAGATTCTTCACCATACTTTTTGACCAGCCAGTATCAGACTTTGTGAGTAATTGATACTAGATACTAAGTTTACAACTTAAACAGAAGACTAAACAATTTATTAACAATACAGTAACTCTAAGAAAATTATTGTTTATAAATTAAAACCAATAATTTTCATTTTCAACCCCATTGACACAGAGACAGGCAGACCCATCTGATCACAGAAATTGGAAGGCTGGAAAGCAAAGGATTAATCAAACCAGTACAGTTTGCAGCACTAGTTGTAACTGATGTAAATTTGCTCGCTGAGCTGGAAGGTTAGTTTTCAGACATTACATCACCAGACTAAGTAACGTCATCAGTGAGCTTCCGGATGAAGCATTGGTGGCATAGCCCTCTTTCTATTTAGTGTTTAGGTTTCCTTGGGTTGGTGATGTCATTTCCTATGGTGATGTTATTTCCTGTTCTTTTCCTGGTAAATGGGATCCAAGTCAATGTGTTTGTTGATAGAGTTACGGTTGGAATGCCATACTTCTACGAATTCTCATGCGTGTCTCTGTTTGGCTTGTTCCAGGATGAATGTGTTGTCCCAGTTGAAGTGGTGTCCTTCCTCATCTGTATGTAAGGACACTAGTGAGAGTGGGTCATGTCTTTTTGGGGCTAGTTGATGTTCATGTGGTTGTTTTTCCAAATTAGTGTTTGTTACAGTTCTTGCAAGGTATTTTGTATATGACATTAATTTTGCTTGTTAGATGCTGTTTTAGTGTGTTGGTCGATTTGTGGGCCACCATGATGCAAAGAGGTCTGAGTAGTCTGGCAGTCACTTCCAAAAGAGTGGCTAGGGCTTCTGGACGTGTTTTGTCTGCTTGTTGGTGTTTGTTGCTGAGAAATCAGTGGACTGTGTTCATTGGGTACCTGTTCTTTTTGGAAATGTTGACTTGCCCACCTCCTGATGCTGCCTGGCTTGCTGTGTTCTTCCAGCCTTCTGCTTGTCTACCTACAATATGATTGCAAGGAAGATCTAGTGCAGACATGTGATGTCAAAAGTGTGGTTCTGGAAAAGCACAGCAGGTCAGGCAGCATCCGGGGAGCAGGAAAATCGACCTTTCGGAAAAAGGCCCTTCATCAGGAATCAGTGAGTCCCTCTGTCATTGCAACCCCCAGATCGTCTCCTCTGCCCTGAAGCTCTTCAGCCACATCCTGAAACAGACTCTACCACAACCACATTTCCTTCCTCAGTACCTGCCTACAGAACGGACTGATCCCACATGGACTCTGGACCCCTAATCTCCAGCATCTGCAGTCCTCACTTTCACCTTGCTGTTATGTGATGACTCACCATATAGAATCAGTGTGATATTAGTTCATAGGTGGCTCAATGGAGAGCAACACCAAAGTTGCATTGAGCTGCCTCCTGCTAGCAGATACACACCAATGGTACCGCCACTACAAGAGCCTATAATGATTTTAAATTTTCTGGATATACTTCCAGTCACGGCTGACAATATCAGACTTCTGTGTTCCTATCCTGTATTCATTGGTTAGACAGGCTAAAATAATCAAAAGAAACAAAATACATTAACAAGTTCTCATGGATAACGGGAAGTCCTGTAAGACGGCAGTACTCATTAAGCAGCTAACCTCTTCAGATGAAAAATGAAACTTGGAAAATGGAGAAAGGTCAAGGGAAAAGTTCCCTAACACTTCAGTTAGAGAGCAGAATGCTGCCAACACAAGCTATTGAGATTAACATGCTCAGTGTCAACTATTTGTCCATTCTCTGGTGTCAGTGAATTGTATTCCTGTCACAGGCTGCATTCTTTTCCTCTCTATTTAGCTGATGAAAGTCTAAGCTGTTACTTTTCAATAAATTCTTAAAATTACTTATGCCTATCTCAGATATCTGTGGTTCCTGTTCCCATCACCTACAAACCCTGCAAAGCCACAATGTGGTTTTACTAATAGGAGAGGCATTAGGCAGCCTGCTTACTTATGAGTTCATCGAGGCTACCAGGTAAACAGAGTTCAGAATGTACATTACCCTCTTAATCCTGAATAGGTCCCAAGCCACTTCTTTCTGCCAAATGACCATTTAAGTGCCAGTCGAAGAATTTTGGATTCAGCAGGCAGTAAAGAAGGTAAATTCATGTTGGTCTTCTTAATTAGAGAATTTGAGTACAGGAATAAGAATATCTAGGTACAATTATACAGGGCATTTGTGAGGCCACACCTGAAATATTGTATGCAGTTTAGTCTTCTTATCTGAGGAAGGATGTTCTTGCGATAGAGGGAGTGCAGCAAACATTTATCGAACTGATTCCTCAGATGGCAGGACTAACATATGAGGAGAGATTGAGTCGGTTAGGATTGTTTTCACTGGAGTTTAAAGGAATCGGGGGAGTATCTCATAGAAACCTATAAAATTCTAACAGAACTAGACAGAATAGATGCAGGAAGGATATTCCCAATGGGTGTAGGGAGGATAAAATCAAGGGTCATGATTTAAGGATAAGGGAGAAACCTTTAAGAACTGCGATAAGGAAAACTTTCTTCACCCAAAGAGTGGAGAGCCTATGGAATTCACTGCCACGAAAGTGATCGAGGCCAACACATTATGTCTTTTCAAGAAGGAGTAAGTACATACAATATTTGTGTCTAAAGGGATCAAGATTTATGAGGGAAGAGCAGTGTTGGGGTGACCCGTACCTGCTTATAAAAAAAGACCCACGTTTGCTCACACAAAATGGCCAACAAACAGAAAGAGGCAGACTGCCTTCGAATTAAAACACAAAATGGCTCAGGGAACATAAGCAAGACTTACAGTCTGTTCCAGCCTTTAATTAAAGAAAATGACAATATCTTCAAACAAACCTACTCCAAATGCCATAAGTACACCATTTCAGACAGTTTTTGATAAGAGCATACTGGCTTACAGACAAGCAACCAACCCAGATCATCATTAATGAAAGGATGATTATGCCACTAAACACCAGGTGCAAGATGTAGCTTATCAAGCAGCTATCAGAATGACAGCTAAAGTTATCACTAAAAAAACAAGAGGTTCTAGTTAAAGATCTTTTAGAATCATAGTCATAGAGTCATAGAGATGTACAGCATGGAAACAAACCAGATATCCCAACCCAATCTAGTCTATGCTGACCAGATATCCCAACCCAATCTAGTCCCACCTGCCACCACCCGGCCCATATTCCTCCAAACCCTTCCTATTCATATACCCATCCAAATGCCCCTTAAATGTTGCAATTGTACCAGCCTCCACCACTTCCTCTGGCAGCTCATTCCATACACGTACCACCCTTCGTGTGAAAAAGTTACCCTCTTATATCTCTTTTATATCTTTCCCCTCTCACCCTAAACCTATGCCCTCTAGTTCTGGACTCCCCGACCCTATTTAGGAAAAAGTGAGGACTGCAGATGCTGGAAACCAGAGTTTAGATCAGAGTGGTGGAGCAGAGTGGAGAGCAAGAAAATCGACGTTTCGGGCAAAAGTCCTTCATCAGGGCTTTTGCCCAAAACATCGATTTTCCTATTCCTTAGATGCTGTCTGACATGCTGTGCTTTTCCCGACCCTATTTACCCTATCCATGCCCCTCATAATTTTGTAAACCTTCAAAAGGTCATCCCCTCAGCCTCCGACACTCCAGGGAAAACAGCCCCAGCTGTTTTAGCCTCTCTCTATAGCTCAGATTCTCCAACCCTGATAACATCCTTGTAAATCTTTTCTGAACCCTTTCAAGTTTCACAACATCTTTCTGATAGGAAGGAGACCAGAATTGCATGCAATATTCCAACAGTGGCCTAACCTGTACAACTGCAACATGATAGGGGTAGGTTTCAACATAAAATATATACATATAACCAACGCTTAATCAAAGTATTAAAGAAAAAGCACTTAGACCTAGATGTGAAGTTAACTAGCTTTAGGAAAATGACTTTTTTAATGCGCTGAACAAAACAGATTGTTCACAACCCATTAACCACAAAATGCTTAAGTAGAAATAGGTGTATGACTTTAACACTTTATAACTAACTTTGTGACAGAAATCAATATTACAAATCTTATAGCAATTAATTAAAACTGTCTCTTGTATTTTTACACACTTAATTAGGATGGTGGGAAATATAAGAAGAATAACTTAATTTGATAAAGACAGCACATGAGATACAATAAATAACAGAATTCAAACTGTCTCTACAGATAAAGAGGTGCAAAGAAGTGTAACAATTAACTTTGGAATGCGAATGAATAGGATGCATAGAAAGATCCCAAGGCCTAGAGATTATGATGCCTGTTATACACGAGATCATAGGAACCTGGGGGTTGTCCATAGGATTGGGTACACAAAGTAAGAGGGAGGAACATAGTGATCATGTGGTATGTGATTGCGAACAGAAAATGTATAAAATTACTGCATTTTATTGTAAATTCACAGTGTGTCATGGATCTCCCCAACCCACCCCTCCTTGCATGAATAAACGTCCACTTGCCTGAGTTCTGCCTATCTCCTGAGTCTTTACTCCCGATAAGAGGAAAACACTCCTACAAACAGAATTCGGTTATTGAGCTCGATGATCAGCCATGATCATAATGAATGGTGGATTCAACTTGATGGGTTTAATGGTCTACTCTTGCTCCTATCTTTTATGTTTTATTTGAGCTGCTATTCTAGTTCCATATGCTTTTATTCACAGTTGTACTTTCTTCATTATTTCCCTTGTCAAAGTGCTGGTTTTTGTTTGAAGAATTCATCTGACATGCATCATAGCCAATTTTTGTTTTGCCACAATTCCAAGCATCCTTTGAGAGGTCAAAATTATTTATTTTATTGATGGCACATCATAAGATTTTATCTTGAGGGTCATTTTTCCATTTGTGAGGGCTGATTTCCGGTTTCCAAGGTCTCTTTTCATTCTCAGATTTAATTTAACAATTGACACACTGTGTCTGTGGACTACAGAAGGAGATGCCACAAATATCTCTATTTCAATCATAGGACATCAGTGTAAAAGTTAAGGCTGCTGCATTTGTAATAACTTTCAGCCACAAGCACCAACTGGATGATCCATCACCGCCTCCTCCTAATGCCAATTCGAATCATTCTGCATAATATCAAAATCCGGCTGGAGGTACTGGATATGGCAAAGGCACTGAATTCTCATAATATTTCAACCATACTATTGAAGATTTGTGCTTTAGAACCAGCCGTGCCCCTAACCAACCCGTTTCAGTCCAGCTAAAGCATCGGCAACTATGAAACAATGTAGGTAATTGCCTAAATGTGTCCTGGACACAAAGAGCAGGACAAATCCAACATAGCAAGTTATCACTCCATCAGTCAACTCTCAACGAATAGTGAAGTTATGGAAGAGGTCATCAACAATGCAATCAAGTAGCACTTGCTTAGCGATAATCTGCTCAGTGGTGCGCTGTTGAGTTCCACCAGTGCCACTCATTTCCTGAACTCATTACAGCCTTTGTTAAAATATAGCTGAAGAGCTGATCTCCAGAGGTGAAATGGGAGTGACTGCACTTGACATTGAGGCCACATTTGACACAGTGTGGCATCAAAGAATTCTAGAAAGACTGAAACTAATAGGAATTATGGGGAAAAGTTTCCGCTGGCTGGAATTATTCCTAGCACAAAGGAAGTTGGCTGTGGTTGTTGGTCGTCAGTCTTCTCAGCTTATGGACATTTTTGCAGGAGTTCCTCAGTATAATGTCCTAGTTCCAACCATTCTAAGCTGCTCCAAATAAGGAGAGACTTGACCAGTATCCGGGCTTGGGCTGACAAGTGGCAAAGTAACATTCACAACGCACAACTGCCTACAATGACGATCTCCAATAAGAGAATTTAACCAATGCCACTTGACATTCAATGTATTGCATTGGTGAATCCACTGCAGTCCAAAAAGGGCACTCGACACAACCTTCTCAAGTGCAATTAGGGATAGGCAATAAATGCTGGCCTAGCGAGCAAAGCTGACAGTGCCTTAAATGAGTAAGAAAAAATGTTACAATGGCACCCATTACATTATTTGCAACTACGAATTCCCAAACCAATGTAGTCTTAACAAAGCAACAAAGGAATAGGAGTCAGTCATTTGGACCATCAGTTATGCTCCACAATTCATTCAGAATTGGTTATGATCTCAGCTCCATTTTACTGACTGTATCTAACCCAGCCTCTGCGGAAGAGAATTCCAAACTTCAACATCCCTCAGATATAAAAAAAAGTTCTAATCCATGACTCAAAATGTCTCCTAGTTTTTATTCTCCTCTAATAAAATATAATGCTGGATTCCACCCTATCCAGTTTGCCTGACATCTTACAAATTTCAATAAAATCATCTCTCATTATTTTAAACTCCAATCATTAAGGATATAACTTGTTCAGATTTCTTCATAAGATTAGCCTTTCATTCCATGAATCAGTCAAATGAACATTTCCTGAATGCTTCTAAAGCAATTATATATTTTTAAATTAAGGAAACCAAAACTGTATACAGTACTATAGATGTAGCCTTTCCATGCACTATACAAGCTGTAGTCAAATTTCCCTCCTCTTATATTCCATTCCCCTAGTAATTAAATATGGCATTTCATTCACATTCTAAATCATGCCCAAATGAACTTTCTGTGATTTGTGTGGAAGGACCTCCAGATCCCTCTGGATCACCAAACCCTGCAGTCTCTCCCCATTTAAATAGTGTTCTGCTAATCTATTCTTTGTGACAAGCAACTAAGAGACTGAACAATTAATGCCATCTGTACTGTGTCTGCAGTTAAGAACTTAAAGAGCTTGGAAAGGAGATTCAAAATCAAAAGGACTCCAAAGTAGTTAAAGTGTACCTCATTGAATCTTGTGACCATTGAACTATGTTCCCCCAATAAGTTTTCTCCACTCCTTACATTTATGTTTTTTTGCTTGTTGATTGATTGATTTGATTTATTGTCATTGTTCTGCAGTGAAAAGCCTTGTTTACAAGCAGTACAGGCAGATCATAGTTTGGCAGCGGGGTGGGAATCAGAGCCACATGTCTGAGAGGGGATCAGTTGCAGACAGGACAGTGACAGGATATACTGAATCTATCAGGAAGGTTTCTCACGTGATGAAACATAGGAATCGGTTAAAGTGTGTCTGCTTTAATGCAAGGAGTGACTGGAATAAGAGTGACGAACTTAGAGCATGGATCAGTACTTGAAGCTACGATGTTGTGGCCATAACGGAGACATGGGTTTCACAGGGGCAGGAATGTTGCTTGATGTTCCAGCGTTTAGAACGTTTAAAAAGAACAGGGAGGGTGAAAAAAGAGGAGGGAGTGTAGCATTGCTAATCAGAGGGTGCATCACAGCTACAGAAACGAAGGTTGTTGAGGAAGGTTTGTCTACTCAGTCAGTATGGGTGGAAGTTAGGAACAGCAAGGGAACAGCCGCATTGGGGATTTTCTACAGACTACCTAATAGCAGTAGAGACATTGAAGACCTCATGGGCAGGCAGATTCTGGAACAATGTAAAAGTAACAGGGTTGTTGTTATGGGTGATTTCAACTTTCCTAATATCGACTGGAACCTCTGAAGTGCAGATGGTTTGGATGGAGCCGTTTTTGTCAGGTGTGTTCAGGAGGGTTTCCTTACTCAGTATGTAGACAGACCAATGAGGGGAGAGGTCATTTTGGATTTGGTGCTCAGCAACAAGCCAGGACAGGTGTCAGATCTCGCGGTGGGAGAGCACTTTGGTGAAAGTGATCACAACTGCCTCACATTTACCACAGCCTTGGAGAGTGAAAGGAACAGTTACTAAGGGAAGATATTTAATTGGGGAAAAGGAAATTATGACGCTATCAGACAGGAGTTGTGAAGTATAGACTGGGAGCAATTGTTCCACAGAAAGGGCACAGCAGACATGTGGAGACTATCTAAGGAGCAGTTGTTGCAAGTGATGCACAAATTTGTTCCTGAGACAGATAAGAAGGGGTAAGATTAAGGAACCTTGGATGACGAGAACAGAGGAACCTCTCGTCAAAAGGAAGAAGGCAGCTTACATAAAGTGGAGGAAGCAAGGATCTAGCACGGCTTTAGAGGATTACAGGCTTGCTAGAAAGGAACTCAGAAATGGACTGAGGAGAGCCAGGAGGGGGCACGAAAAAGGCTTGGCAAGAACTATTAGGGAGAACCCAAAGGCATTTTACTCATACATGAGGAATAAGAGAATGCTCAGAGAGAAGGTAGGGCCGATCAGGGATAGCGGAGTGAACTTGTGCGTGGAGTCTGAGGAGAAGCCCTAAATGAGTTTTTTGCTTCGGTTTTCATTAAGGAAAGGGAACTTGTTGTAAATGAAAACTTAGAGGAGCTGGGACACAGTCTTGACCAGATCAAGAATGATGAAGTTGATGTGCTAGAAACTTTGGAAAACATTAAGATTTATAAGTCCCCAGGGCCAGGCCAGATTTATCCTAGGCTGCTGCAGGAAGCAAGAAAGGATGTTGCTAAGCCGCTGGTGAAAATCTTTGCCTCCTCACTCTCCACGGGAGTCGTGCCGGAGGACTGGAAGGAGGCAAATGTTGTTCCACTTTTCAAGAAGGGTAATAGGGAAATGCCTGGCAATTACAGACCAGTCTTACATCTGTGGTCAGCAAAGTTGTGGAAAGAATTCTGAGGGATAGGATTTCAGACTATTTGGCAAAGTCAGCATGTGATTAAAGACAGTCAGCATGGCTTCGTGAGGGGCAGGTCATGCCTCACAAATCTTATTGAGTTCTTTTGAGGAGGTGTCAAGACTGGTCGACGACGGTCGAGCGGTGGATGTGGTGTATATGGATTTCGGCAAGACATTTGATCGGGTTCCCCATGGTAGGCTCATTCATAAAGTCAGGAAGTATGGGACACAGGGAGATTTGGCTATCTGGATTCAGAATTGGCTAGCTGACAGAAGGCAGAGAGTGGTTGTAGATGGAAAATATTCTGCCTGGAGGACAGTGTTGAGTGGGGTCCCGCAGGGTTCTGTTCTTGGGCCTCTACTCTTTGTAGTTTTTATAAATGACTTGGATGAGGAGGTTGAGGAGTGGGTTAGTACATTCGCAGATGACACAAAAGTTGGAGGTGTCGTCGATAGTATAGAGGGCTACTGCAGGTTGCAGCGTGACACAGACAGGATGCAGAGCTGGGCTGAGAAATAGCAGATGGAGTTCAACCTGGATAAATCCGAAGTGAAGCATTTTGGAAGGTTGAACTTGAATGTTGAATATAGGATTAAAGACAGGATTCTTGGCAGAGTGGAGGAACAGAGGGATCTGGGTGTGCAAGTACATGGATCCCTCAAAGTTGCTACCCAAGTGGATAGGGTTGTTAAGAAAGCATATAGTGCTTTGGCTTTCATTAACAGGGGTATCAAGTTTAAGAGCCGCAAGGTTTTGCTGTAGCTCTACAAGTCCCTGGTGAGACCACACTTGGAATATTGTGTCCAGTTCTGGTCACCCTACTATAGGAAAAATACACAGGCTTTGGAGAGGGTGCAAAGAAGGTTTACCAGGATGCTGCCTGGACTGGAGTGCTTGTCTTATGAAGATAGGTTGAATAAGCTCGGACTTTTCTCTGGAGAGAAGGGGGATGAGGGGAGACTTGATCGAGGTGTACAAAATAATAAAAGGAATGGATAGAGTCAATAGCCAGAGACCTTTCCCCAAGGCAGAATTGAGTGGTACGAGAAGTCATAGTTTGAAGATATCAGGAGGAAGGTATAAAGGAGACATCAGAGGTAGGTTCTTTACGCAGAGAGTTGTGAATGCATGGAATGCGTTGCCAGCTGTGGTGGTGGAAGCAGAGTCACTGGGGACATTTAAGCAACTGCTAGACATGCACATGGATAGCAGTGAGTTGAGGAGTGCGTTGGTTAAGTTACTATATTTTACATTAGGATTAAGTCTCAGCACAACATTGTGGGCCTAAGGGCCTGTTCTGTACTGTACTTTTCTATGTTCTATGTTCCATGTTCTATAGTAAGCAAGGATATACAGATCATAGGGTGACAAAAAAATCTTGGACAGAGTAACACATACAGGTTACACCGCACAAAACATGTGCTAGGCAAGATCACCATTAACAAGATCAGCATAATGGTTGGGAAAAAATGTTCCTAAATATGCTGATGTAAGTGTTCACCCTTCTGTATCATCTGCCTGACATAAGAAGTTGTAGGAGAACATTACCGGATAAAATAGATATTTGATGATGTTGGCGGCCTTTCAGTGGCAACGAGATGTGTAAATGGAGCCCACGGATGGAAGGCTGGCTTCTGTGATGGTCTGGGCTATGCACCTAACCTTCTACAGTTTCTTACAGTCATGGGCAGAGCAGTTGCCATATCAGGCTATTATGCACTTGGACAGTATGTTTTCTGTGATGCATCTGTAAAAGCTGGTGAAGGTCCTCATGGATATACCAAATTTCCTGAGCCACCTGAGGAAGAAGAAGTTGTTAAGCCTTCTTAACCATCGCATCTACGTGGGAAGTCCAGGCCAGGTTGTCAGTTATCGTCACTCCTAGAAACTTGATGCTCTCAACCTCCGCTTTGTTGATGTACATGGGAGCGTGTGTTCTCCTCCTTTCTTTCTGAAGTCAATGATCAATTCTCTACTTTTGCCGAAATTGAGAGAAAGGTTGTTACTATTGTATCATTTCACCAAGCCCTCAATCACCTCTTTCTGTATTCTGACTCATCGTTGCTTGATAACCATCCTACCATGGTGGTGTCGTCAGCAAACTTGTAAATGGCGTTAGTCTGGAATTTGGCAACACAGTCATGGGCATACAGGTAGTATAATAGGGGACTGAGAATGCATCCTTTGGGGGACTCCAGTGTTGAATGTTATCGTGGAGGAGGTGCAGATGTATATCTTCACTGAATGTGGTCTATGGGTCAGGAAGCTATGTCTGTGTCTGTCTGCCAATATGTAGGAATTTATGAAGGAGTACATTTCAGACAGGAAAATGAAAGACTTTGAAGTAATTTGATTCAATCTGTAAGTTTTGTGATAATGTCAGAAGTAACGTGGCTCCAGTATTAAACACCTTCCTAATTGGGTTGTGAAATTATAATTGCCTGATCAATGCATTTACCCCTCACTCTTCTAAACTGCAATGAGCGAGTACTCTCATTGAAACATATAGGATTCTTAATGAGCTTGACAAGCTAAATGCTGAGAGGATGTTTCCCCTCATGAGAGACGCTAGGATCAGAAAGCACTGCCTCTGAATAAAGAAGTACAAACTTAAGACTGAAGTAAGGTGGAATGTCTTTCAGATGATTATGAGTCTTTGATACTCGTTGCCACAAAGAGTTGTGGGGGTAGAGGCTTATTTAAAGCTCAAAGAAATAGATTCTTGATCAGGTGGGAATCAAGTGTTTGGGAAACGGCAGAAAAGTGGATGTGAGGACTGTTGGATCCGCTGTGATCCTTTCAAATGGTGGAGTGATAGATAGAGCTAAGGAATCATACAATCAATGGACAAGACCCACTTTCTGCAGTTTTGCCATGTCCAGTCATGAATGGTGTGGACAAGTAAACAACTCACTAGAGGAGGAAAAAACTTTACAAATATCCCTATTCTTAAGGTTGGAAGAGCCCAACTATCAGTGAAAAACGTAAGGCTGAAGCATACACAGCAATCTTCAGCTGGAGGTGCTGAGTAGATTATCCATCTCAGCGTCCTGCACTGGTCACTTGCATCACAGATAACAGTTCAATTCACCACACATGACATCAAGAAACAGTTGGAAGCTCTGGATACTACAAAGACTATAAGCCCCCAAAACATTCTGGCACTAGTACTGAAGGCTCATGCTCCAGAAGTTGCTGCTCCCCTCGCCAAGCTCTTCCAGTTTAGATACAACACTGTCAATCTACCTGACAAAGTGGAAAATCGTCCAGGTATGTCCTCTACACAAAAAGCAGGACAAATCTAACCCATTTAATTACTATCCCATCAGACTACTCTCGAACATCAGTAAAGGAATGGATGGTATCGTCAACACTGCTATCCAGCAGCACTTGCAGCTCTGCAATAGCCTGTTCACTGACACCCAGTTTGGGTTCTGCCTGGGTCACTTAGCTCCTGACCTCATTGCAGCCTTAGTTCAAACATGGACAAAAGAGCTGAATTCCAGAGATGAGGTGAGAGTGACAGCCCTTGACATCAAGGTCATATTTGACTGAGTATGACATCAAGAAACCCTAGAAAAACTGGAACAAATAGGCAACGGGGGCAAATCCTTCATGGTTGGAGTCAGACCTGGCTGTGATTGTTGGGAGTCAGTCATCTCAGCTCCAGAACGTCTCTGCAGAAGTTCCTCAGGGTATTGTCCTAAGCTCAACCATTTTCAGCTGTTTTATCAATGGCCTTCCGTCCACCATAAAGTCAGAAGTGGGGATGTTTGCCAATGATTGCACAATATTCAACTCCATTCATGACTCCTCAGATATTGAAACGTCCGTGTTCAAATGCAATACCCAGGCTTGGTCCGACAAGTAGCATTCATACCACATAACTGCCAGGCAATGACCATTTATAATAACAGACAACCTAACCACCAATCCTTGATATTCAATGGTGCTACCATCACTGAATCCCCATTATCAAACCCCAAGGGATTACCATTGACCGGAAACTCAACAGGACTCACCACATGGACATAGTGGCTACAAGAGCAGATTAGTGGATGCCTCTAGTGGGAATGCTGTATTGAGTAACCTACCACCTCATGACTCCTGTAGGATTGAGCAAAAATGCCCATTATCTAAAATACTGGACCAAAACCCTGGACTTTTCAAAACGTTTAAAAGTAAACAGGGCAACTGTGAGGAGCTCTGGAAAAATTACGCAGACACAGAGATGGCTACTTGGAACCACTGTTCAGCCTGGAATTCCAACGTACACCTCCATTCAAATAGAACAATCAACCAAACCTAACACTCTAGACTGAAACTAACTTTTATACCTTGGGCTACATAACACAGATATTATGGAACCTATACACATACCGGACATTCAATCAAAATCCATTCACACAAATATCAGGTATTCACCTTGAATCAAAATCCATTCACAAACACTTAACTATTGGGAGGCCAACTGACTTCACAGAGAGCACCAGTAACACAACAGCAAATCAGATATAAGTGGCCTACAAAAAGTATAATTGCCGGCCCCAACCTCACCTGAAAGAGATCAGCTATCTCCCTGAGAGCTATTCCCCCAATAGCTATTTCCAGCAACTATTTCCAAGAGCTAACTCCGGAAGGGGGATCCCGACAGCAATTCTGAAACTGACTGACACAGACCTGATACATACCAGGGGGACCAACAGTAACTGACCATGACCGGCAGACCTAAAAACCAACAACCTCGGAAAATCACCAACCTGACAGACACCACAAGGCATCAGACACATCCTCAGGTGAAACCCAGCCTGTAATAACACCAAAAAGTAAGAAAAAAAACCAAGTACTCACACAATAAATCCAATACACATCCTACTGCACCAGCAGACTCAACCCATACTAAAGGCCTACACAGTCTGAAGTCTTCATCAAGGCAGCGGATACAGCAAGTGGAAACATTCAGCTGTACTTCAAAACCCCATTTTTTACCTAGAGGTGAGCTTAAACTCCCGAGATCCCAAAGTTTCCAACCGAGCTGGCAGGGAGGGAAGGCAGATGGTGACAGTGTAGAGACCCCTAGGGTAGGAAACCTGATTAAAGTTTCTGTGATTAAAATTGCTGTTTAGTTCCTAATAGTTTCAAACCTGTGATTACATAGAACATAAAACAATGCAATACAGGCCATCGGCCCTCAATGTTGTGCCGACCTATTATCCTACTCTAAGATCAAACTAACCTATATACCCTTCATTTCACTATCATTCATGTGCCTAAAGAAGAGTCACTGAAATGTCCCTAATGTATTTGACTCAACTAACACTGCTGGCAGTGCAATCCATGCACCCACCACTCTCTGTGTATAGGATCTAACTCTGACAACTCCCCAAAACCTTCCTCTATTCACCTTAAAATTTTGCCCCTTGTGATAGACCTTTCCGCTTTGGGATAAAGTTTCTGGCTATTCACTCTATCTATGCCTCTCGTCATCTTGTACACCTCTATCAAGTCACCTCGCATCCTTCTTCACTCCATTGAGAAATGCCCTGGCTCCCTCAACATCTCTTCATAAGTCAGGCCTTCCAGTCCAGGCAGCATCCTGATAAATCCTCTCTGCATCCTCTCTAAAACTTCCACATCCTTCTTATAATGAGATGACTAGAACTGGACACAATATTCCAACCAGGGCTTTACAGAACTGCAGCATAACCTCACGGCTCTTAAACTCAATCCCCCTTCTAACGAAAGTCAACACACCAGATGCCTTCTCAACAACCCTGTCAACTTGGGTGGCAACTTTGAGGGATCTATGAATATGGACCTCTGTTCCTCCACACTGCCAAGAATCCTGCCTTTAGGCTTGTTCTCTGCATTCAAATTCAACCTTCCAAAATGAATCACTTGACACTTTTCCAGGTTGAACTCCATGTGCCACGTCTCAGCCCAGTTTTGCATCTTGTCTATGTCCCATTGCAAACTACAACAGCCCTCCACATTATACACAACTCCATCAACCTTCATGTCATCAGCAAACTTACTGACCAACCTTTTCACTTCCTCATCCAAGTCATTTATACAAGTCACAAGTGCAGTACAGATCCCTGCAGAACACCACTGGTCACCGAGCTCCAGGCTGAATACTTGCCATTTACTACCACCCTCTGTCTTCCATGGGCCTGCCAGACAGCCAAATTTCCCTGAATCTCATGCCCCCTTATTTTCTGAATGAGCCTTCCATGGGGAACCTTATCAAACCCCTTGCTAAAATCCATACACACCACATCCACTGT
Source organism: Chiloscyllium plagiosum (assembly GCF_004010195.1). Classification (NCBI taxonomy): domain Eukaryota; kingdom Metazoa; phylum Chordata; class Chondrichthyes; order Orectolobiformes; family Hemiscylliidae; genus Chiloscyllium; species Chiloscyllium plagiosum. The sequence goes on along the minus strand of NC_057714.1, from coordinate 109,093,657 downwards.
TCTACCATCATCAATGTGTTTTGTCACATCATCAAAGAATTCAATAACACTTGTGAGGCATGACCTGTCCCTCACAAAGCCATGCTGACCACCTCTAATCAAACTATGCTCTTCCAAATAATCATAAATCCTATATCTCAGAATTCTCTCCCATCAATTTGCCAACTACAGACATAAGAATGCCACTCTCATATCATCTGGTACTACTCCAATGGACAGTGAGGATGCAAACATCATCGCCAAAGGCGCAGCAATCTCTCCCCTCACTTCCCATAGTAACCCTGAGTATATCCCGTCTGGCCCAGGGGACTTATCAATCCACATGTTTTTCAAACTTTCCAGCACTTCCTCCTTCTTAACATCAACCTGTATGAGCATATCAGCCTGTTTCACGCTGTCCTCACAAACCACAAGGTCCCTCTCACTAGTGAATACTGAAGCAAAGTATTCATTAAGGACCTCCCCTACCTCCTCCGATACAGGCACAAGTTCCTTCCACTATCCCTGATAGGCTCTACTCTCACTCTGGTCATCCTCTTGTTCCTGTCATAGGCGTAGAAAGCCTGGGGGTTTTCCTTAATCCTACACACCAAGGCATTTTCATGCCCCCTTCTAGCTCTTCTGTGTCCATTCTTCATTCCTTCCTGGCTACCTTGTCACTCTCTAGAGACCTGTCTGACCTTGTTTCCTCAACCTTAAGCTTCATTCCTTCTTCCTCTTGACCAGATGTTCCACATCTCTTGTCATCCAAGGTTCCTTCACGCTACCATCCCTTCCTTACCGCAGTGGGACAAACCTATCCAGAACTCCCTAACCAACCTCCACATTTCTGTTGCACATTTCCCTGGGAAAATCTGCTCCCAATTTATGCTCCACAGTTCCTGCCTAATAAGCATTGTAATTCCTCCCCTCCTAATTAACAGTTTTGCATACCATCTGCTCCTATCCCTCTCCATGACTATAGTAAAGGTCACGGAGTTGTGATCACTATCACCAAAATGCTCTCCCACTGAGAGATTTAACACCTGACCTGGTTTGTTACAGAGCATCAAATCTAATATGGCCTCCCCTCGAGCCAGTTTATCTACATTTTGAATCAGGAATCCTTCATGGACACACCTGACAGAATTGGCTCCATCCTAACTATTTGCACTAAGGAGGTTCCAATCAATATTCAGGAAATTAAAGTCACCCATGACAACAACTCTGTTACTTCTGCACATTTCCAAAATCTGCCTCCCAATCTGCTCCTCCGTGTCTCTGTTGCTATTGGGGGGGGGGGGGGGGGTTCTATAGAAAACTCCCAATAAGGTGACTGCCCCTTTCCTGCTTCTGACTTCCACCCATAATGACTCAGTAGGCAAACCCTCTTTGATAACCTCCCTTTCTGCAGCTGTTATACTACCCCTGATTAGCAATGACACTCCTCCACCTCTTTTACTTCCCAACCTATTCCTTTTGAAACACCTAAACCCTGGAACATCCAACAACCACTCCTGCCCCTGTAATGGCTACAACATCATAGCTCCAAGTACTGATCCATGCTCTAAGTTCATCACCCCATTCCACTTCTTGTGTTAAAATAAACACACTTCAACACTACACGCTGACTGCAACTTTGCCCTATCAACTATCTATCCTTCCTCACAGACTCTCTGCACGCTGTATCTGCCTGTTCACCAGCTACCTCATCCTTTGAACCATAGCTCTGATTCCCACCCCCCCCCCCCCGAACTAATTTAAACCCTCCTGAAGAGCTCTAGCAAACCTCCCACCCAGGATATTGGCACCCCTCCATTCAGGTGCAACCATCCTCCTTGTACAGGTCCCACCTTCCTGAGAAGGTATCCCAATGATCCACATTTCTGAAGCGCTTCCTCCGACACCAGCTCTGCAGCCACGTGTCCAGCTGCACTCGCTCTCTGTTCCTAACCTCTCTAGCCCACGACACCAGTAGCAATCCTGAGATTACTACAATGCTCATCATTGAATCTCCTATCACTATCACTCTCCTATTCTCCCCTTCTGAGCCACACAGCCAGGCTCAGTGCTATAGACCTGGCCTCTTTGGTTTTCCTCTGGTAGATTCCGCTCCCCCCACCCCCCCACCCCGAACCGTATCCAAAAGCAGTATACTTATCATTGAGGGGAACAGCCACAGGGCATCCCTACACTGTCTGCCTATTCCCTTTCCCTCTCCTGACAGTCACCCAGCTACCTTTATCCTGTTAAGTAGGTGTGACTATCTCCCTATAACTCCTCCCTTTTAGCTCCTCAGCTCCTGAATGATCCGAAGCTCAAGCTCCCTAACGCGGCCTGCGAGGAGCTGGAGTTGGGTGCACTTCTCACAAGTGAAGTCAGCAGTGACACTAATGATGACTCTTATCTCCCATGTCCTGCAAGAAGAGCACGCAACTGCCCTAACTTGCATCCGCTCTGCACTAAATTGCTAAAAGAGATTAGATTAAAAAATGTATCTTACCAATCATCCGCACAGAGTCTTTTTTTTGGGTAGAGGAGGAGGACAGGTGGTAGACACTACACACTGACTATTCAACTGGGCACAGTTCACTCCAAATGGATGTGTGTCCTGATGAAGTGGGAACAGGAAGGAATGGGGATTCTCGGGGCAGATCTTTGTCAAAGCCCACAAGATCCTGATGGACCTTAGGAACCATTGTCTGTGGGGAGCAATATGTACAGGGTCAGAGGGGTGGTGATACTGAGATAACAGGGGAAGGGCACCACATGTACAACAAAGCCAAAGAAGGGTTACAACCTGGAACAGCTTGTCAGTAACACTCTGGCAAAGTACCAGGCATATATGCAGGCAAATCTCATGGCATTTGCCACACATAAGCACAACTGTGAAGGGTAAAAGGAGTCATGGTTAGAACAGAAGGTGACCCCATTACCCACCCACAAAAGCAATACCACTTTAACCACCCTGGACACCTCGAACAACGTCTAGTCCACCCCCTTAAAGCGGGAGAACCAGTACATTTAAGGGCCAACAGTATACATGGACCTGATTCCCAGGGTTTTCACAACAGCACTAATATCTTCTACTAATGCATGGCAGATTGTTTAAAGAGCTTCAGTAGGCCACATCAACAGTATGTGGATGATCTGCTCCTCTTTACTGGCACTCAGGAGGAGCACAGCCCACTGCTGGCTGAACTGCTTGAGCTGCTGGGGGAGGAAGTGTTCAAATTGAACATAAGGAAGGCCCAGATTAGCCACAAGGAAATAAAGTTCCTGGGGTTAACAGTGTGGGCAAGACATAGGGTCACAATGAGGCTAGAAGGAAGATTGGAGCTGCCTGCCCCAACCACTTTCACAGGGATAAGATCCTTTCTGGGCTCACCACGTATTGCAGAGACTTTCTTGAGGGCTACACGGCCACAGCAGCCCCCCTACTATGGCTCCTCTGTAAGTGAGTGTGGTAGGAGTGGGATGAGAGCTGCGTTCCATCAGCTCAAAAAGAACCTGCAGACCGCGCCAGACCTCGCGGCCATTGATGGGGGAGCAGAGATTTTTCTGGAGGTGGCTGCAAGACGGGACAGCCTAGGCACAAGGCTTCAAAAGCACCATGGCCAGCTCAGGCCAGTGGCTTATTCCTCTAGGATGCTCAAGGACCTCTAGGATCCTCTAGAGGTGGAGAAGGGGTACTCAAATTGTGAGAATACCAGACTGTAACCTGCCTCTTGCGCCTGGAGCATCTCAGAAGAAATTCATCCCCTTTATCGGCTGTAAAGGCGCCAAGGCTGTGACGTTCACCGTGTCCATCTCAAACCTTAAAGTTTCTTCTACTCTAGACAGAGACGGAAAACCCATGGGTTCCAACAGCCTTTCCCCTGTTCTGAGGGGCCAGGTATATTTTATTCCCGTTTGTGAGTGTGCAGCTTTCATGTGTTGCACAAGGACCACCTCACTTACCTGAACTTTGTACATCACAGGACTTGACATTCAGCACCAAACCTCGTCCCCTGAAGTAAACTGTCTCTCCTACTTAGAGGAGTCTTGTGCCCTGTATCCCGTCACTAAGTCACTCTTCATTTATATGTGCATGGTACTTGACACTGGTTCGGCATCCTCCAAGCCAACTCTTGGAGTGAACAAAATCCCTAAAATCTTGTTTTGTTTTATTTATATTCCACAATCAAGAAGAAAGGAAACACCAGAGTGGCCAGTGACAAGCAGTGCCCTTTTCAACAAAGGGCAATCTTGCATGATCAAAAAAAGTAAAAGGGAGGGCAGGGATTAAATCAAAATAGAGTTGGAGGGGGAAATAAAAGATTCTACTCCCCGCAGTGCACACCTCTCCCTAAACAGCTCAAGTGTGTTAGTCGACACCGAGTGCTCCTTCTCCATTAACACCTGGGCACAAATGTAATCATAGAAGAGGGGCAGGCAATCAGCCCTAACAACCCACTCCACGGCCCGCTGCCTGGAGCTGTTTTTGGCCAATTTGGCCAGGCCCAGGTGCAGACCCACAAGCGGTCCTTTGACCTTTCCTCCCCCCTCTGCACCGGGTGCCCAAAGATCAGCAGCACGGGGCTGAATTACAACCAAAAACAGAGGAGAAGGTTTTTCAGAAAGTCAAAAAGGAAATGGATATGCCCACACACAATATATACATAGTCCACAGACTCCACAGCACCACAGAAACTCTTGTTATTTTTTGTTTTTAATTTTCTTTTCTTTTTTTTCTCTCCACACTACCATCTAACAGTGGTAGTGGTTATTCTTCCCCAGCACCCATATTGTGTATGTGCAGGTGAAGGACACAGTGAAGAACAACAAGTGTGGAAGTCTTTATTTATATTCCAACTCCAGGAATAAAGGAAACACCAAAGTGGCCAGTGACAAGCAGTGCCCTTCTCAACAAAGGGCAATGTTACGTGATCAAAAAAAGTGAAGGGGATGGCAGGAATTAAATTAAAATAGAGTTGGAGGGAGAAATAAAACGCTTCACTCTCTGCGGTGCCTACCTCTCCCTGAACAGCTCAAGGGTGTTGGTGGACACCGCATGCTCCTTCTCCAGGGACACCCGGGCATGGACAATACCACAGAAGAGGGGCAGGCAATCAGCCCTAATGGCCTGCTGCCTGGACCTGATTATGGCCAGTTTGGCCAGGCCCAGGAGCAGACCTACAAAGAGGTCCTCTGACCTACCCTCTCCCTTCCGCACTGGGTGCCCAAAAATCAGGAGCATGTGGCTGAAGTGTAACCAAAAACAGAGGAGAAGGTTTTTAATAAAATCAAAAAGGGAGTGCAAATGCCCACACCACCACATAAACTTGCGGAATACAGGGTTAATGGTAGGGTTCTTAGTCAGGTGGAGGAACAGAGGGATCTTGGGGTCTATGTACATAGATCTTTGAAGGTTGCCACTCAGGTGGATAGAGTTTGTAAGAAGGCCTATGGAGTATTATCCTTCATTAGCAGAGGGATTGAATTCAAGAGTCATGAAGTGATGTTGCAGCTGTACAGGACCTTGGTTAGGCCACATTTTACCCAGAGAGTGTTGGGGGCATGGAATGCGCTGCCCGTGGGAGTGGTAGGGTCGGGATCATTGGCGACCTTTAAGCGGCATTTGGATAGGTACATGGATGGGTACTTAATCTAGGTTAGAAGTTCGGCACAACATCGTGGGCCGAAGGGCCTGTTCTGTGCTGTATTGTTCTATGTTCTATGTTCTATGTTCTATAAACTCTTGTTTATAATCTGTCAGCCAGGGCTCCCCGATTGGACCAGGTTTACAGCCCCAATCAGGGAATTCATACCATACAATGTCCACCTGACTGATTAGATTAGATTCCCTACAATGTGGAAACAGGCCCTTCGGCCAACCAATCCACAGGAACCCACCCAGACCCATTTCCCTCCGACCAATGCACCTCACACTATGGGCAATTTAACATGGCCAATTCACCTAACCTGCACGTCTTTAGATTGTGGGAGGAAACCGGAGCACCCGGAGGAAACCCACCCATGCAAACTCCACACAGACAGTCTGCCTGAGGCTGGAATCGAACCTGGGACCCTGGTGCTGTGAGGCAGCAGTGCTAATCACTGAGCCACTGTGCTGCCCACTCGGCTTGTTACAAACACTGCAACTTGTCCCATGTCAGATTGTCACACAATTTGGCTGAATGAGCCGAATAACACACTTCACCCATCTGTAATTCAGTTATCTCCTCCTTTCCTATATTCCTCACAGATATCTGTGCTAGTCCAATTATAGTCTCTAAGAAGTCTTCAGTTTTAATTGATTTACCATTGAAAACCATACCTTCAGCTACCTGGGCTCCAAACTCTGAAATGCATACCTCAAATCTCTTAGTTCCTTTACCTCTCCTTCCTCCTTAAAAGCTATCTCTTTAAAACTTTTTGTTATCTGCTATAATGTCTGCTTAGGAAACAAAACCAGTGTTAAGCTGTGTTACTGAAAGGCTAGAGTCAAATTTTGTGTCATAACACAACTGAGAAGCAATTTTGGTACATGCTACTGCATCGAACACACTATAAAAATGAAAGCTGAGATTGTACTAACAGTACATCATGGTCACTAAAGCAAAAATCAGGTGTACTTTTACCTTTGATCTTAACTTGGAATGTTAGGTTGTCATCATTAGACATGCAGGTATAATTTCCTTGGTCACTTTGCTGCACTTTTCTGATGACAAGTTTGCGTTGTGTTCCCTGAGAGATGATGGTTATCCTCTGGTCCTGTTTAACCTCTTTTTGATCCTTTTTCCATGTGACCACAGAATTAGCTGGTGATACTTCACAAGACAGTTCCAAACTTTCTGAGGCTACTGCTATCACTTCTGGTGGAGATTTTGGCTTATTTATGAACTTGACACCCACATCTGTAAATAAGAAAGATATTTTCAATACAACTAGCACTTTAAATCAAACTAACTGGAAATCAGAACAGATATTAATATTTCAGTTAATGCAGACTCTTAGCAGAGAAACGGATTTCACTTTCATGAACAAGTTCATTTCTGTCATGCTAAATTGATATAACTAGGCTGTAAGAAGATCCATTAATTATCCTGTTGTTTGCTGGGACTAGTCTGACCACTCGGTGTTGCTCTTGTAATGTATATTGTATTGAGTTTGAGATACCAGGTTTCATTTGCCATGGATCCTGATTTTAGCTTTGAGAACCCAGCATTAATGTTGGATTGTACTGCTGACCACTTGGATATTCTTTATTAATTCTTAGATTGCAACATTGCCAAACCCTATTGTGGCTCAATAACACGAGCAAAATCAATACAGCACTAGGCATCTGTGCCATGTGTCTCTACTAAAAGTAGTGTTTCATAAATGTTACATTTCAAACAATAAACCTGCATTAGCAACTAGAATTCCAGTGACTTGACAGGGAAAACTGAAAATGTAACATTTCCACTACCTCTCGAGCCATGACTCTTAAGCCAATATTACCACGATGTTGTGAGGCTTGAGTAAAGAGGAGTTAAATACATTGGTGGAATCATCTGAACTCCTGAACGATGTGAGAAATAGCATGTCAGCTGGGAAAATATGGCCATATTCTGAGTGTTGAGAATAAGAAATTTGATTTACATTCAAGATTTTAATCATGAGACAAGAATCTCATGAGTGGCAGCAGGAGACCTACTTATATACATAAACACCTCATTATTACCTAACCTCTCTTCATTTACATGCAGCTTGATCTTTTACCAGACACTGGACAGAAATTATACAGTGGCAATTTCTGACATGAAGGTCTGAGCTCATCACTTGCTCCTGTAGGCCTTCACCTTGGCCAGACCTCCCTAACATATCAAAGTATGCGCCATTGGCAGTGACTGCCTACATTCTAAGCTCCCAGAGGTTAGTACCAGACACACACCAGCCTCAACGCATCCTCATGGCACCATCTCTGACTCATTTATAATATAGTTCACCATTTAAACACTGAACTTGAATACTGCGCCAACACCTTTCATTGCAATACTGTTGCCAGACTCCATTGCGCACTCATCTCATAAATCAAAGTGTGGTGCATCTCAGGGCTCTTAGCTTGCTCTCTTAATGTTCACTCACTGTGTTTACACTTGCTGTGAAAGCTCGTTGTATCTCTGCTTTGCCTTATTCAGAACTTACAGCCTCACAATCTTTCTGTCTTTCCTTGCCTTAGTACAGTCACCAAACGAGGCAGCTTGTTCACATTTTCCATCAATAGCCAGTGAAGTTGACGCATTCGTGTATGGCACCATACTACATCAATATCATATCTGGCATGTGCCAGCAGCTTATATGGCAACCCACTGATATTGCACCAACCAAATAGCCATGTCTTAAAGACTAAGTTTACTCATCTTCAGTAAAGTCAAGGGGAAATCAATATCTGGGGATCCTGTCATAGTACAGGGATCTCAATCTGATCTCAAACCAGGGGACTGGATACAGTCAGTGGGTCACTTGGGGCAGTCAAGGCTCCATATCAGAATAGTGAGACATAGCCAGTCCTGCAAGTCAAGAAACCAATCCAGGAAATAGTGGCAGGTCAGTCAAAGTGCTGAACAGAAAGTCAGGGGTATGATCAGTCATCACTCAGACTAGTAATTCTAAGTTAGGGGGTTAGGCCACAGTCAGTATTGGAAGTCCATTCACTGGAAGTCGAGAGAGAAACATAAAGAGCCATTTCTGTGATGGCCAAGTTGGGGAAAGTCAGTTGTGGTAATTAAAGGTAGCGTGCTAAGACACAGAGGGGACAATATTTGTGACAGAGACAATTAAATATATAAGTCTAGAAAACAATAATGCATCAGAGGCCACGGGGATGACATCAACAAACACCATGCTTGCAGTGACGGGTGAGTGGGATGGGGGGGCACTCTTAAATGGAAGAGTTGGGTGAGAACTGATGTAGTCAACTGGGCGTGCAAGAGAAAAAGGAACATGAAGTGTCGGGAGATCACCTAGATTTAACAGGCTGAGCCAGTGATTCACTTTGCAAAGTGTGACCTGTGTTGTCTTCCAGACTCATCCGAATTGCAAATGCACAACAGAATTGAAAACGGCTGCTACTGTTTGGAATAGGCAGAGTAAATTTCCTTTTCCCTGTCCAAGAACACAGGCTCTCAACGTGAGTGAGTGAGTGAGTGCAGTTATTTGCGAGAGCTTAACCCAGCAAAAATCACAGTTTTAAGCAGAAAAAGCAATGCAAGCACAAAAACTGAAGAGTGAGAGCTGGACTGGGAGACTCTAAGAAATTATAACTTGTGTATGTGTCAAAATATCAGACAATCACAATTTAGTAAATAAGCTTACGTTACTATAGTGAAGAGTGCAAGAATGTCTAGTATCACCCAATAAGACTGGCATACATTAATTTTGGTTTAAAATTTTGTGTAAGTCACTCTTAAAAATTAATATACCATTTTAAGCTTAATTGAATTAATAAAATCAATAGTAAATGATTTTGACAGCTCAGCTGTAGATCTTTTTGTTTTGTTGAAGTTAACAGTTTCGTGAAGTTCTGGTATGCTACTTGTGTCTTCTTAGAACATAGTTTAGGCAGACTTGTTCTAGCATTACTCTAGATCATGTGTTATATTCATTTAAAAGATCATTAATTGATTTTCTAAGGCATTTATTTAATACAAAAACTCTAAGTTTTGCATAACATGCACATTTATTGGTAAATGGTTAGTATCATACACACCTTTAACATGGAGATGAAATGACATTTTATTCCCATCACAAACACATTCGTAAATCCCAGCATCTTCTAAAGTTACACTGTTGATCTTCAAGATGCGGCGGTGATCCAAAGTTTGAAATACATACTTCTTACTTGACTTGATCTCCTTGCCATCTTTTGTCCAGGTTACTTTTGCAGTTCTATCAGAAACCTCAGCAACAAATTGAGCTGTACCATTCAGTGACACAGAAACAATTTCCTTTTCTGCTGATTTATTCCTGAAATTCACTGGTGCCACTGGCAAAGCTGTTAAAAGAAAAAGACTTGTTAGTCTCTCTTTTATTACTTATTTTCTATTATCTTTTAATCCTATTGATGCCCAATTCTATTTCATGACAATGTGTAAATACAATTCCTTTACAGACTACCAATGCTTTTCTACAACCAACTATAATCAGTCAATCTATGTCTTTAATTTTTCCTGTAGTGTTATGATACTAGCTGATCGTGTGGAAGCAGGCCATTCAGCCCAAATCTACAATGACCTCCAAAGAGTGCCCCCACCCGCTATGCTAGTCCTGTTACCCTGCATTTCCCATGACTCATCCACCTCGCCAGCATATCCTTGGACAGCATGGGCAATTTATTATGGCCAATCTATCTACCCTGCACATTACCGGACTGTGAGAGGGAACCACACAGATAGCAATATTGGACCTGTCACATCCCACCATGAAACCTGTCTTAACAGAACATCAATTTTATTTTTGCAGTTTGGTTACTGTGGTGAGAGTAGGGCTCTTATACTTAGGTTGTGGTCCAGTGGCCCAGACCAGGAGTAGCATAGAGCTCATGATTACTGTTCCAGTTCCTGGCAATTAGTCAATGAACATAATCACACAAGGCTGCCAGAAACACAGGAATATTATAACACAGGAAATAAAGAAGGAAGTCATTTGGGCCATATGTCAACACTAGCTCTCCAAGTAAGACTCAGTGCCATTCTCCTGCCTTTTCACAGTATGCCTGCACATTGTTCCTATTCAAATAACCACACAATGACCTCTTAAATCCTGGCAATCAGTCAAAAAGTGTGGCGCAGGGAAGGTATAGCCAGTCAGGCATCCGAAGAGCAGGAGAGTCGACATTTCAAGCATAAGCTCTTGATCAGGAATGCAGGGGTGGGGCTAAATGGGCTGAGAAATAAATGGAGGGGAGCATGTGTGGCTTGAGGGAAGATAGCTAGGAGCTAGGAATGACTTGGAGGCGCCAGTGTTGGACTGGAGTGTACAAAGTTAGAAATCACACAACATCAGGTTATAATCCAACAAGTTTATTTGGGAGCACTAGCTTTCAGAGCACCGCTCCTTCATCAGATGGTGCTTCCAAAGAAGCTAGGAAGGTAGCTGGAAGGAAGGTAGCCCTCTCCTCCCACCTTATCCCAGATTGAACCCTCCAACTCGGCACCGCCCTCTTGAACTGTCCTACCTATCCATCTTCCTTCCTACCTATCCGCTCCATCCTCCACTCTGAACTATCACCCTTAACCCCCCCCACCTCACCTACCTATTCCCCTCCCCCATAGTTATCTCTCAGCCCTCTTGACCTTCCCCCTCCCCCCCCCTCCCCTGGCACATTCCAGATGAAGAGCTTTTGCTTGAAACAGCGACTCTCCTGCTCGTCGGATGTTGCCTGACCGGTTGTGCTTTTCCAATGCCACACTTCTGGCCCTCCTAAATCCCTCGATTGAAATTACATCCACCAACCTTCCTGGAATGCATTCCAGATTCAAAATGTTCATTGGGTATCTTTTCCTTTGAACTGAATCTGCTTCTGGCCTTTAGCCTCTCCATCTGCATCTCAGAGGTGCAAGTTCAATTTAGTACCCATTTCATTGATTATTTCACTCAGGTCCCTCCAGCTTGCTCCTCCATTTAATAGGTTCATGGCTGATCCAACACTCCACACAGCTATTTTCTTGCTCTTTCCACTTAACCCTTCAATCCCTATTCATCAAGAATCTATCTATCTCAGCCCTAAATACATATAGAGACTGTTCACAAGGAGTTCCAAAGACTCACAACCCTCTGAGAAGTAATTCCTTCTCAACTCAGTCTTAAAATGATATCCATTAATTCTTAGACGATGCCTTCTGGTCCTAGACTCTCCTGAATGTGGAAAGGCTGGTTGTGAGAAAGATATAAATAGTCTACAGGCTGAATAGCCAACTCCTATTGCTATTTCCTATGGTTTTATGGTCTTCATTACACTTGGAATAATTGCAATTCCCAGTTCAAAGATAACTAGATATCTCAAGCCATTGAAAATAGTCAATGGAATTTTAGGTTTTACCAAAATGGTTTAAGTACAATCATTAGATAAACAAATTATAAATTTACACAAAACACTGGTTAAGCCACAGTTAGTGCTGCATTCAGTTTTGAGCATCCCATAACTAAAAGGACACTAAAAGTATGAAAAACACTGAATGAAACTTCACCAAGATGATGACTGTACAACGAAACTACTTTTATTGAAACAGAGAGGATTAAGAACATTTAATTGAAATTTTTAAATCGTGAAGAGTTTTGATAGGGAAATACTATTTCTTTGGATTTGGGGATTAGTGACAAAAGGTCATCAATTTAACATTTATCACCAAGAAAATAAGGAAAAATACTTGGAGAAATTTATTTTTAAAGGAGATTTGCTCCGTTATTGTCAGTTGAAGAAAAGATCATTACTTGTTTGAAGAGGAAACGGTGTGGAAATATTTGAAGGAAAGCAAGTTGGAAGGCTGTAACAACAAAATAAAGGCAGGGCAGAAAACTATATTTGCATTGCTGTTGTGATGGACTGACAAAGAAATATGGGGACCATAGCCTTTTGTTTAGTAAAATTCTATGGGTCCATAATTCTATACACTAAAGTCTTCTAAAGTCAAGAAAATCATGATAATGCATTAGCAATCAAAGAAAGCTACCCACCACAATCCAAGGATCACTTAGGAACAGATAATAAATGCTAACTTGCTAGTGACCAATAGATCTAAGGAATTAATTTTCAAACACAGGAAATAAGCTTTCTACCATCACAAAGGTTTCCATTCAATGATTGAGCTCACTGTAATTAGCTAGAAAATGGGAAGATAAAAGCAGAGCTCTATTCATATGGAACAAAGTTCAGCTTTGAGCAGCACTGAGCATCAGGTATAAAGACTAAAATCCAGAAATATAGCAATGCCGTCCCCATTTTCTACTCAGTGCTACTTTGATTAGCATTTGTTGGTTGTCTGAGGGAGACAAATAATATTTTTATCCAACTGCACAAGTAGTTTGTTGAACAACATTAACAGCATGCTAATGTTTCAACTCTAATGTAGGTTCTGACCTCCACAGCGAACCTCCACAGCATCTGATTGTCATATTACAGGTCTACAAATTATGAACTTCTCTAGAGTATAACTGCTATGGGCATGACTTATCCGTCCCTGGAAATGGTGGGGAAGGTAGCAGGGAGAGTAAACAATGGAGCAAACTGTCTCTGGAGGGATGTCTGCCACCTTTCCACTATGTAAAAACAAGGGCTGCAGATGTTGGAAACCAGATTCTAGACGAGAGTGGTGCTGGAAAAGCACAGCAGTTCAGGCAGCATCCGAGGAGCAGGAAAATCGACATTTCGGGCAAAAGCCCTTTTCCAACACCACTCTAGTCCAGCACCTTTCCACTATGTCAGCAATCAAAACCTGGGTGTGAGGGTCCATGGGCAATCATCCTAGCCAATTAAGACACTTGAGTGGTCAATTAATAACTACTTAAGGAACTCAATCCAATGCCTTCCCAGCAGGCAAGAAAAGTGGCTGCTTTCTCAACATGGGTGGCTCCAATCTGGGGCAACAGACAGCATGGATAAGGGGTGAGGAGTAACCAGTAAAAAAAACCTATCCTTACCTCCAGTTCTCCTGACAACTACTCCCCACAGCCCCCTCTCTGCCTTTCCATTTGAAAAAAAAATCAAACCTTTTCAGTGATAGGCTTTCTTTAGGGGGTTTTGAGACCATACTGGGCCCTAAGGTTCTTCATCAGGATTTTCCTGCTTCTGGGATGCTGCCTGACCTGCTATGCTTTTCCAGCACCACTCTAATCTAGACTCTTAACTCCAGCATCTGCAGTCCTCACTTTCACTTGGGCCCTAAGATTACTCATTGACCACAGTTAGTGCAAGAAAGAACAACAAATCCTGGCCTATAATTTGCCATTGCCTTTCAGACAATGTAATGACCTATACAAGTTGAGGTCTCTGCTGATTCCCAAGTATAGTTTAGGATTGTTAAATGAAACTGCCAGGTCCTGCATATTCAGAAAAATCTCTACACTGTTAGATTAAGGCATAAATTTGATTGAGGAAAAGTATTTATTGAGCAAACAATAAACAGAATTTACAAAGCAAGCAAAACTCAACAGCAAACAAAAATCACCTTTCACTCTTAATTTAGCCCTGCTTTCAGCACTATTAGCCACAAATTTCACATCAATGTTGTTGTCCAACGATTTCACTTGCTTAATTATTAAAGTGTGTGTGTTTTTTGTTCTCTGTATTACGTAATGCTCATTGCTTTGTACAGCATTTTCGTTGATGAACCATATCCCAGGCGCAATTGTAGATAGTTCAACAAAGAAAGTTGCATCTTCACCTGCTGAAGCTTCAACATCTTGCAAAGGTTTCTCAATGAAAGCTCTAGATTCTGTCAAAACAAAATATGCAATTTAGTGTTACTTATGATAGTCAAACAACTTCAATTTATTTTACTGAGTACCCTATCTAAAGCAACATATAATAAACACTGCTTATTATTAATAATAATACTGATATTAAAAGTAATCAGTAACAATATGAAGAAGCATAAGAGCACTACACTGGAGTACAATATAAGAAAATATGAAGTTGTTAATTTTGGATGCAAGAGAAAAAGAACAAATTTTTTTAAATGGAGAAAAGTTATAAAAAGCTGCAACAAAAAGGGACTTGTGTTACTTGTACACGAAACAAGGAAAGTTAGCACATAGGTGCAGCAGGTAATCAGGAAGTTTAATGTATTTTGGGTCCTTATTTCAATGGGTTTGGAGTATGAGTAGGGAAGTCTTCCGGCAACTATACGTGGTGTACTCTGTATTCTGAAGTACTCTGGTCTCCTTATTTAAAGGAAGATGTCATTTCATTGGAAGGAGCTTGGAAGAGTGAGCCCTAGTATCACTGTCTTAAGAGCAAATGCTAAACAGGCTGGGATACTGCTCACTGGAGTTTAGAAGAATGAGATAATCTCATTGAGTCATACAGGATTCTTAGAGGGCTTGATTGCGTAAATGTTGAGAGGATATCTTCCCTCATGGGAGAGTCGAGGACTAAAGCACATAGTTTCAGAATCAAGAAGTGTCAATTTAAGACTGAGATGAAGAGGAATTTCTTTTCTCAGCGGGTTCTGAATCACCAATACTTCTTGGTGGGTAGGGGGGCACAGACCTTTTATATTCTTAAGGCTGAGATAGTTAGACTTTTGATCAGTAGGAGAATCGAGGATTAAAGGAAAAACACAAGAAAGTGGAAATGAGGGATGTCAAATCAGCCAACATCTTACTGACTGGCAGAGCAGGTTCAACGGGCTGAACGACTTAGTCCTGTTCCAATTTCATAAGGTCTTATGGTCTGATGGACTGGTAATGCAGAGACCCAGGCTCCTGCTCTAGTAACATGGGCTCAAATCCTAGTATGACTGCAAGTGATATTTATATTCGGTTATTAAAACTAGAAATATCAATGACTTGGAGGTGCTGGTGTTGGACTGGAGTGCGCTGTTCTTTCTCCGAAAGCTAGTGCTTCCAAATAAACCTGTTGGACTGTAACCTGGTGTTGTGTGAGTTTTAACTTAGAAATATCAAATTAGTCTCAACAATGGCAACTTTGATAACTATCATCATTTGGGATAAAAATATAGCTTTTTCATTTTTTCTATAGTGTGTAATAACATCTCTGAAGAGGTCGATCAGAAAATTGCTCAGTCACCTGGGACTTGATTATAAACCGAATAAATGTGTGTGCCCCAGCAAGTAGTGGCAAAAAGAAGCACCCACATTATATTAATACTGGGGAAGCCACAGATCAGTCAGGCTGATACTGAATGCAGCATCTTTTAATCAAGTGATGAGGCTAATGTTTTCATTTGCACAATTCTGTAGCAATTAACCTCACTCAGATCAGCCTGAATGACACTTTGCACATGTTTTTAAACAGAAGTACCACTGGGCATATCAGAAGCATTTTCGTAAGGTTTCCACAGCAGTCTTTCAACAGCCCTACTCATGTTGCAAAATTGCTGCCATATGATAAGAAAGAGGCATTATAGAGTCACAGAGATGTACAGCAGCAAAACAGACCCTTTGGTCAAACTCATCCATGCCAACCAGATATCCTAACTTAATCTAGTCCCATTTGCCAGCATTTGATCCATGTCCCGCTCAACCCTTCCTATTCATGTACTCATCCAGATGCCTTTTTAATGTTGTAATTGTACTAGCCTCCACCACTTTCTCTGGCTGCTTATTCCATACTCACGCCACCTTCGGCGTGAAAATGGTGTCTCTTAAGTCCCTTTTAAATTTTTCCTCTCTCACCCAAAACCTATTCCCTCTACTTCTGGACTCCCCACCCTATCCATGCCCCTCATGATTCTATAAACCTCTACAAAGTCACCCCTAAGCCTTTGATGCTCCAGGGAAAATATACCCAGCTTATTCAGCCTCTTCCTGTAGCTCAAACCCTCCAACCCTGGCAACATCCTTGTAAATCTTTTCTGACCTTTCAAATTTCACAACATCATTCTGATAAGAGGGAGACGGAAACCGAGTTCTGACCTTTTCACCTAAGCAGGCAAAACAGGAAAACGGGAAGAGCTTCAGCATATGTGGATTCTTCCCCATGTATCAATCCACTCTACATCTCTGTTGAAATAACACTCTTCTTGTAAACACACAGTGCAATTTCTAGACATAGAATAAATGTGCAGGGAAATGGAAATAATCAACGAATAAGTGACTAGATTTTCAAGGTTTGTGAGAAGATTTGTAGCTCGGGTGCTCGTTGCTGTGGTTCTGTTCGCCGAGCTGGAAGTTTTTGTTGCAAACGTTTTGTCCCCTGTCTAGGTGACATCCTCAGTGCTTGGGAGCCTCCTGTGAAGCGCTTCTGTGGACCCAAAGGACTGGCCACACTACCATACATCAAGAACATCTCTGAAATGACAGCCAGACTACTGCGACCACTAGGACTTATAACAGCACACAAACCAACAGCCACACTCAGACAACAACTCACCAGAACGAAGGACCCGATACCCAGCATGAGCAAAACCAATGTAGTGTACAAAATCCCATGGCACTCATCCACAAACTCCATCGACAAACACATCGACCTGGACCCAATATACCGGCCACTACAGCGGACAGCTGAAACTGACAACCGGAAGCGGCAGGGACAGGCCACTATAAATGCCGGAGGAAACACCACAGAAGCTCTTCACAGGAGGCTCCCAAGCACTGATGATGTCACCTAGACAGGGGACGAAACATTTGCAACAAAAACTTCCAGCTTGGCAAACAGAACCACAGCAAGTGACTAGATTGTCAACTTGCGACTTGGGCAGACATTTGGCATTGAAAACTGGATCCCAATGTAAAATTCACTCAGTTTCCGCTAATTTTTTAATTTGAAGTTGAAGATCTGCTCAAGATTTGATTATATCTATTAAGAACATGGAAGTGATCAAGCTCTTGTGCTTTATCCATCATGGTACAAGGAGTAGAGATAAAAGTACTAAGACCATGCAATCTGAAGAGTGAACAATGTAATCAGCAAAGAACGAATAAATTACAAAGATTTTCCAGCCAGTTTTTATTTTCCAATAACTTGGAAAACATTGCCTAAATATTTAATGAGTGAAAATGTTATTGAGACACAAAGTCTCCAAAAAGAATTTGAACTATCATATTGTGAAGTTCAGTAAAAAGATCAAGAGTAGTTTAAAAAAATTGCTGTGGGTTCACTACAAGTCCATAGACTAAATTTACTCTCATCTAAGTACTACACAAGAATTAGTAACTAAAGAAATTCACTCAGGTAAAGAAATAGTACTGAAGAAATCAATGGAGCTAAAGAATAATAAATTCTCTGAGGTGATAATCTATACCTATAAGAGATGGTGGATACAATAGTTTGATTTTCACAATTTCCTCAACTATAGAATTATCCTAAAGACTAATATCCTATTGGTGGTGTTGCATCCCTAAGGAATAGTTTGGCAGCTACAAAGTGTGGCAACATCATGTAGCCAATTAGGAAATCAAGAAGCCATGTATGGAACAAAAAATGAAATTTGTCCTAACTTTGTATGATTTATTTCTTTTTATAATTTATGAAATTATAATAGCACCAGCTTATGGCAACTTATACACATTTACTGTATTTTCATAAATACATGTAATAAATTACTGTTGTTATTATTGTTGTTGCTTTTAATGATTGGAAGGTAGCGAACAATATTCAATAAAGGGGGCTGCATGGTGGCTCAGTGGTTAGCACTGGTGCCTCACAGCACCAGAGTCCCAGGTTCAATTCCAGCCTTGGGCGACTGCCTGTGTGGAGTTTGTACATTCTCCCTGTGTCTGCGCGGGTTTCCTCCGTGTGCTTTGGTTTCCTCCCAGAGTCCAAAGATATGCAGGTCAGGTGAATTGGCCATGGTAAATTGTCCACAGTGTTAGATGCATTAGTCAGAGGGAAATGGGTCTGGGTGGGTTACCGACTGGAGGGTCGGTGTGGACTGGTTGGGCTGAAGCGCCTGTTTCCGCACTGTAAGGAATTTAATCTAATCTAAAAAATGAGGAGGAAGACCTTGGAATTAAAGCCACTAATAAAAAGGTAAAATATTGTGGACGCTGGAAAAAGTATTAGAAAATGCTGGAAATACTAAGCAGGTCTGACAACATCTATGTTAACATTTCAGGTTAATGAGCTCCTGACACAACTATAGGCTTATTGGCCTGACTTCAGAAGCAGTGAAGTGCTCTAGTCTACTAATGGGGATGTGGTAGAAGAGCACAAGGAAAATCAAAATTCATCTGAGTTAACAAAAAATGTAAAAGGGGGACTGTTTTCTAGAAATCTTTTTTTTCGAGGATTGATAAGGGAGAATCAATAAGGCAGAATCAAAGTTGTTAGATTTTCACAAGACATTCAAATTTGTCATTTGGTGGTACAGAACTTGAGTAATGCTGAAAAAAAGAGACATTTTGTAAAAGCTTTTCATCTTACACATCTTACACACATCAGGACACTTTGCAAGAAAATAAATAAAGGGGGAAAAAAACAACTTTAAGGGCATTTAAATGGTCATTGGATAAATATATAGATGATAATGGAATAGTAAAGGTTAGATGGGCTTCAGATCGGTTTCACAGGTCGGTACAACATCGAGGGCAGAAAGGCCTGGACTGCACGGTATTGTTTTATTGACTCTGATTGGGCAAGGCAGTCCCTCTATGTAGCTTCCAAATCACACAAGTACATGCTGCCCACGTCATTCTAGATGGTAATGGTCTTGAGTTTGGAAGGTGTTTTCTGAGAAGCCATGGTGAATTTCTGAAGTGCATCTTGTGAATAGGACACACTGCTGCTTCTCTGCATTGGTGGGGGAGGAGCTGAACGTTTGTGGATGTGGAAAACTGGTTGCTTTTTTATATAGTATCAGGTTAATGGTGTGTTGTTGGAACAGTTCTCATGGGCAAATTGACAGTATTCTATAACACACCTGATCCGTGTCTTGAAGTCTTACACAGACTTCAGGAGTCAGGAAGTGAGTTACTCCTTGCAAAAGTCCCCATTTCTGACTACTGTTCTCGTCAATGTATTTATATAGCCAGTTCAGTTTAGTTTCTGTTCAACGGTAATCTATTAGTTGCCAAAATTGGGGGATTCAGCAATTGTAATGTCATTGAATTCCATGGGGCAGTGCATTTGCTCTTTTCTGAGCTGATTTTTGCCTGGCACTTGGGTGATGCAAATATTACCTTCACTTATCAGCCCAAACCTGGACACTGTCCAGGTCCTAATCCATTTGGCCATTGACTGCTTCAGGATCTCAGGAGTCACAAATCTTATGATGGAGGGAAGGTCATTAATGAAGCAGCTGAAGATGGCTGAACCTAACATTTTTCCCAACTGAGCTGACTTCTGAAAAAAAAAATGAAGCATACAGTCTGATGTGGGCAGCAAATCATCCTGACCTAAGCCAGATGAATCCTGAAAGTTATAATCTGTTTTGCAGAAAAAAGCTTAGCGGTTATCTGGTACAAAATCTGTCAACAAATGAAACTGAACTGCAGTTCATTTTTAAATTAAAGGCTGGAAATGACAGAAGAAATAAACATTGAATACTACGAAGACAAATAAAAGACAAATGGAGAAACAGTAACACAATTTATAAAATTTTTGAAAGAATATTTTTACTCACCGATGTAAAATGTTCCTGGGACTTCTAAGAATGTGCTCTGGGTAAAGTTGTTTACAGAACTAATTCTAAACTGATAACTAGCTCCTTCTGGCAAGCCATCGACTGTGAACTCTTGTGCCTCTATCTTGTCGCTAGTATGACATCTTGTCCAGGTATTGCTTCCTACTTTCCTTTTTTCTATTATGTATCCTGTGACAGGGGCAGGTGGCACGTCTTGAGGCAGAGACCAAGCCAAAGTGACAGATGTTTCTGTTTTACCTTTCACCACAGGATTGACTGGGGGATGTGGTGGAACTTTCCGGGGAGCTAGAGAAAAGTACAAAGATATGAACTGACAGGATTGTAGAGGTCAAATAAAGCTTGAAAACTAGATAAGACTATAAAATGTGCATTCTACACATATGCTCAAATCAAAACTACTCAAATAAATATCTAGTCTCAGTGAAATACTATGATTTTCTATATAAACCTGCACAAAAATAATTGCCATCCTAAGATGATAAAGAATTTGAAACACAGAATTCCTATTTATAGAATGGTAATCACTCATTTTTTGGGATTGCTGACAATCATTTCTGCCATCCCTCAGAATTGCACCATCTTTTCACTTCCATTAGCATCTAGAGCAGAGCAAGCCTCCACCAAAGCAATTTTTGAGAATTTCTTGCTTGAATTACTATCCCATTTTTGCTAGATCTCTGACTGTGCCATATTGGTTGCTCCTTAACTGAACAACCGAAGCAGTCAGGAAGAATTCCTGACTCAATATGTAGATAGGCTCACTGGGGGGAGGCCATATTGGATTTGGTGCTAGGTAACGAGCCAGGCCAGGTGTCAGAGCTCTCAGTGGGAGAGCATTTCGGTGACAGTGACCACAACGGCCTCACCTTGACCATGGAGAGGGACAGGAACAGATAGTATGGGAAGGTATTTCATTGGGGAAAGGAAAATTATACTGCTATTAGACAGGAGCTGTAGAATATAAATTGGAAACAATTGTTCTACAGGAAATGCACAACAGAAATGTGGAGGCTGTTTAAGGAGCATTTGTTACTGTTTACAAAGTGTCAGATAACTTTGTCCCACTGAGACAGACAAGGAATGGAAAGGTGAAGGAGCCTTGGATGACAATAGGAGCTTCTCATCAAGCGAAAGAAGGAAGTACTTAAAGTTCAGGAAGCAAGAATCTGGTACAGCTTTACAGGAATACAGGGTAGCTAGGAAATAACTTTAAAATGACTAGAGGAGAGCAAGGATGAGGCACAAAAAAGCCTTGGCGGGAAGGATTAGGGAAAATCCTTACATGAAGAATAAGAGACTGATCGGAGAGAGGTTAGGGACGATCAGGGATCGTGGAGGGAACTTGTGCCTAGAGTCTGAAGAGGTAGGGATGTCCCCAAATGAGTCTTTTGCTTCATTATTTACCAGACAAAGGAGTCTTGTTGACAGTGAGAACACTGTGGACCAGGTCAATAGGCTTGATCAGATTGATATTAAGCAAGTGGATGTGCTGGAAATTCTGGAAAGCATCAAGATAGCTAAATCTCCAGGGCTGCACCAGATATATCCAAGATTACTACAGGAAGCAAGGAATGAGATTGCTGTGCCTCTGGCAATGATTTTTGCATCGTCACTCTCCACGGAAATAGAACCAGATGATTGGAAGGACGTGAATGTTATTCCTCTGTTCAAGAAAGGGAATAGGGAAATCCCTGGGAATTACAGATGTTATGAAGATGTGGGTGAACTATACCTTTTAAGAGAGTTAAGAGCTAGCAGTGACAGCACCAAAGTGTTCTCAATAAGACACAATCTAACATGTGCTCCAGCTACTGGAGTAGCTGGTTGCCTGGAAATGACAAAAAAAAATTCAAATTCAGCCAATCAGTTTAAATTATACCCCAAAAAATATCAAATTCCAATCAAGTTTGAACTGAGTATATTGACAATCTTAAAAGCCAATGACACAATTCGATGCTCTGGGGTATCAAACTGGGGAAATATTGAACAGTTGGAGGACAACCACCAAGCCCCAGTATGTAAAAGATTGCCTGAAAAATAGCTCTCTTAAAAGTACCTTCTGCGATCAGTAAACTGTGAAGCAGAATCCCTAAGAAGAAGAAGACATGGGAAGATCCAAATAGAAGAACCAAAAGCTGCCTGGTTTTGAGATTAAAAGTTTTGTTTTGTAAATCTTAATTGGGAGTTTTATCAGACTAGTATCATAGAAGGAAAGGTAACAGATAGGTTAGAGTAAGGAATTGTAAATAGTAGTTAGTTAATTATTCTCTGTTATACTTCAGGAAATAAAGTTGTTAATTTTTACTTTAAATAGTTCTTGGCCACTCGAATGTTTACAGATTGGACTATTACAAAATGGATGGTCTACACCTGAACCAGACCGGAACCAATGTCCTTGGGGGAGTTTTTGCTACTGCTGTTGGGGAGGTTTTAAACTAATGTGGCACGGGACTGGGAACCAGAAGAGAAAACAAGTAGGCAGCCTCGTAGGCAGCGAGGTGGAGGCTGGAGACGGTAAGAATCATGAAGATAGCACTAATAAAGGGAACAATAGGCAGAGAGCAGATGAGTGCAAAAGAACTGGTGGCCTGAAACACATCTACTTTAATGCAAGGAGTATAGTGTGTAAGGCAAATGAACTTAGGGCTTGGATTGGTGCCTGGGAGTATGACGTTATTGCAATCACAGAGACTTGGTTGAAGTAAGGGCACGATGACTGGCAACTAAATGTTCCAGGATATAGACGCTACAGACAGGACGGGGAGGGAAGTAAAAGGGGTGGGTGGAGTTGCATTGCTGGTCAGGGATGATATCATGGATGTGCTAAAGGAGGACACTATGGAGGTCTTGGGTAGTGAGGCATAATGGGTGGAGCTGAGAAATAAGAAGGGTGCAGTTACATTGTAGGGGCTGTATTGCTGGCCTCCCAACAGTGAGCGTGAAGGAGAAGAACATATAGGTAAACAGATTATGGAAAGATGTAGAGGCAATAGGGTAGCGGTGATGGGCGATTTTAATTTTCCCAACATTGACTATGATACATTTGGCATCAAAAGTCTGGATGGGGTAGAATTTGTAAGAAGCATCCAAGAAAGTTTTCTAGAGCAAGATGTCAATAGTCCGATGAGGGAAGGGGCCATATTGGACCTGGTACTGGGGAACGAGACAGGACAGGTGGTAGAAGCTGCAGTGGGGGATTTCTTTGGGAACAGTGACCACAGTTCTGTGAGTTTTAGAATACTCGTACATAAAGATGAGAGTGGTCCAAAGGGAACAGTACTAAACTGGGCCAAGGCCAATTATATCAAAATTAGGCAGGAGCTCGGAAATGAGGATTGGACACAGCTATTTGAAGGGAAGTCCACAGTTGAAATATGGGAGGCTTTCAAAGATAGGTGAAAGATAGAGAAGGATAGGCATTTCCCGTTGAAGGCAAAGGATAGGAAGGGCAAGATTCGTGAACCGTGGATGACAGGAGAAATTGTACGACTAGCCAAGAGGAAAAGGGAAGCATACATAAGGTCTAGGCAGCTAAGAACAGAACGGGCCCTGGAGGAATATTGGAAGAGTAGGACAAGTCTTAAACAAAGAATCAAGCGGGTGAAAAGGGGTCATGAAATAGCTTTAGCAAGCAGAATTAAGGAGAATCATAAAGCATTTTATTCTTATATAAGAAGCAAGCGGGTAACTAGAGAAAGGATTGGTCCACTAAAGGATAATGAAGGAAGGCTGGGTGTCGAACCTGAGAGAATGGGTGAGATTCTTAATGATTACTTTGCATCAATGTTCACTGAGGAGAGGAACATGATGAATGTTGAGATTAGAGATAGAAGTTTGATTAGTCTGGATCACGTTCACATAAGTAGGGAAGATGTGTTGGGTAAGCCAGAGGTTATTAAGGTGGACAAATCCCCAGGACCGAAAAGGATCTATCCCAGGTTGCTGAGGGAGGCAAGAGAGGAAGTAGCTGGGACCCTGACAGATATCTTTGTAATTCCTTAAATACATGAAGTGCCGGAGGACTGGAAGGTTGCTCATGTTGTCCGCCTGCACGAGAAAGGTGGTAGGATATTCCGGGTAACTACAGACCAGGGAACCTGACATCGGTGGTGGGAAAGTTGCTGGAGAGGGTACTGAGGGATAGGATCTATTTATATTTAGAAAAGAATGGGCTTTTCACTGATAGGAAAAATGGTTTTGTGCGGGGGAGATTGTGCCTTACCAATCTAATAGAGTTCTTCGAGGAAGTGACCAAGTTGATAGATGAAGGAAGGGCTGTTGATGTCATACACATGAATTTTAGTAAGGCATTTGATAAGGTTCCCCACGGTAGACTAATGGAGAAAGTGAAATCATATGGTGTGCAGGGTGTTCTAGCTAGGTGGATAAAGAACTGGTTGAGCAACAGAAGACAGAGAGTGGTAATTGAAGGGAGTTTCTCGAAATGGAGAAAGGTGACCAGTGGTGTTCCACAGGGGTCAGTGTTGGGGTCACTGTTGTTTGTAATACACATAAATGATCTGGAAGAGGGCACTGTTGGTATGATCAGCAAGTTGCAGATGACATGAAGATTAGTGGAGTAGCAGAAAGCATAACGTACTGTCAAAGAATACAGGAGAATATAGATAGACTGGAGAGTTGGGCAGAAAAGTGGCAGATGGATTTCAATCCAGACAATTATGAGGTGATGCATTTAGGCAAGACTAATTCTAGAGCAAATTATACAATGAATGGAAGAGCCTTGGAAAAAATTGATGGGCAGAGAGATCTTGGAGTACAGGTCCATTGTACCCTGAAGGTTACTGCACAGGTGGATAGAGTGGTCAAGAAGGCATATACTATGCTTGCCTTCATTGGACAGGGTATTGAGTATAAGAGCTGGTAAGTCATGTTAAAATTGTACTAGACATGGTTCGGCCGCATTTAGAATACAGTTCTGGTCGCCATATTACCAAAAGGATGTGGATGCTTTGGAGAGGGTGCAGAGAAGGTTTACGAGAATTTTGCCCGGTATGGAAGGTGCTAGCTATGAAGAGAGGTTGAGTAGGTTAGATTTATTTTCATTAGTAAAAAAGGAGATTGAGGGGGGACCTGACTGAGGTTTACAAAATAATAAAGGGTATAGACAAGGTGGATAGAGACAAGCTTTTTCCCACGGTGAAGGATCCAATAACGAGAGGTCATGCTTTCAAGGTGAGAGGTTTAAGGAGGATACACACGGCAAGTACTTCACATAGAGGGTGGTGGGTGTCTAGAACGCGTTGCCAGCAGAGATGGTAGAGGCAGGCACGGTATATTCATTTAAAATGCGTATGGACAGATGCATGAGTAGGTGGGGAGCAGAGGGTTACAGATGCTTAGGAATTGACCGACAGGTTTAGATAGTACATTTGGACCGGCTCAGGCTTGGAGGGCCGAAGGGCCTGTTCCTGGGAAGTAAATTTTCTTTGTTCTTTGATCTATTACTGCACAGGATAAATCTTTTCTGTGTTGCTGGTTTTAAATTAAGCAGAAGGGTTTGCCCCATGTCTTACGTCTGTGATAAGCAAGGTACTGGAAAGGATTCTGAGAAATAGGATATATGACTATTTGGAAAAACATAGTTTGATTAAAGATAGTCAGCATGGCGTTGCGAGGGAAGGTCATGCCTCACAAGCCTAATTGAGTTCTTTGAGGATGTGACGAGTCAAGTTGACAAAGGTCAAGCAGTGGATATGGTGTATGTCGATTCCAGTAAGGCATTTGATAAGGGACCCCACAGTAGGCTCATTAAGAATGTTAGGATGGATGGAATACAGGGAAATTGGGCTGTCAGCATACAAACTTGGCTGACCAAAAGAAGACAACGAGTGGTAATGGATGGAAAGTATCCCGCCTGGAGGTCGGTGACCAGTGGTGTCCTGCAGGAATCTGTTTTTGGGCCTCTGCTCTTTGTAGTTTTTATAAATGACTTGGATGAAGAAGTGCAAGGGTGGGTTAGTAAGTTTGTTGATGATACAAAGGTCGGTGGTGTTGTAGATAGTGTCGAGGGCTGTTGCAGGCCACAATAAGACATTGACAGGATGCTGAGCTAGTCTGAGAAGTGGCAAATGGAGTTCAACATGGATCAATGCGAAGTGATTAATTTTGGAAGGTCGTATCTGAATGCTGAATACAGGGTTAAAGACATGATCCTTGACAGTGTGGAGGTATAGTGCGATCTTGGATACCATGTAGATAGGTCCCTCAAAATTGCCACCCAAGTTGATAGGTTTGTTAAGAAGGTGTATGGTGTTTTGGCTTTCATTAACAGGGAATTGAGTCTAAGAGCCGCGAGGTTTTGCTGCAGCTCTATAAAACCCTGGTTAGACCATACTTGGAATGTTGTGTCCAGTTCTCATCGCCTCATTATAAGAAGGATGTAGATGCTTTAGAGAGGGTGCAAAGCAGATTTACCAAGATGCTGCTTAGAATGGAGGACTTGTCTTACGAAGAGAGGCTGAGTGAGCTGGGGCTTTTCACACTGGATAGAAGAGAGGTGTGCAAAGTAATGAGAGGCATAGATGGATAGCCAGAGACTTTTCCCCAGGGCAGAAATGACTATCACAAGGCGTCAATATTTTAAGATGACTGGAGGAAGGTATAGGGGAGGTGTCAGAGGTAGGTTCTTTATGCAGAGTCAAGAATGTGGTGCTGGAAAAGCACAGTAGGTAAGGCAGCATCCGAGCAGCAGGAAAATCGACGTTTCGGGTAAAAGTCCTTCATCAGCCCTTCAAAAGCCCTTCTCTTTATGCAGAGAGTGGTGGGTGCGTGGAATGCACTGCCAGCAGTGGTAGTAGGGTCAGAGACATTTAAGCGACTGCTGGACAAGCACATGGACGGCAGTAAAATGAGGTGTGTGTAGGTTAGGTTGATCTTAGATTAAGATAAATGCTCAGCATGACATCGTGGGTTGTAAGGCCCATACAGTGCTGTACTGTTCTACATTCCATATTCTATACCTGCAATCCTAGCACCACCAGCGGCATTTGGAATATGAAAATTGGCCCCTATTATTTAATTGGAAAGTTATAGGATCCCAGTATGCATTTTCCCATAATGTACTTAGAAACCTATTTGCAATTTTGATATATGGGTAGGCAGACCTTGCACCCATGCAAACTCTGCCAAATTAAGTGGATAGTTAAAAGCAAGCTGTCCACAAACAAAAATAGAAGTTGCTGGTAAAGCTCAGCAGGTCTGGCAGCATCTGCAAAGAGAAATTAGAGGTGACGTTTCAGGTTCAGCGACTCTTCCTCAGAACCTTGTCCGTTGGCTTTCACACTAAACACTTAATTGGAATCTAGGCATGAAGGCATCAGTGTTGTAAACTGCTAGCAGGCTGTCTGATTTAATGCCGCATCTCTGCCAAATTCACCGTATGGGAGGGTATTAAATGTCGCTCTTTGTAACAGTATGGTAATGATAGGTTTTGTGCATCATACTCAAGGACATTATCTCTCAAATCGCTCCAATCTATTTAATGAAGGAACAGCAGAAAACAGTTTTCTAAGGGTCTTTCCTTCATGACTAATCAAGATTCCTCTACTTAAGAAGGGAGAATGAGAAAACAGGAACTAAAGATAATAAAACATAGACATCAGTGTTAGGCAAAATGTTACAATCTATTTTTAGGAATCAAGTAGCAGAACATTTAGGAAATCAGAAAATGATTTATGAAAGGGAATTGTTCTTGAGGATAGAACTAGTAGGAAGGACCAGTGGATTTAATGCACTTGCATTTTCAAAAAGCATTAAATGAGATGTCACACAACACCTTATTATACAAATTTAGGACTCATCATTGGTTAATGATCAAAAAGCACAGAGTAAGAATAACATGAAAATGTACAACTTAGGAGCAGGAGTAGGCCACTAAGCCCTTCAAGCCTGCTCCACAAATCAAAAGGAGCATGGCTGTTCTGATCATAACCTCACTCCACATTCCCAACTATCAGTTACTTTTCATCACCTTGTTTATCAATATTCTATTTACTTCCACCTTTAAAATATTTAAAGACTCTGCCTACATCACCTTTTGAAGAAGACAATTCCAAAGACATAAACTTTAAATAAAATATTTGTCCTAAATGGAACACGCTTGGGCTAGGGCTTTTCACATGAGAGAGAAGAAAGGAGAGGTGTGCTAGGTAATTTTAAACAGTGACCTTTAATTCTAGATTCTCCTATAAAAGGAAACATCATCTTCACATGCACATTATGAAGAGTGCTCAGGATCATATGTATTTCAATCAAATTGCTGTTTACTCTTCTCAACTTCAGCAGATACAAGCCTAGCCTGACCAGCCTTTCTACATAAAAAAAACAGCCCATTCCAGTTAATAGTCTAGTAAACCTTCTCTGAATTGCACCCAACACATTTTTAGCCTTCCCTTTATATAATGAGACCAATACTGTACATAGACTCCAGATGTGGCTTCATCACCTCCCCCTCCAATATCCTCTATTAGTGAACCTTTGTATTCAATTCTGTTCACAGTAAATGTTTAGATTAGATTACATTACAGTGTGGAAACAGGCCCTTCAGCCCAACAAGTCCACACCGACCCGCCGAAGCGCAACCCACCCATACCCCTTACCTAACACTACGGGCAATTTAGCATGGCCAATTCACCTGACCTGCACATCTTTGGAATGTGGGAGGAAACCCACGCAGACACGGGGAGAACGTGCAAACTCCACGTTCAGTCAGTCGCCTGAGGCGGGAAATGAACCCGGGTCTCTGGCGCTGTGAGGCAGCAGTGCTAACCACTGTGCCACCGTGCCGGTGGGCACGGTAGCAATAAGTTAGTTTTCCTAATTACTTGCTTCATAGAACATTACAGCGCAGTACAGGCCCTTCGGCCCTCAATGTTGCGCCGACCTGTCATACCAATCTGAAGCCCATCTAACCTACACTATTCCATGTACATCCATGTACTTGTCCAATGACAACTTAAATGTACTTAAAGTTGGCAGATCTACTACCGTTGCAGGCAAAGCATTCCATACCCTTACTACTCTCTGAGTAAAGAAACTACCTCTGACATCTGTCCTATATCTATCACCACTCAATTTAAAGCTATGCCCCCTTGTGCTTGCCGTCACCATACTTGGAAAAAGGCTCTCCCTGTCCACCCTATCTAATCCTCTGATTATCTTATATGTTTCTATTAAGTCACCTCTCAACCTTCTTCTCTCTAATGAAAAGAACCTCAAGTCCCTCAGCCTTTCCTCATAAAACCTTCCCTCCATACCAGGCAACATCCTAGTAAATCTCCTCTGCACCCTTTCTAAAGCTTCCACATCCTTCTGAAATCCATCTTTCTAAAGCTTCCACATCCTTCACGCCTTGCTGAAATCCATACACACCACATCAACCGCTTTACTCTCATCTACCTGTTCCTTCTTATAATGTGGTGACCAGAACTGTACACAATACTCCAAGTACGGCCGCACCAAAGTTTTGTACAGCTGTAGCATAACCTCATGGTTCCGGAACTCAATCCCTCTAATAATAAAAGTTAAAACACTGTATGCCTTCTTAACAACCCTGTCAACCTGGGTGGCAACTTTCAAGGATCTGTGTACCTGGACACCAAGATCTCTCTGCTCAAGTACACTACCAAGAATCTTACCCTTAGCCCAGTACTTTGCATTCCGGTTACTCCGACCAAAGTGAATCACCTCACACTTGTCCACATTAAACTCCATTTGCCACCTCTCAGCCCAGCTCTGCAGCTTATCTATGTCTCTCTGTAACCTACAACATCACTATCCACAACTCCACCGACCTTAGTGTCATCTGCAAATTTACTAAC
>NC_057714.1:109055882-109061802 GCF_004010195.1 Chiloscyllium plagiosum | reverse complement strand
AGAATCATCTTTGCTATCCTTTCCTCTACATCTCTGGAATTATTCGGAGGCCCATAGAAAACTCCCAACAGGGTGACCTCTCCTTTCCTGTTTCTAACCTCAGCCCATACTACCTCAGTTGACGAGTCCCCAAACATCCTTTCTGCAACCGTAATACTGTCCTTGATCAACAATGCCACACCTCCCCCTCTTTTACCATCTTCTCTGTTCTTACTGAAACATCTAAATCCTGGAACCTGCAACAACCATTCCTGTCCCTGCTCTAACCATGTCTCCGAAATGGCCACAACATCAAAATCCCAGGTACCAACCCATGCTGCTAGTTCACCCACCTTATTCCGGATGCTCCAGTCATTGAAGTAGACACACTTCAAACCAACTTATTGTTTGCCGGTGCCATCTTGCGTCCCTGAAACTTGATTTTGGACCTCCTACTCTCAACCTTTTCTATACTTGAACTACAATTTTGGTTCCCATCCCCCTGCTGGACTATTTTAAACCCACCCCAATAGCCTTAGTGAATTTCCCCCCCAGGATATTGGTACCCCTCTGGTTCAGATGAAGACCATCCGACTTGTAGAGGTTCCACCTACCCCAGAAAGAGCCCCATTATCCAAGAATCCAAAACCCTCCCTCCTGCACCATCCCTGTAGCCTTGTGTTCAACTCCTCTCTCTCCCCATTCCTTTCCTCACTAGCATGTGGCACAGGCAACAACTCTGTTCGTCCTAGCTCTTAAGCTTCCATCCTAGCTCCCTGAATTTCTGCCTTAAATCCCCATCACTCTTCCTACCTATGTCGTTGGTGCCTATGTGGACCACAGCTTGGGGCTGCTCCCCTCCCCCTTAAGGATTCCAAAAACACGCTCAGAGACATCACGAACCCTGGCACCTGGGAGGCAACACACCAACCGTGAGTCTCTCTCGTCTCCACAGAACCTCCTATCTGTCCCCCTAACTATGGAGTCCCCAATAACTACTGCTGTGCTCCTCTTCCACTTTCCCTTCTGAGCAGCAGGGACAGACTCTGTGCCAGAGCCCTGTACCCCACTGCTTACCCCTGGTAAGTCATCCCCCCAACAGTATCCAAAACGGTATACTTATTGTTGAGGGGAATGGCCACAGGGGATCCCTGCACTGCCAGCCGGTTTCCTTTCTGTCCCATGACTGTAACCCATTTGCCTTTTTCTTGTACCTTAGGAGTGACTACCTCCCTGCAACTCCTCTCAATAACTCCCTCTGCCTCCCGAATGATCCGAAGTTCATCCAGCTCCAGCTCCAGTTCCCTAACGGGGTTTTTAACTGCATAATAGCCTTTTGCGATTCATGCAAGGGGACACTCAGACCTTTCTCTATCTCAAAGCTCTGTAATCCCTCACCATTTAGAAAATATACATTTTTTTCATTATTCCTTCTAAAATTTCACTTTTTCCTGCATTATATTCCGTTTGCCTGATGTTCGTCTACTCACTTAACGCATCTTAATTCCTCTGTGGCAACCTTACTCCTTTTTCACAACTTACCTTTCTACTAATCTGTGTCAACAGCAAATTTAATGGTAAGAAGTTGAGGCTAGAGCACTGAACATTGAACGGCAGACTGTTTGGTTCAGCATTTGGACCCCAACTATTTACAAACTAATTTAATGATCTAGTTTTTCCTTTGCAGTAGTTCTCCCCACAAATTTCAGCTCAGCTAATGCATCATAAACAAATCTAGGATCCACAAAAACAAGATCATGGAAACCACACCTACTTTTTCAGCAGGATGTGCACCATTCCATGATTTAAAAGTCCTGTCGCTACTTTGAAAGCTACAGAATGAAGACACACGTGGACGTTGGGTGACCAGTAGGAGACCTGACACTAAACTTAGACTAATTGTGAACTGTGTGGAGAACAGTGTGGAATTCCAAAAGACACTGACAGGTTAGTAGAATAGCAGATAGGTGGTAGAACAGTTTCAATGCAAGAAATTGATGCACCTTGGTCCGGAGAACATTGAAAGGCAACAGAAAATAGGGATGTACAATTCTAAAAGGGGTGCAGGAACAGAGGAGCTGGGTGTGTATGTGTCATTTCATTAAAGCAGCATAAAAACAGAAATTGCTGGGGAAACTCCGGTAGAAACTGAGTTCTGAAGAAGGGTCACTGGATTTGAAATGTTGACTCTGCTTTCTCTCCACAGATGCTACCAGACCTGCTGAGTTTCTCCAGCAATTTCTGTTTGTGTTTCAGACTTCCAGCATCCATAGTAGTTTATTTTTTGTTTAGTATTAAAGTGGGGAGAACAATTAATAAAGCGAACAGTTTTGCCCACTTTAATAATTGGTACACATAGCATAACAGCAAGTAGGTGATGCTGAACTTGTAGAAAACACTTGTTAGACCTCAGCTGAAGTACTGTTTCAGTTGTGGACAGCGATGGAGAGAGTGCACAAGTGATTTGCAAGAAATGTTCCACAAATGGGAACAGTTATAAGAATTGACTGAAGAAGCTTGAACTGTTCACCTTGGACTAAAGAAGAGGAGATTTGACAGAAGTTTTCAAAATTATTAGCCATTGGACAGAGTGGATAAGGAGAAGCTGTTCCTGCTCATGAAAGAACCAATAATGAGAGGTCATAGATTTAAAGTGAGGTGCAAATGAAGCAAAGGTGATGTAAGAAAAACTCTGTAATAGCAATTAGTTGGAGTATGCAGTCCACCACGTGGAAATGTGATGGAGGCATGTTCAATTGAGGCATTCTAGAGAGCACTGGATCATCATTTGAATAGAAATAGCGAGCAGGCATATGGGGAAAAAGCAAGAGATTGGCACTCGGTAATGGAATTGGTGTGCACGATAAGCCAAATAGTCTCCCCCTGTTTCGTGTAAATTCTGTGATTCTATTGCGGGGGGAGTAGCGTGACAGGTGGGTGAGGCATTAGGTTTCCAGATGGACGATGTGGTGTAAGGTGGTCAAGGGTAGGATGACAGGTGACAGGAGTAGACAAGGTTAGGTTGTTGGAAGGGTGGAGAGTGAGGATGGCATGTGGATAAGGGAAATAGGAGGGTAGGGTGCCAGCTAAGTGGGGGGTACAGGTGCCTTGGACAGATGGAGATGTAGGGTATCAGTTAAGTGATGAGTCTTCAGAGTATGTTCAAAGGTGTGGTGGGCTAGCTTGTCAGGGTCTGTCTAATTAGAGGTAGGAGAATACTGGATGGAGGCATCATGTTCTTGGGAGGGGGATTCTAAGTCTGGCGTTCAGTTTAAAACAGCAGGTTTTAATCCTCTCATGTTTTATTGAGAAACTATTAAACTTAAAGTCAGTAAAGTGTGGCACTGGAAAGAGCACATCAGGTCAGACAACATCTGAAGAATAGGGGAGTCGATGTTTCAGGCTTGACCTTTCATCAGGACTGGAGAGGGGAAAGAAGAGGGCTGAGAAATAAATAGGGGGAGAGGGGTAGGGCTAGGAGAAAGGTAGTTGGGATGGTGATAGGTGGATGAAGGTGAGAGGCTTTGTGATAGTCGGTGGGAAGTGTGCAGCAGTTAGGTGGGAAGGAAGATGGACAGGTAGGTCAGGTCAAGAGGGCAGAGCCCAGTCAGAGGGTTAGAATTGGGATGGGATGCGATGGGATGGGGAGAGGGGAAATTTGGAAACTGGTGCATTCACTGTTGAGGTCGTGTGGTTGTAGGTTCCCAAGGCGTAAGATGGAGTGTTCCTCCTCCAGTTTGTATGTACTGACCACTGCAACGGACAAACAGAACCGGTAACCTGAAGCAGTGGGAACAAAATCAAATAAATTCCAATCAACACAGGATAGCAGTGCTTCAGAAGAAGCTCCACAGCACTGAGGATGTCACCCATAAAGGGGACGAAACGTCTGCAAACCAACTTCCCAGTTACGCGAACATGCCCACAACAACTGCAACCGGCACCCGAGCTACAAATCTTGAGACAATCCTTGAGTTCAGAGATAATATGTAGGCAAAGATGATCTTTAGGAGAAGATTGTATATTAAGCTATAGAAAGAAGGGAAGC
Source organism: Chiloscyllium plagiosum (assembly GCF_004010195.1). NCBI lineage: Eukaryota > Metazoa > Chordata > Chondrichthyes > Orectolobiformes > Hemiscylliidae > Chiloscyllium > Chiloscyllium plagiosum. The sequence goes on along the minus strand of NC_057714.1, from coordinate 109,057,775 downwards.
AGCAAATGCTAAGTGTAAAAAGTCTCTTAGAAAACTACTAAATATGTGTCAAGCAAATGCCACAGACACCAATTCAAGCAAAGCACACAATGCTTTATTGTATCAAGTTCTCTTCATGTAGCTCCTTTATCATAGTTGTTGACAAAGTCAAGTGTTCTGATTACACTGAAGCCTCTCCCCAGTGAAAAGACATATGGACTGACTAAATAGTAACATGCTCATTAGCAAGTTTAATAAACATAATGACACAGGTAAGATTTCAGATTTTGCTTCCATATTACTGGAAACAAAATTAATTTTGCTTTTTTTTTGCAGCAGAGAGCGGCGGGAGCTGGGCGGAAGTGAAGTCGGAGCACAAAGCCGGTCGGGAAGGTAAGTGATTGTTATTTGAGTGGAGAAGGAACCCGAGACACTACACGTGTAGTGTCTCCCACCCTTCCTCCCTCCTCTAGCCTAAAAAAAAGGTAAGCTACTTAGTGTTCTTGTTTTGGAGACTAAGTGTAGAGTTATAGCAGCGCAGGCAGTGGAATGTACCTCCTGCAGGATGTTTGAGGTAGGGGTGACCACCGATGCTCCTGCCGACTTCATCTGCAGGAAGTGCAGCCAGCTCCAGCTCCTCACAGACCGCGTTAGGGAACTGGAGCTGGAGTTGGATGAACTGAGAGTTATTCGAGAGGCTGAGAGGGTGATAGATAGAAGCTGCAGGGACATAGTTATGCCAGAGAACAGAGGTAGCTGGGTAACAGTCAGAGATAGGAAAGGGTGAAAACAGGCAGTGCAGGGATCCCCTGTGGTCGTTCCCCTCAACAATAAGTATACCGCTTTGGATACTGTTGGGGGGGACGGCCTAGCAGGGATAAGCTACAGTGACCGGGTCTCTGGCACAAGGTCCGGCTCTGAGGCTCAGAAGGGAAAGGGGGAGAGGAGGAGAGCGCTAGTTATAGGAGACTCTATAGTCAGAGGGACAGACAGGCGGTTCTGTGGACATGGGCGAGACTCTCGGTTGGTTTGTTGCCTCCCAGGTGCCAGGGTCCGAGACGTCAAGGACGTGTCTTCAGAATCCTTAAGGGGGATGGTGTGCAGCCAGAAGTCGTGGTGCACATTGGCACCAACGACATAGGTAGGAAGAGGGGTCGGAGGTCATTCAGGAGCTCAGGGAGTTAGGCTGGAAGCTAAAAGCTAGGACGGACAGAGTCATCATCTCTGGGTTGTTGCCGGTGCCACGTGACAGTGAGGCAAGGAATAGGGAGAGAGTGCAGTTGAACACGTGGCTGCAAGGATGGTGTAGGAGGGAGGGCTTCAGGTATTTGGACAATTGGACTGCATTCTGGGGAAGATGGACCTGTACAAGCAGGACGGGTTGCACCTGAACCAGAAGGGCACCAATACCCTGCGAGGTAGGTTTGCTAGCACTCTTCAGGGAAGTCTAAACTAATTTGGCAGGGGGATGGGATCCGGACTTGTAGTCCAGCAAGTAGATTAGCTGTTTTTCAGGATGTCCAAGAATGTAGGGAGGCTGTGGAGAAGGTAGCACTGACAGGGAATACTTGCGGACACAGAGATGGGTTCAAGTGTGTATACTTCAATGCAAGGAGTGTCAGAAATAAGGTGGGTGAACTTAAGGCGTGGATTGGTACCTGGGACTACGATGTTGTGGCCATCACGGAAACGTGGATAGAAGAGGGACAGGAATGGTTGTTGGAGGTTCCTGGTTACAGATGTTGCAGTAAGATTAGGGAGGGTGGTAAAAAAGGAGGGGGGTGGCATTGCTAATTAGAAATGGTATAACGGCTGCAGAAAGGAAGTTTGAGGGGGATCTGCCTCTGGAGGTAGTATGGGCTGAAGTCAGAAATAGGAAAGGAGCAGTCACATTGTTGGGTGTTTACTATAGGC
>NC_057714.1:109050050-109053607 GCF_004010195.1 Chiloscyllium plagiosum | reverse complement strand
CTGTACAGGACTTTGGTTAGGTCACATTTGGAGTACTGTGTGCAGTTCTGGTCACCTCACTTTAGGAAAGGTGTGGAAGCTTTGGAGAGGGTGCAGAGAAGATTTACCAGGATGTTGCCTGGAATGGAGAATAGGTCGTACGAGGATAGGTTGAGAGTGCTAGGCCTTTTCTCATTGGAACGGAGAAGGATGAGGGGTGACTTGATAGAGGTTTATAAGATGATCAGGGGAATAGATAGAGTAGACAGTCAGAGACTTTTTCCCCGGGTACAACAGAGTGTTACAAGGGGACATAAATTTAAGGTGAAGGGTGGAAGGTATAGGGGGGATGTCAGGGGTAGATTCTTTACCCAGAGAGTGGTGGGGCCATGGAATGCGCTGCCTGTGGGAGTGGCAGTCAGAATCATTGGTGACCTTTAAGTGGCAATTGGATAGGTACATGGATAGGTGCTTAAGCTAGGACAAATGTTCGGCACTACATCGTGGGCCGAAGGGCCTCTTCTAAGCTGTATTGTTCTATGTTCTTTGTTCTATGTTCTAAAACCTGACGAGCATATGATGCAGGTGTGACAAAATACTCTCACTTGCCTGAAAGGATACATTTCCAACAATGCCCAAAAGAAATCTTGACACCATCCAGCCCAATTGACTGGCACCTCATTCAGCAGTTTTGACATTCACTACTGATGCACACTGGCAGCTATGTGTACCATCTACAAGACACACTCAGTATTCACCAAGACTCCTTCGACAGCACCATCCAAATCCATCGTCTCTGAGAATGACAAGGGCAAAACTTGCCTGCAAAGTTCCCTCCAAGCTACAGACAATCCTGACTTCAAAGTATGTTGTCAAGTCAAAAAACTGAAGCTCACACCCGAACAGAATTGTAGGTGCTCCTACACCCCAAGGAAAGCTCACCACACTTTCTCAACAGCAATTAAGGGTAAGTAATATTGTAAATACTGACCTAACCAGCAACGTTTACATGTCTTGAACAAGTTAAGAACAAATCGATGATTTGGTATGAGTTGCAGGAAAAATATACTCACCAAATTATCCTTTTTTTCACATCTGAAAGTTACATAACTTGTGACAGGCTACACAACAACAATTAGTCAGAGAATATGTGGCCATTAAGATCAGAAGGGTAGAAAAACCTGCTCCGTCATTCAATAGCATCATGGCTAACCCGACATTCCTTGTGTCCACTTTCCTGCTCTTTCCTCATAAGATAATTATCCCCATTGTCAGATAGAATTCAGTATTCTTGCTGCACATGAACAGTTTGGCTAGGCACATGACAAGTTCTGGAGCATGTATGCAGTGTTACTGTAGGAATGATGTCAGGGCCAGTGGCCTTCAGACTTAACAGGGTGACACGGTGGCTCAATGGTTAGCACTGCTGTCTCACAGCACCAGGAACCCAGGTTCAATTCTCGCCCCAATCAACTGTCTATGTGGAGTTTGCACCTTCTCCCCGTGTCTGCGTTGGATTGCTCCGGGTGCTCTGGTTTCCACCTACAGTCCAAAGATGTACCGGTCAGGTGAGTTGGCCATGCTAAATTGCCCATAGTGTTAGGTGCATTAGTTAGAGGGAATGGGTCTGGGTGGGTTACTCTTCAGAGGGTCGCTGTGGACTTGTTGGGCCGAAGGGCCTATTTCCATACTGTAGGGAGTCTAATCTAATAGTAGAGTTCCCCAACTGTTCAAGAACCTATCTATCTCAGCCTTAAATATACATAAAGACTCTACTCCCACAGCTGTCTGTGGCAAGGAGTTCCAAAGACTTTCAACCCTCAGAGAAAAGATCCCTCCTTACCTCAGTCTTAAATTGGCACCCCTTCATCCTGAGACCATGCCCTCTGGTCCTAAACTCTACCAAGAGGGAAATATCCCTCTCAGCATTTACCCTGGTAAGCCCATTAAGTATCCTGCATGTTTCAATGAGATCACTCTCACTCTTCTAAATTTCAGTGATTAAAGTCCTAACCTTTTTAGCATTTGCTCATAAAACAACCAGTCCATATTGAGCATCTTCCTATGAAAGGTTTTCTGAACTGCCTCCAATGAAATAACATCTTTCTCTAAGTAAAGGGATCAAAACTGCTCACAATACTCCAGACATGGTCTCACCAGCACCTTGTACAGTTGCTGTAAGACTTCCCTAATTTTATACTTATACCCCCTTGAAATAAGGGCCAACATTCCATTAGTCTTCCTGATTATCTGCTGCACCTGTGTATTAAAATTCTGTGTTTTGTGCACAAGCACCTTAAGTCCCATTGTGTTGCAGCTTTCTGCAGTTCTTCTCCATTTGAGTGATACTGTGCTTTTGTTCTCCCTTCCAAAGTGAACTTCACATTTTCCCATATAATATTCCTTTAGCTAACTTTTTTCAATATTCTTAACCTATCAACATCTCTCTGCAAACTGTTTACATTCCTCTTGCAACTTGCCTTTCCACCTATTTTTGTGTCGTTTGCAATTGTGCAAATTTTCCTTCTTCCAAGGCATTAGTATATATTGTAAACAGTTTCAGTCCTAGTACCAATTCCCCTCCGGTTTCCTCCCACAGTCCAAAAATGTGCAGGTGAGGTGAACTGACCATGCTAAATTGCCCATAGTGTTAGGTGAAGAGGTAAATGTAGGGGAATGGGGCTGGGTTGGTTGCTCTTCGGAGGGTCGGTGTGGACTTGTTGGGCCGAAGGGCCTGTTTCCATACTGTAAGTAATCTAATCTAATCTAAAATCCCAATGGTCTTGTGTTACCAACCTGGAAAAGGACCCTTTATCTCCACTTGCTACTTCCTGACCATGAGGTAATTCTCTATCTATACTAATATGATCTCCCTCTATCCACGTGATAGAGACTTCCTCAAAAAAAAATCCAATATATTAGTCAGGCACAACTTCCCTTCCATGAAGCCATGCCGACTCTTGATTAGATTTTGATTTTCAAAATGTGCTGCTACTACTGCCTTAATAATTGATACCAACATGTTTCCAATAGATGTTAAGCTAATCAGCGTTTGGTTACCCACTTTTTGCCTCCTTCCCTTTTTGAATAGGGGTGTCACGTTGTTAGTGTTCCAATCCTCTGGGACTTTTCCAACGATTTTTGGAAAATTACAACCAATGCATCCATTATCCCCATGGCTACCTTTTTAGCATGCTCAGAAGCAAGCCATCAAGGCCAGGCAACTTATCTGTCTTTAGCCCCGTTAGTTTGTCTAATACTATTTTTCTGGTGATGATGACGGTACTTCAATCCTCCACCTTTTCCTTAGTGTTAATGGAATAGAGGAGAAAGTGAGGACTGCAGATGCTGGAGATCAGAGCTGAAACATGTGTTGCTGGAAAAGCGCAGCAGGTCAGGCAGCATCCAAGGAGCAGGAGAATCGACATTTCAGGCTTAAGTCCCTCTTCAGAAATGAGGAAGGTGTGCCAAGCAGGCTAAGATAAAAGGTAGGGAGGAGGGACTTGGGGGAGGGGTGTTGGGAATGCGATAGGTGGAAGGAGGTTAAGGTGAGGGTGATAGGTTGGAGAGGGGGTGGG
>NC_057714.1:109014415-109049700 GCF_004010195.1 Chiloscyllium plagiosum | reverse complement strand
GGAGGGGAGGGGAGGGAAATATATCCTTAGTGGTGGGGTCTGTTTGGAGGTGGCGGAAATGACGGAGGATGATATGATGAATCTGGAGGTTGGTGGGGTGGTAGGTGAGGACCAGGGGGTTCTGTCCTGGTGGCAATTGGAGGGGCGGGGTTCAGGAGCGGAGGAGCGGGAAGTGGAGGAGATGCAGTGGAGAGAATCGTCAACCACGTCTGAGGGGAAATTGCAGTCTTTGAAGAAGGAGGCCATCAGGGTTGTTCGGTATTGGAATTGGTCCTCCTGGGAGCAAATGCAGCGGAGGCGAAGGAATTGGGAATATGGGATGGCATTTTTACAGGGGGCAGGGTGGGAGGAGGTGTAATCTAGGTAGCTGTGGGAGTCGGTCGGTTTATAGTAAATGGAATATTCAAAGGACCTCCCACCATAAAGACTGATGCAAAATATCTATTTAACTCCTCTATATTTTCCTTCACAGAATCCCTACAGTGCGGGAGCAGGCCATTTGGCCCATCAAGTCCACACATTCAAACAGCATCCTATCCCCCCGAACCCATCCCTGTAACTGTGCATTTCCCATGGCTAACCCAGCTAGCCTGCACAGTCCTGGACACTATGGCCAATTTAGCATGGCCAATCCACCTGACTTGCACATATTTGGACTGTGGGAGGAAACCAAAACACCAGGAGGAAACCCATGCAGACATGGGAGAATATGCCAATTCCATACAGTCACCATAGAGTGGAACTGAACCCAGGTACCTAGTTCTGTGAGGTGACAGCGCTAACCACTGAGCCTCAACGCCACCCCCTGTTCCCCCATAACTATCTCCCAGATTCATTTTTTAAGGGGCCTATATTCACTTTGATCTCTCTCTTCCTTTTATATATTTAAATAAGTTTTTATTGTCAGTTTCCATATTCCTTACTAATTTGCCCTCATGGTGTATTTTCTCTCTCCTTATTATATTTTTAGTCCTTCTTTGCTAGATTCTGAATTTATCCCAGGCTTCAGGGCTATCATTCACTCTTGCCTCCTTATATTCTTTTTTTTCAACTTAATATTTTCCTCAACGTACTTTGTTAGCAACAAGCAATAACAGAAACAAGAACAGAATGAATTAAATTGAAGCCTCATAAAAGCTAAACTGATACATAATAACTTGAAATGAAAGGCCAGTTGCTTTTCGATTGCACAGCACTAAATATTTATTTTTGGAGTTGAGGTATCATTTCCCTTTATACGGTGATTGTGTGAATCTAAACCTATTATCCCTAGTATGACAAACACCTGTGTTGATGACACCTTTACTATTGCTGAAAACTTATACACTCAGAAGTCTTCAAATCTTCTAGAAGCAACCACAGAGATAAAACATATTTGGCAGAAAAGTAAAAGGAAATAAAAATAACTGCAAGTCTTAAAACTCACATGTTAATGTAAATTGAGTTGAGGTTCTAGAATCATCTGCCAAAAGAGCTATTTCTCCAACATCTTCCCATTTGCATTCACGAATTGTAAGAGTGTGCCGCTTGCCAGAAACAGCGATGGTTGTTCTATCATTTGGTTCTAGCTCTTTTCCATTCTTTGTCCACCTGATAGTCTTACAGCCACTGTTCAATTCCACACAGAAAATGGCAGTGTCATTTTCTGGTACTGCAGTTTTCCTTGGAAGCTTCTTAACAATGTTACCTGTTTTTAAAAAAAGTGAAAGGAAAAATGTAAGCTTAATTAACCTAAACTAGAAACTGCAAAGGCTTTCTACACCTGGTCACAGCAGATGCAACCTATAAGTATGCCATTCAGATTCTTTGCAAGTCATGTCATTAGTCTATGTCTTCTGTATAATTTCACGTTCATGTCTTCCACAAGACAATAATTAAATCTTGCCCTTTTATTTTCTTTAACTGAAAGAATGCAATTTTAAAAATCTTTACTGATAATCCATAATCAGGCACAACAGCATAACCAATATAGCTGAATTGTAGGGAGATAACAGGTGAATAGGATTACGTTTGGATGGCTCGAGATAAATATGAACTCAGATGCAATGAGCCAAGGTGTCTTCTTCCAACCTCAAGCTTATTTGTTTCTATGAAAAGCAAGCACTACACATACTAGACGATACAACCAAAGCAATCGACTTTTAAAGAAAACTTTTGATTTTTATTTAATTTATTGAAATTAATTTCATTCAGTAACTTTACGATTGTAGCTGACCTCACACACGATCAAATTTTCCCTTTGATATTACCACACACTAAAGCTAACACAAACAAGACTTGGAGGGATTAGAGACTTGAGTAAGTGTCTAGACATCACACCATCTAACAGGCATCTTTCCAATGTCAAGGGAAAGCAGGAAAGTGTATCATCTTTGTGATATATGCACAGACATTCATCACTGACTCCCCTACTATCAACATCCTGGGGGTTATCATTGACTAGAAACTCAACTGGACTCGCCACATAAACAATGGCTACAAGAGCAGGTCAAAGGCTAGGAATACTACAACAACTAACTCACCTCCTGACTCCCCAAAACCTGTCCATAATCTACAAGGCACAAATTAGGATTATGATGGAATATTCCCCACATGCCTGAATTAGTGCAATTCCAATAACACTCAAAAAGCTTGACAACATTCAGGACAAAGCAGTCCACTTGATTGGCATTAAATCCACAAGCATCCACTCCCTCCTCCTACTGATGTTCAGCAGTAGCGGTGTGTACTATCAACATGATGGACTGCAAAAATTCGACAAAGATCCTCAGACAGCACCTTCCAAACCCACGGCCACTTCCATCTAAAAGGACAAGGGTAGCAAATAAATGGGAACACCACTCCCTTAAAGTTCCCCTCCAAGTCACTCACTATCCTGACTTGGAAACATATCACCATTCCTTCACTGTTGCTGGGTCAAAATCCTGGAATTCCCTCCCCTATGGCATTGTGGGTTAACCCACAGCAGGTGGACTGCAGCAGTTCAAGAAAGCAGCTCTCTAGCGCCTTCTCAAAAGCAACTAGGGACAGGCAAAAAATGCTGGCCAACCAGCGACACCCATATCCCACAAATGAATAAACAAAAGGTAAAATGTGGTATGAGTCAAAGAGCTTTCTGCTATCTTATCAATCATGGAAACACCTTTAGCCATCTTTTTCAAATGTTAAAGAGCCTGTGAGACTCAAGATGGTGTCTCAAGTTGAAACAAAGCTTACTCTGGGGCAAGCTACCACTTTTAAAAAAACTTAGTTAAGACTGCCCAAACGATTGTTATGGAGCTAAATGCCACTTAAATTTCCTCCTTGCATTCATTAAGGCTATTCAGCGTTTTGGTGGATAACCTTGGCTCAAGGCCCACTAAAAGCAGTCAGGGGATTGGGAGTTAACCAGTTATTGCTGAAGATTTTAAGTGGCGTGTAAAAGTAAATTATCTTTTATTGTTCACTTGTGTTTGAAGGTTTAATTAAAGCTTTTGAAACAGATTGGGAGATTTTCTAGGGCATTCATGAAGATGTTACCAGAACTTTCCCTGAACATTCACGAATTAAGTACAACCTTATTGGTCACATTACAGAAGTCATTAGGAGAAAATGTGTGCTTGGTCCTGGGCATAATGCTAGGATTCTTCCAGGATGAATGGGAAGGACATGGAGTCAGTTGAAGAACAGAAGAAGCTACCGCAGGAGAGAGCAACAGGGTAGTGAAATGGGCTCTTTTCACCTCTATGGGTACAGAACACCCTCCTCCTCCATCAGGCAAGCCAATGCTGTATCCAAAACCTTACATTCTTCAGTCATTATAAAACTTCTCACTGTGCCTGTTGGCCATCACACCAGACCTTCCGTCATAAGTTTATATGCAATATGTTCTAATCAACCAGTCCAGAGATGTTATTATACATCTCTGGAGCAGTTGGGATTTGAAGCCAAGCCTCCAGGCTCAGGGACAGAGACATGACCACTGCACCGCAAGATCAATGTCATATTGTGGAAGAAACGCATTTTTGTGTACATGGAAACACACAAAAACATTACTAAGGCTGTTAAAGCCGAGAATAATAAGAATGTAAGGTTCTCTCAATCTTTAGAAGATCTTTGACAGCTTGTGAATTTCTATAAATTTCTTTAGTCAATTAATTCCAAGCTATACCAAAGTCAAGAAGTTGTTACGGTTATTGATTTTCACAAGATTCTCCAGTAAACTCACAAGGTTTTAGATCAGAGTGGTGCTGGAAAAGCACAGCAGGTCAGGCAGCATCCGAGGAGCAGGAAAATCTACGTTTCGGGCAAAAGACCTTCATCAGGAAGGTTTTACTCTAGATATTGACAAATTATCGTGACGTTCTTAATAAAGCTATAAAGGTCCATTTTTTTGGCAGTACAGACTTGATGAGCTAAAGGACCTTTTCTGTACTGTATGATTCTCTCTATAGTGCTGTAAACTCTGTTATTCTGAGGCATAGCTCATAATTTAGTATCCATCTCCCAACAGAATTGTGAAAATAACTTTTCCTTGACCCTTATAATGTAAATAATGGATCCATTATGTTTGAATGGTTGAAAATGTTTGGATAGTCATTTAAGTTCAAGGTGTTCAACATTCAAACACATCAGTACAATTAATCTTACCTTTCACTGTCAACTCTCCAACTGTTCTGCTGCCTTCTTTCATTTCACAAATATAGACAGCATCATCATCAGTTGTAACATTTTTGATAGTAAGTTTTCTGAGGGTGCCCTCCTCTTCTATTTTATATTTGGTGCTCTCAGCTATCTCCGTTTCCTCTAGGAACCAACTAGCCTGTATAGCAGGAATAGGAACTTCACACTGGAGGGTTGCTGTTTCCTTCTCCACAACTTCGACATCTTTCAGTTTGGTCTTAAAGGGTACACTTGGTTCTGAAATGGTTAATAATCATACATTTGAGAATTTTAGCATTGCTGTTACTATTTATTACACTTCACAATTTTGTGTTGATGGAAATGCTAGCTTCTAAAAACTTGTATTAAATGAGAAAAAAACTAAAAATGTCCGGTATATACATTTTTATATATATCAGGCAGCATCTTTAAAGGTACCGGGTTGTGATAATTAACTAAGCACCCTTTATCAGAATGGGTGGAACTAAATGCTTGCTATCAGTAACTATCATGCTTAGGATTTTAGAATTAGAATTAGGCTTTATTGTCGCATGTCCTCAAGTACAGGGATACAAGAGCACAGTGAAAATCGCACAAAGTTGCTGGTCCCGGTGACATCTTAGGTACAAAATCTGAGGTACAAAGTAGAAAATTAAAGAAATAAATTAAAAGTTCAACATTACAGTTCATAGTAGTATATAATAGAAAAATAAAGAAATAAAACCAAAAGTTCAGTCCTTCTTTAGCCATGGGCTTGCAGACATTATTTGACATTCAGAATGAAGCAGGTGAATTGAATAACAATTTATAATTATGACATTTAATTGTAATACTCTAAGATGACAGAAACTTCCTTCGCAAAATGAATGCCAAGGTAAAAGGATACTTTATAAGGAATTACAAAAAGCTTGTTCAAAGGTCTTTGAAAAGTGTTGCACAGACTTATGAGAAAAGTTAGAATTCGTGGAAGAAAAGATGTAGTAGCACACGAATTGGCTAAGTGACTGGAAACAGAATAGTAACAAACAGTTATGTCTGGGACTGGAGGAAGATTTAGAATGAAGTTCCCCAGGAATTAGCATTAAGATCCCTGCTCTTCCTAGTATCTATTAATGATCTGGGTCTTGATGATGGCAGAATTTTATCATTTGTAAATAATACAAAACTCGGAAATGCTGTAAACCATGAAAATAGTACAGAACTTCAAAGGGACATAGCACAGGCTGATGGAATAAGTGGACGAGTGGTAGATTAATATAAATGCAGAGATGTGTGCATTTCTGGTAGCAAGGACATAGACATCATAAACTAAAGAGTTCAATTCTAAAAAGGATACAGAAGCAGAGGGGCCTAGCTGTATATGTGCATAAATCATTGTAGGTGATGAGACAAGATGTCAGCACAATTAATAAATCATACAGCATCTGCCTCTATGAATAAAGACAAAAGGTAGAATCTTCCCATTTGCAGTTAAAATGGTTTGACAAGTGAGATTCCCAAGATTGCCAAGTCTGCAGTGGCTTGTACCAACACAATCTTCACACACTTCATCTCATTCGATACAATCAGGCTTTTGTGTGCCTTTCTCAGGGAACCAGGCAGCCAGAAGCAGAAGTACATGCCACAACTGGGTCATTCTAGCGTTCACACTATTGGTGTCATATTTAAAGACTGGCTGCATATCACTTCAAGTGCTGCAAGCCAAGTACAGGCTCTCACACTGGTGCTCAACCATTATCGCTGAGGACCTGGCACAAAGGAAAGCACATTCCTCTTCCACAGACCAGGACTTGGAGGCCCTGGTGAGCAGGTTGACAGAGTGAAGGGAAGCTATTTTGCTGCAGACTAATAATGCAAGACCATATCTCCAAACCAAGGCAGCCTGAACATAAATTGCAAATTGGCTCAGTGTTACAACTCAGATGAAGCAAGATGCCAGGAGTGCAGGAAGAATGTAAATGGTCTTTTGCATCCTGCACTGTAAGTGCCACTATCTTCTCTCTCAAGTACAGAGCCACCACTCGCTCCAATACTGCCAATACATACACCTCTTGTCATGGACTGCAACCTTGTATGGATCATGTCCACTCAATGACCTTTACCCACCTCCCAAGCTACTAATCCTCCCTACACTCTGTGCTTCCTACTCACTCACTTCAACACCTGTCCTACTCCTGCATCACCAGAAACTGCTCATCCATTTTTTCCATCATAATCAATTTCTCCCTTTAATCAAAGACAATCATCCACCAATCCAGACTGACGATGCCACAATACCCCTACCTGTAAATCCTGATAGCTGCTCAATTGCCTTGTAAGAGTGATTGCTGGACTACAATGTACATATTCCTGATTAAGAGCTTATGTTCGAAACATCGACTCTCCTGCTCCTCGGATGCTGCCTAACCAGTTGTGCTTTTCCAGTACCATACATTTTGACTCTGATCTCCAGCATCTGAAGTCCTCTCTTTCTCTTACAAGGCACCCCAGGAGTCTGATAGACCAAAATGATAATGTCAACCTCTTGGACTGCAAAGGCAAGGGGTTACCTGACTATTAGTCCATCCACTCAGACTGCTGATGCCACAACACCCCTACCTGTAAACCCTGATTGCTGGTCACTTGCCTTGTATGCTTTGGCAGTACTGGAGTGAATGGTGGCTCTGTACTCGAGAGAGAGGATAGTGGCACTTACAGGGCACTTGCCTTGACTAAGACACAATGCATGCCATGCAGAGGTTGCCCTTGACTTACTGAATCGGGGAACCCTGCCTGATGGCTGCCTCCACTGACTTCATTGAGGAGTACATCTCCAAAAAACTGACACATTGCTACATGGCACCAGTGTGACATTGACATAGTAAACATCCATTAAGTAAGACGTGAATCTCTACTCTGTGTTGTGCCCATCAGGAAGGCAAGCTGCCTAGTTGTGTGACTGCGCTAATTCGCACAGCAAGATAAAGCAAGACAAGGCACAGAATAGCCTACAATGCAACCTGCTTCAGTCTGCAAACTGGGTGCCTGTCCCAGTGTACAACATGTCACTGCTGTAGACTTTCAATAGATAGTGCTGTATAATGCTTCCAGAGTGACTATTGGTGCATTGTAGAAGTGTCTGTTTGGTAAGTGCCTATGTCCATGAAGGAAGAGAGAGGCTGGTGCTTGAGAATGGTGTGCTGAAATGTTATTGGCCTATAACCAACACGGAAGTCGATCAATAGAAGCAGCAAGTGAAATTCGTCACATATACACTCTGGTTTCCTTCCTGATATATGGTTTGTTTGACAAGGTTGGTAAGATAGGAGTTTGAATACTAGTAAAGTTGTGGAGTTAACAAGACATTTAACAATCAATTATGATTATGAATTGGCATTTTGCCACTACCTAGCAAGAGTCTCACCACTCCGCTTATGAATGCTAAAAAAAAAGAAGCAACATAATTCCAAGATTAAGGTTGGCCTCACCACAATTTTGACTCAATTTGGCTGTATATTTCACTATGGCCAACATTGTTAAGACCCCTATACAATTCCAACCAATAGCTCTTCAATAGTTAAGAATAGGTAAAAATTGCAGCAGGCTGGGAAAAAAGCATATAAATAAGTGATTGATAAGGCAGATCCTGTATTAGTTAATAAAATCTGCTCTACCATAATTGAAGATCCTTTTTGGAAACCATTGTTTTCCTTTTTTATAACAAGCTTAAAACGTACAGTGTTGCATTTGCTATCACCAAAAGGCTCTCCCAATGTTACCTCAAAACTTTTGGGAATGAAGTGGAACATGTGTAAATTCAGCACTGCAGAACCACTTGTCGGACCTTCTAATGTTGATATAAAAAACTTTCCTGAATACATTTCAAAAATCCTGTCCCCTCTAAATCTTTTACACTATGACTATTTCAATTAACATTGGTGAAATTGAAATCCCCTAACTTAATTGCCATGTTATTATTTTTACACACCTCAGTGAATTGTTTACAAAACTGCTCCCTATTGGCCACTGATTGTTTGGGGTCTATAATACACTCCCAGCAGTCAATGCCCCCTCTTTATTCCTAAGTGCAACACACATAGGCTCAATTACAGAGTCATAGAGAGATACAGCACAGAAACAGACCCTTCAGTCCAACTCATCCATGCCAACCAGCTATCCTAAATTGATCTAGTCCCATTTGCTGACATTTGGTCTATAAACTTCTAAATATTTCCCTGCTCATGCACCTGTCCAGATGCCTTTTAAATGTTGTAATTGTACCCATCTCCACTATTTTCTCTGGCTGCTCGTTCAATATGCATCAATCTCTGCGAGAAAAAGTTGCCCTCCAGGTCCCTTTTAAATCTTTTCCCTCACCTTAAACCAATGCCTTTGGTTTTGAACATTCCTACTCTGGGGAAAACATCTTGGCTATTTGCCCTATCCGTGTCCTCATGATTTTATAAACCTCTATAAGGTTATTCCTCAGCTTCTGCCGCTCCAGGGAAAAACGCCCCAACCTACTTCGCATCTCCCTGTGGCTCAAACCTTCCAATTCCAGCAATATCCTTATAAATCTTTTCTGAACTCCTTCAAGTTTAACAACACCTTTCCTTTAGCAGCGAGATCAGAACTGAACACAGTATTTCAAAAGCAGCCTCACCAATGTCCTGTGCACATTGTGCCAGAGGCACAATTTTAAACCAAAGTCCATCCTATTTCCTTTCAAAATCATTAATCGTCTCCACTTCCTCATAGATTGTGAGCTGCATAAAACAGTTCATCATCATATTGCCCCCTCATATCTCTTGCTCATATTCTTCGAATTTGCATGCCTGGTTATTGTACCATCAGCTATCGTTTTCTTTTTCCCTCATATTCAGCATACAATTTTGAGTGTACATAGTTTTTATCTAAAACACAATGGAAGTTCGCAAACTTGTCAGTAATAGTGTTAGTTGACCAGAGCTCCAAACCTCGTCTGAACAACCAATTTCAAATGGAAATCCGAGAGTTTTCAGTCAATAAAAATAAATGAAATACCTATCATGGTTTTTGTGTGCGCTTGTGCTTCCAGAACGAGGGTACAAACCTCAACACAGTTTTGCAAGGGACAGGCAAACTCATGAAGACCCTTCCAACATATTGACCCTCAATATTGTAGTAACTGACTCCTTAAATTAATAATCCAACACCATCTTCTCTCTTACACCCCTCTGTCTTGCCTGACGATCCTACACCCCAAGAATGCTGTCACCACTACTGCTCCTCACTCACCCACATCTCTGTGATGGCAAAAACATCACAATTCCACATCTCAATACCCTTAAATCATCTGTCTTATCTACAATGCTCCCAGAATTAAAGTAGAAGCCATCCAGCCTCACCTTACTCCCCTGAAATCGAACATACCTGAATCTGTCTGCCTTGATTCCTTTACTGACGCATACCTTGTCCTTGTTGTACTAACACTCAGTGTTCCCTTCCCCTGCTGAATGAGCTTAAATTCCTCCAACATTACCAGCAAACACACCCGCAATGATACTAGTCCCAATCTGATTCCAGCACAGGCCGTTCCCCCTTGTACAGGTCCCACCTTCTCCAGAAATAGTCCCAGTGATGTAGGGATCTAAACCTCCTTCCTGAATCAATTCTTAAACTACGTATTTACTCGCTCTATTTTCCCACTTCTCTGTGTATAAGCACATGGCACAATATCTGTAATTCAGAGATTACAATATTTCAGGTCCTGCTTGTTAGAATACGCCTCACTCCCTAAATTATTGATGCAGCATTTCATCCCTCATTTTACCTACATCATTGGTACCAATGTGTACTACGACCTCTGTCTTATCACCCTCCCTCTTTAGGCTAACTTGCAACTGCTCAGTGACATTTGACCCTGACACCAAGGAAGCAACACACCACTCTTGAGTCATGTCTCGGCCTACAGAAACACCTGTCTTCTCCCTAACTAATGAATCTCCTATCACTGTTGCTCTTGTTTTCTTCTTCTCTCCTGTATGGTCGGGCCGATTGAGGTGTCTGCACTCCCTAAAGAACCTGTGCCCTCATCAGCATCCAAAATGGAAAAGTGATGTTTAAGCCAGACCCCCCAAGAGACTCCTATACTACCTGCCTGATTCTCTGACTGGCTGGTGGCCCCATTTCTTTCTTTCCTGTAGTCTCTTGAGCTGTGGTACAACCATCTCTCTAAATGTGCTAACCACATAACTCCTAGACTTGCCAATGTGCCACAGTGCCTCCAGGTGCCACTCAAGCTTCAAGATATATAGCACTTCCTGCACACAGAGACTTCTAGGACACTGGTAGGGTCCATAAATTCACATTCATGATAGGTCACACATTCCAATCAGCTGCCTTCACTCACCTTAAACTTGAATTTACTTAGTTTTACTAACTTTTAGACGTATTTAATCTTAAAAATATTCTCTTTACCTTTTTCACGGAGGTGACCAAGTATGTATATAAGGGTAATGTAGTTTATGTAGTTTATACACGTTTCAGCAAAGCCTTTGACAAGGTCCCAGATGGGAGACTGATAAAGAAAGTAAATGCACTTGGAATCCAGGTTAACTTGGCAAACTGGATCCAAATTTGGCTTTTTGGTGGGGGACAGAGTGGTGGCAATAGCTTGTTTGTATGACTGGAGGCAAGTGTCCAGTGGCGTATCACAAGGATCAGTTCTGAATCACTTATGGTTCACAATTTAGATACATAGGGAAGATATAGAAGAAAATGTTGGGAAGTGTGGATAGTAAGTAAGTTTGCAGATGACACAGAGATTAGCTGGGCAATTGACAGTGAGGATGAAGATCTTAAGTTACTGAACAATATAAATGGATTGGTCAGATGGGCAGATCAGTGGCAGATGGAATTTAACCCTGTGAGACGATGCACTTTGGAAGAAGTAATGAGACAGAGTAATACTAAATCAGTGGTAAGAAACTAGGAAGTTCAGAGGAACAGAGGGATTTTAAGGCAAAAACAGAAATTGCTGGAAAAGTTGAGCAGCTTTGTAAGCATCGGTGGGGAGAAAACAGAGTTAACGTTTCAAGTCCATTGACTCTTCATCAGGATGGGATTTTGGGGAGCTTGTCACAGATCCCTGAAGGTAGTAGGACAGGTTAATAGGGTAATTAAGAAAGCATACAAGACATTTACTTTTATCAGTATTGGCATAGATGATAAGAGCAGGAAGGTATGTTGACTTTGGTTAGACAATAACTAGGAGAAAGTGAGGTCTGCAGATGCTGGAGATCAAAGTTGAAACGGACAGGTTAATAGGGTAATTAAGAAAGCATACAAGACATTTACTTTTATCAGTATTGGCATAGATGATAAGAGCAGGAGGTATGTTGACTTTGGTTAGACAATAACTAGTTAAGTAACGTGTGACGTTCTGGTCACTACACCTGTGCCCGAAACGTCGAATCTCCTGTTCCCTGGATGCTGCCTGACCTGCTGTGCTGTTCCAGCAATAAAGTTTCAATTTAGACAATAACTAGTTAAGTAACGTGTGACGTTCTGGTCACTACACTGTAGAATGAATGTGATTGCATTGAATTGGGTGCAGAGGAGATTCACCAGGATATTGTCTGGGATGGAGCAGTTTAGTATGAAGAGAGGCTGAATAAGCCCAGACTGTTTACTCTGCAGCAAAGAAGACTGAGGCAGGACCTGATTGAGGTGTATAGTTAAGGTGGATATAAAGCAGCTATTCCCCTTACTTGAAGGTCGGTAACAAAGGGGAAAATTTTAAGGTGAAAGACAAGACGTTTAGAGAGGACTTCAGGAAAGATTTGGGAATCTTGAACCCTATGCTTGGGAGGGTAGTTGAGTCAGGAAACCTCACAACCTTTAAAAAATACTTAGATGAGCACTTGAAATGTTATAAAGGGGGTGGCACAGTGGCTCAGTGGTTAGCACACTGCTGCCTCATAGCGCCAGGGACCCGGGTTCAATTCCAGTCTCTGGCGACTGCTTGTGTGGAGTTTGCACATTCTTCCCGTGTCTGCGTGGGTTTCCTCCAGGTGCTCCAGTTTCCTCCCACAATCCAAAGATGTGCAGGTTAGGTGAGTTGGACATGCTAAAATTGCCCATAGTGTTCAGGGATGCCTAGATTAGGTGCATTAGTCAGGGGAATACGTTTGGGTGGGATATTCTTCGGAGGGTCAGTGTGGACTTGTTAGGACAAAGGGCCTGTTTCCATACTGTAGGGATTCTATGACATAACACTCGCGGCTACATGCTAAATACTGTAAAGTGTGACTAGTATAGATTTAGAGTAGCTTTTTGTCAGTACAGACTTGAAGGCTGAACAGGCTGAAGGGCTTCTTCCCTACTGTTAGATTCTATGCCAGAGCTTGTGACAGAATGAACTCATTGTTATTAAGTTGTAATGGGTAGTTCACATGTAATGTGTGCAGCTTTTAAAACAAGATTTCAAACATGAGCATCCACAATACAGAAAAGGAAGGGCTGGAAGGAGACAGAAAAAAATGGGCATGCAATTTTATTCAGGACTTTTATGTTCCTGTTTTGATTAGATTACCTCCAGTGTGGAAACAGGCCCTTCCGCCCAACCATCCAAACCGACCCTCCAAAGAGTAACCCAAACAGACCCATTTCCCTCTGATTAACTGACCTAACACTATGGGAAATTTAGCATGGCCAATTCACCTGACCTGCACATCTTTGGACTGTGGGAGGAAACCGGATCACCTGGAGGAAACCCATGCAGACATGGGGAGAATGTGCAAACTCCTCACAGACAGTCACCCAAGGTTGGAATCAAACATGGGACCCTGGTGCTTTTAGGCAACAGTGCCATGTTCTTAGTTGAAATTTAGCAGGGAAAGACTATTAGGTTCCCATGAAAGGAAACAAAGTACTCAAGCTGACTTGTGTTGTTGTTGGGTGTTAACATTACTGCTAAAAGAAAAAGCCAGAACATTTGATTTAATTTTGAGAAATGTCTTAGTCCTCAGGACCAAAGAGATGTAATCATAAGTGACACTAAATAAAAAATTGCCAAGGTATCTTTTCTGGTTACGTAATATTGTCCATATACCATAACTGAAACATGGAAACACTGAATGTTCACGGCACACAAAGTGGCCACTTAGCCCATCATATCTGCATTGGCCAAATAGTGTGACACTCAGCCTGCTCCCACTTCCCAGTGTATCTTAATCTCCTAGCATGTACCACTTCCAACTAACCTTTTAGTGATTCTTTCCATGTCTCAATTAAAAGTATTTCTTCAGCCTGATGTCGGATTAACTGCTAATTGAAGCTAACAGTTTCTTGAGTGACAAGGTTAAAAATAACACAACATCAGGTTAAAGTCCAACAGGTTTAATTGGAAGCACACTAGCTTTCGGAGCAACGCTCCTTCATCAGGTGATTGTGAAGGAGCGTCGCTCCGAAAGCTAGTGTGCATCCAATTAAACCTGTTGGACTATAACCTGGTGTTGTGTGATTTTTAACTTTGTACACCCCAGTCCAACACTGGCATCTCCGAATCTTGAGTGACAAGAGCATTTTCAACAGAGCTTCAAGTCCAATTAATGTCATTGCTGATAGCTGTCATTCTTTAAACCCCAACGGCTGCTTGCTGCTTTATTTTTGATTTTACCTTCAAGGAAGTTTAACTACTATGTCTGAAGTCAGACACAATTCCCCTCTTCAAAATATTGAGCAAACCATCACAGCATACGAATCATTCTATAATGTAAGGGACAAGGTACATCAAAACATATGTATCTTAAGTTGTCACATTGCAGGTGATTGAATTCCAATTGAATACTGAATCACCGCTTTAATTAATTCTACTCTCCCTGTATATCTGCTTCAAGACTATCTTCACATAGCATAACCTAATTTCACCAAATGTATGCTGGAAGGTTGGAAGACACAGGATAGAATTTGAGAACCAAAAGGAATCAAGAAGGTTCAGAGCAGAAGTGAAAAACAAAACATATTATTGAAGAAAAGATGAATTATGAGAAAAGATTAACAGCCAAGAGAAAGGGGAAGCTCAAAGTTTTCTGTAGGGCATATAAATAGTGAGAGAGTGTAAAAAGAGGTAAAGGGCCAACCAGGTACCAAAAAGTGAATTTTGAAAGCAGAATACATGGCTGAGGTATATTACGTGAATAATTTGCACGTGTCTTTACCAAGGAATTAGATGTTATCCCAGGACATGACAGAAGAAATCCAGATTCCTTTTAAATGTTGCAAGAGTAACTTGCCTCCACCACCTTCTCAGGCAACATGTTTCATATTTCTACCACACTGAGTGAAAAACCTTTTCCTAAGATCTATTCTAAATCACTTATTCCTCACCTTAAATGTATGCCCTCTAGTCTTAGGCACATCTGCCACAGGGAAAACAGTCTCATAATCTGGCTATCTATGTCTCTCTTAACTTTGTATACCTCAATCAGATCCCCTCCTCTGCTCCAAGAAAAATAAAGCCAGCCTATCTGAATTGTGCTGAAGGACCTGCTTCTGTGTTGTATGACTATGACTCTATCCAGTGTCTCATCATAATTGAGATTTTCCATCCCAGGCAACATCCTGGTGAACCTCCTCTTGCACCCTCTCCAAAGCAATCATGTCCTGCTGATCGTGCGGCAACTAGAACTTCACACAGTATTCCATCTGTGCCCTAATCAATGATTTATAAAGTTGCAGCAAGACTTCCCTGGTCCCATATTCTACACCCCAGTTACTAAGGCAAGCATTCTACATGCCTTCCTCAACACCCTGTCTACTTGTGCTGAAACCTTCAGGGATCTATGGACTTGTACACCAAGGTTCCTTTGCTCCCCAGTACTTCCTACGCCCCTACCATTCATTATGTACATCCTTCCCTTATTAGACGTAACAAAACGTTTCACCTCTTATTTATCAAGATTAAATTCTATCTGCCATTGCTCTGCCCTACTTACCAACTGATCAATATCAGACTGTAGCCTGAGACCATCTTCCTCACTATCAACAACACTACCAATTTTTGTGTCCCTTAACTCCATGCATAGATTGCCCCTTTGGTTTCTAATAGGCCTCACACTTACCCTAGTACTCCTCTTGCTGGACGTATACTTATAAAATGCCTTGGGATTTTCCTTAATTCCATCTGCCAAAGATATTTCATAGCCCTCTTTGCCCTCCTAATTTCTTTATCAAACTCTCAATATTCCGTAACATCTAGGGTTCCCCGGACTTGCTGCCCTTGCACTTCACTCTTAGAGGAACACACTGGCCCTGAATTCTCAGTGTACCACTTTCAAAAGATTCCCATTTTCCAAATGTAAAATAACGTCCAAGGACCTGCTCCTGGTCTATGTTTGCCAAATCCTGTTTCATGATATTGAAATTAGCCTTCCCCCAATTTAGAAAGTTAGCTCCTGCACCATCCTTATCTCCTTGGCCCAACGCAGTAGTGGGGAAAATGCTGGAGTCAATTATTGAGGATGTAACATCAGAGCATTTGGAAAGCAAAGACAGAATTCACTAAAGTGAAATCATGCTTCACAAATTTTGTGGAATTTCTTGAGGATATGACCAATAGAGTGGAAGAGGGGAAATCAGCCGATGTTGTGTATCTGGACTTTCAAAAGGCTTTTGACAAGGTGCTACATAAGTAATCAATAAGCAAAATTAAAGCTCATAGTATCAGAGGGACTATATTGGCATGGATAGAGATCTGATTGGTAGACAGGAAGCAGAGAGTTGGAGTAAACAGATCCTTTTCAGATGGCAGGCAGTGACGAGTAGGTGCCACAGGGTTCAGTGCTGGGACCCCAGCTGTTCACAACATACATTAACAATTTGATTAAGGAATTGAATTCAATATCTCCAAATTTGCAGATGGCACTAAACTGGGTAACAGTGTGTGCTTTGAGGAGAATGCTAAGATGCTGCAGGGTGACTTGAAAAAACTGGCTGAGTGGGCAAATACTTGCCAAATGCAATACAATGAGGATAAATGGGAGCCTATCCACTTTGATCGCAAAAACAGGAAGGCAGATTATTATCTGAATGGTGGCAGTTGGGAAAAAGTGAAGTGCAACGAGTCCTGGGTGTCATGGTCGAAAAGTCACTGAAGGCTGGAATGCAGGCAGTGAGGAAAGCTAATGGCATGCTGGCCTTCATAGCTAAATGGTTTGTTTATCGGAGTAAGAACATCTTGCTACAGTTATATAGGGCCTTGGTGAGGCCACACCTTGAGTATTGCGCACAGTTTTGGTCACCTAGTCTGAGGAAGGACATTCTTGCTGTTGAGGGAGTCCACCAAAGTTTCACTGGACTGATTTCCGGGATAGTAGGACTGACATATGAGGAAAGATTGGATCAACTGGGCTTGTATTCACTGGAATTTAGAAGAATGAGGGGGGAATCTCATTGAAGGAAATAGAATCCTGATGGGACAGGACAGGCTAAACGTGGAAAGAATGTTTCCGATGTTGGGGAAGTCCAGAACTAGGATCACAGTCTAAGAATAAGGGGTAGGCCATTCAGGTCTGAGACGAGGAAGAATTTCTTCACTCAAGAGAGTTGTGAACCTGTGGAAAACTCTCTTATAAGAAGCTGCAGGGCCAGTTCATTAGATATATTCAAGAGGGAGCTGGAAATGGACCATGTGGCTAAAGAGATATGGGGATATGGGGAGAGGGCTGGAATAGGATACTGAGATTACATGATCAGCCATGGTCGTATTGAATGGTAGTGCAGACTCGAAGGGAAGAATGGCCCACTCCTACATCTAACCTTCTGTGTTTCTATGTTTCTGGTTCCATTATGGTCAATATTCTCAAAATGTTCACCCACTGACACTCAATCCACTTGATCAGCTTGTTTCCCTAGGATTAGATCTAACACTGCTCCATCTCTAGTAAGGCTGTCTATGGACTGACACAAAATCTCTCCTGGGTGCACTTTTAAAATTCCACTCCATCTAATACTTCCACACCAAGGCAATCCCAGTTAATGTTGGCAATGTCAAAATCCCTTGATACTATAACTCTATTCCTCTCATACTTCTGTGTGATTTGCCTACATGTCTGCTCCTCTATCTCCCCTCACTGTTGGGAAGCCTGTAGTATAATTACAGCAGTGATCATCCTTTTTTTTTCTTGCTATGTACATAAGCTTGGCAGATAGAGATCAAATTCTGGATTAGTGGTGCTGGAAGAGCACAGGTTTCCACATCTGCAGTCATTGTTTTTACCCAGATAGAGATCAAAGCCCAGTGGCATTGACCACTCACATTAAACTTGTGACTCGGAATGGGGAAGGGAAAGGGAAAGCAACAGGGAGTACAGAGTCAAGTAGAAAGATAAGATGCAGGTTAGCATGTGTGCAGGGTTTAACTTCAAGGCAGGCTAGGAATGAACCAAAAATAATGGTAACTTAGGACATATTATTAGAGATGTTGAAAATCGTGAGGATAAGAAAATTAGCATTAAGGCACTTTACCTAAATGCTCGTAGTATTTGTAGCAAAGCAGACAAATTAACAACACAAATCATCATGAATGATTATGATGTGGTAGGCATCACAGAGACGTGATTGCAGGGGGTTCAGGACTGGCAATTAAACATCCAAGGATTTACAACTTATCGAAAAGACAGGGAGATGGGCAGAAAGGGCGGGGATGCCTTGTTAGTTAAGAATGAGATTAAGTCTATGGCACTGAATGACACAGGGTCAGATGATGTGGAGTCTGTGTGGGTGGAGTTGAAGCACCAGAAAGGCAAAAAAATCATAATGGGAGTTATGTACTGACCACCCAGCAGTGGTCAGGACCAGGAATGCAAGATGTACAAGAAAAAGATCGGGAATGTCAGAAAAGCAACATCACGGCGACCATGGGGGACTTCAATATGCAGGTGAACTGGGTGAATAATGTTGCTGGTGGATCCAAAGAAAGGGAATTCATGAAATGCGTACAGGATGGCTTTTTGGAGCACCTTGTGATGGGACCCACAAGGGAGCAGGTTATTCTGGACTTAGTTCTATGTAATGAGCCAGACTTTATAAAAGATCTTAAAGTAAGGGAACACTTAGGAGGCAGCAATCATAAAATGGTAGAGTTCAGTCTGCAGTTGAGAGAAAGCAAAGTTGGATGTACTGGTGTTACAGTTAAATAAAGGTAATTACAGGGGCATGAGAGAGGAACTGACAAAAATCGACTGAAAGCAGAGCCAAGTGGGAAAGACAGTAGAGCAACAATGGCAGGAGTTTCTGGGTGTAATTGAGGACACAGTACACATCCCAAAGAAAAAAAGATTATCCGGGGAGGGGTTA
Source organism: Chiloscyllium plagiosum (assembly GCF_004010195.1). Taxonomy (NCBI): domain Eukaryota; kingdom Metazoa; phylum Chordata; class Chondrichthyes; order Orectolobiformes; family Hemiscylliidae; genus Chiloscyllium; species Chiloscyllium plagiosum. Next base: position 109,030,740 of record NC_057714.1, on the reverse strand, counting down.
GACAGCTATGGTTGACAAAGGAAGTCAGGAAATGTATCAAAGCGAAAGAGAGAGCCTATAAAGTCACCAAGAGCACTGGGAAATCAGAAGACTAGGAAGACTACAAAAACATAAGATAACAAAGAGAGAAATAAGGAAAGAGAGGATCAAATATGAAGGTAAGCTAGCCAGTAATATTAAAAATGATAGTAAAGATTAGATTCCCTACAATGTGGAAACAGGCCCTTCCGCCCAACAAGTCCACACCGACCCTCCGACAAGCAACCCACCCAGACCCATTCCCCGACATTCACCCCGACTAATGCACCTAACACTACGGGCAATTTAGATGGCCAATTCACCTAACCGTGGGAGGAAACCAGAGCACTCCCGTTGTAAACAAGGGGAGAACGTGCAAACTCCACAGATGGTTGCCCGAGGCGGGAATTGAACCCAGGTCCCTGGCACTGTGAGGCAGCAGTGTTAACCACTGAGCCACCATGCCACCCATGGTTTCTTTCAATATATAAGAAAGAAATGAAAGGCAAAAGTAGAAATTGGGCTGCTCCAAACTGATGCTGGAAGGCTAGTGCTAGGAATAAGGAAAGAGCTGAAGAACTTGATAAGTACTTTGTGTAAGTCTGCACAGTGGAAGACATGAGTATTATCCCAACAATTAAGGAGAGTTGGGGGCAGAGTTGAGTATGATAGGCATTACAAAAGTGAAACTGCTAGAAAAGCTAAAAGGTCTAAAAATCAATAAATCTCCTGGCCCTGATGGGCTACATCCTAGAATTCTGAGAGAGGTGGCTGAGGAAATAGCTGAGGTGCTGACTATGATCTTTCAAAAATCACTGGAGTCAGGGAAAGTTCCAGGTGATTGGAAAATCGCTGATGTTCAAGAAAGAATCAAGACAAAAGATGGAAAATTATAGGCTGATTAGCCTAACCTCGGTTGTAGGTAAAATTCTAGAATCCATTATTAAGGATAAGATTTCTAAATTCTTGGAAGTGCAGGGTCAGATTAGAACAAGTCAGCATGGATTTAGTAAGGGGAGGTCATGCCTGACAAACCTGTTAGAATTCTTCGAAGTGGTAACAAGTAGGTTAGACCAGGGAAACCCATTGGATGTCATCTATCTAGACTTCCAAAACGCCTTTGATAAGGTGCCTCACGGGAGGCTGCTGAGTAAGGTGAGGGCCCATGGTGTTTGAGGTGAGTTACTGGCATGAATTGGGGATTGTCTATCTGACAGAAGGCAGAGAGTTGGGATAAAAGGTTCTTTTTCGGAATGGCAGCTGGTGACAAGTGGGGTCCCGCAGGGTTCAGTGTTGGGGTCGCAGTTGTTCACTTTATATATTAGTGAGCTGGATGAAAGTACTGGTGCCATTCTGGCGAAGTTCACCGATGATACAAAGCCAGGCGAACAGTCGGTAGTACTGAGGAGGTAGGGAGGCTGCAGAAAGATTTAGACAGTTTAGGAGAATAGTCCAGGAAATGGCTGATGAAATTCAACGTGAGCAAGTGTGAGGTCTTAAACCTTGGAAAAAAGAATAGAGGCATGGACTATTTTCTAAACGAGAAAATTCATTAAGCCAAAGTACAAAGGGATCTGGGAGTGCTAGTCCAGGATTCTCTAAAGGTTGATTTGCAGGTTGGGTCCATGATTAAGAAAGCACATGTAATGTTGTTATTTATCTCAACAGGGCTGGAATATGAAAGTAGCGATATGCTCCTGAGACCTTATAAAGCTCTAGTTAGGCCCCCTTTAGGCCCCGTTTTGGGCCCCACACCTCAAGAAGGACATACTTGCACTGGAGCGTGTCCAGCGGAGATTCACACGGATGATCCCTGGAATGGTAGGCCTAACATATGATGATCAGCTGAGGATCCTAGGATTGTATTCATTAGGGTTTAGAAGGTTGAGGGGCGATCTAATAGAAACTTACAAGATAATGCATGGCTTAGAAAGGGTAGATGCTGGGAATTTTTCCGTTAGGCGGGGAGGCTAGGACTCTTGGGCACAGCCTTAAAATTAGAGGGGGTCAATTTAGAATGGAAATGAAGAGGCATTTCTTCAGCCAGAGAGTATCCCCTCTATTTGGTTGTGTACTGACTATATTATTTTTGAATAAACCCAATCACAAAAAAATCTTTTCATAAATATATTATAGCAAAATGGTTCTAATTAGTCTTTTTTTTATTATCACAAACCAACATTCAACTCATTTCCTATGACTCACAAAAAACAAACTACCAAACTTTCTAGTTTTTTACTAAAAGAACATTTTCTGAGATTTTATATTTAAGATATAATTGATACTTGAGCCTGTCAAACATCTCAAACATTTACAGGAAAATGTCATCAAGTCGAGTTAAAAATTGAAAATCTTTATGAGGGTATTAATGGTTGGGAAAAGTAGTCTCTTACACTAGGCAAATGATAATCATTGGCAAACTAAATTGACTAAATTAAATGAGAACAAATGGCATTTTTGAACTCTAAATCGGTACTTTCATGAGGACTGAAAATTTACTGCTTCAAACAATTAAATGAATGGCATTCCATTTATGAGCCTCTGACACACAGCACTGCATGCTAGGAATGCACACCAGAATATTAGGCATACAGAATATCTATTACACAAGTCAATCACTGCCCATCCATTTAAATAAATGAATGGAAACTTAGATAGCCCATGCAATAGGTTCATTATCCATTGAACCTTAGAAGGGTTATAGCAGAGAAAGAAGTTTATTCAGCCCATTGTGCCAATGTGGCTAGACATCACTTGTTGGCCTTGTCCAAAACAAATCCAATGAAACAATACAAAATAAAGCCCACAATCTTTCCTGGTTCAGCAGACCTATACAACACAATGTTCATTTACCTATCAGACGATAACAATAGGTTTGAGGACCTTGTAGTACTGGAGGAGGTTGCAGAGATGAGGATATTTGAGATCATGAAGGAATATGAGAGTGACAATTGGAGTACAAGGGAGCCATTACTAATTAGTAAGGAAAACCAAAGAACTGCAGGTGCTGAAAATCAGAAACAAAATAATAAATTCAGCAGATTTGGCAGCATCTGTGGAAAGAAAGCAGAGTTAATGTTTCAAGTCCAGTGACTCTGCTTCAGAACTGATTGTAGCTGGTAAAGGTTGGTACTTACGCTGAAGATGGGTAGGGGAGGGGTAAGGAGTAAGCAATAGTTGGAGATGGAGCCCAGAGAAAGAGAAAATCAGTTGGGCCCACAAAGGAATGAGTAAAGGCCAGTCTGGGAGAATGAATAGCTGCTAATGGGGACCAACAGCTGACAATGGGTTGTACTGGAAGCAGCCCATGTGATACAAGACCTGGTGTGGCAGGGTTGGGTTAAAGACATGGGAGATGGTGCTCACACCCTAAAATGATTGAACTTGGTATTGAGCCCGGAAAGTTGCAAGCAGCAAATAAGGTGTTGCTCTTCCAGCTTGCGCTGAGCTTCAATGAAGAACTGTAGCAAGCCCGACACAGAGATGTTGGTCAGGGAACAAACACAGTGGTGAGTTGAAATGGCAGTCAGCCAGAAGCTTGCGATCATTTTTGAGGACAGAACATAGCTGTACTACTTAAGCGGTCTTCCAGTCTGCATTTCGTCTCCGCAATGTAGAGTACACCACGTTGGAGCATACTGTACAGGATACAGAGTGTGAGGATGTTTAGTCAAGGTAACCATGGGAGTGGCGGGGAGGGGGAGGGGGGGGGGGGAGCTTGTTGTGAATATTGGTGGCCAGCCTACCTTCAGAAATGGAAACAGACATTGAAGAAAGTAATCAGAGGTGGACTTGGGAACGGTTTGGATATTGGAAGCAAAATTGAAGACGTTTCTAATTCGAGACTAGATAGAAAAGTAACACCAATGATGTCTTCTTTCATGCCAATTCTTCATTGTCCTCAATTCCTCAATATTTCAAAAATCTTTCTACCTCTTCTTTAAATACTTTCAGTGGACCAGCTTCCACAACTGTCTGGAACAGAAAATTGCAGGCATTCACTATGCTCTCAGGGAAGAAATATCTTTACATCTCAGCTTTAAATGAGTGTCCCTTTACTCTGTAGCTATACCCCCTAGTTCATGAATCCCCCACTGGTGGAAACATGTCAACATCTAATCTACCAAGCCCACTTGGAATCTTGCACATTTCAATAAGATCACCCCTCATTCTTCTAAATTTGAATGAATAAAGACCTAACCTGTTTAACCATTCTTAATAAGTAATACCTTCCTCATTGTGAACCTTTTTTGAGCGGTCTCCAATGGCAGTATATCCTTTCTTAAATACAGGAACTAAAAACTATACACAGTACTCGAGGTACTGCCTCACCAACATCTTGCACTTGTAACAAGACTTTTAGATTTTTAAACTCCATCCCTAGCAGTAAAGACCAAAATTCCATTTGACTTCTTAATTACTTGCTGCACCAAATGCTGACTTCATGTGTTTCCTGCACAACAACAACCATTTTTGGGAGTCCCTTTCGATTTATATAATAGTCTGTCGTTTGATTCTTGCTACCAAAATACACAACCTCATACTTTGCTAAATTAAATTTCTTCTGCCAGGTTTTTGCCCCATCACTCAACCCATGCATATCCGTTTGAAGACTTCTTCCATCCTCATCACAACATGCCCTCCAACCTATTTTGATATTCGCAACAAATCTGGATGTATTACATTCTGACTTACATTCTGCTCATTCTCCAAGTCATTAATGTAATCAGAACCTAATTGAGGCATAAAGACTGATCCTAATGGCACTCCACTAGAATCACATTTCCAACCTGAAAAAGACCCATTAATGTTTGTCTCCATAAATACTCTCAATCATGTGTGTTAACCAATCCTCAATCCATGCTAACACATTATTCCCAATATTGTGAGCTGTCACACTCATGACTGTGTGGCCAAATTCTGTCCCAACTCCATTTATAAATTTACTAATGACCATTTTGTTGTAGAACAGATCTCAAACAACAAAAAGGCAGAATACAGGAAAGAAATTGAGTGCTTAGCAGCATGGTATAAGTATAACAATCTCTCCATCAATGTCAGCAAAACGAAGGAGCTGATCATTGACTTCAGGAAGTGGAGTGGCGGATACGCTCCTGTCTTTATAGATGATGCTGAGGTGGAGATCACCGAAAGCATTAAGTTCCTGGGGGTGATTATCACAAGCAACCTGTCCTGATCAACTAATGTAGACACAATGATCAAGAAAGCACTTCTCAACTTCCTCAGGAGGCTAAGGAAATTCGACATGTCCAAAAGGACTCTTTGCAATTTTCATAAGTGAACCATAGATGGTATTCTATCTGGATACGTGACAGTGTAATATGGCAACTGCTCTTACTAAGCCTGAAAGAAACTACAAAGTCGTGAACGCAGTCCAGTCCATCATGCAAACAGCCTTCCATCTATTAATTCCATCCATACTTCCTGCTGCCTCGGGAAAGCAACCAACATAATCAAAGACCCTGGTTATAGTCTCTTATCCTGGTTATATTCTCTTCCACCCTCTTCCATCAGGCAGAAGATATTAAAGTTTGCATACAAAAACAAGAAGATTCAAGAACAGATTCTTCCTGTTGTCATTTGACTTTTGAAGGGTCCTCAAAGATTTTAAATTTAATGTTGATCTCTCTCGCTGTGCACCTTCTCTGCAGCTGTAACATTGTTTTCTTTGCTTGGTTCTATTACCGTAATGCACTTTGTATGGCATGATCTGTCTTTTCAAATCAAAGCTTTTCACTGTACCTAGGTACATGTGACAATAATCAATGAAATCAAATCTTGTGCAATAATCTCTAATGTGGAACCTTTTATGTTTTGTTTCATTCAGTCACGCGATATGGGCATATCTGGCGAGGCCAGCATTGATTACCCATCCATAATTGGATGTTATGCAGACAGTTAAGAATCAATCACATTGCTGGAATCACACATAGACTGGACCAGGCAAGGATGGTAGTTTCCTTCCCTAAAGGACATTAGGGAAAAAGATGCTGCTTTTTTTCCGACAATTGACAGTGGTTTCATGCTTATTAGATTCTCAATTCTAGATTCTTTATTGATTTTAAATTCTGAAATCTGCCATGGAGGGTCTTGAACCCTGGTCCTCGGAAAATTAGTTGAGATTCTGGATTAACAGTCTAGCAATAATATCAATATGCCATTGACACCCCAATGTATTATTGAATCTTTCTAGAAATCAAAATACACTACATCTCCTAGTTCCCCTTCATCATCTTTGATCCATCCTCAAAGAACTATAGCATATTTGTCAGACATGATTTTCAATCCTGGTTAATATTTATCCCTGACCAAAATGAAAAACTATTAAATGATCATGTTGTAGGTCGGCACATTCTATCAGTGTTATGTTTCTGGCAAGTTACCTAAATTTCAGAAGTCACGCATAAAATCAGTGGTAGGGAAACTATTGGAAAAAAATTCTGAAGGACAGAATTAATCTCCACTTTGAGAGGCAAGGATTTATCCTGTGTGATGATACATTTTGGGAGAACTAAGAAGACAAGTGTTTAGACATTGAATAATAGGAGCCGAGGAAGTAAAGATCAGAGGAGCTGGATATTACAATTGCTCGACCACAATTAAAGTACTTTGAGCAGTTCTGGTCACCACTCTATCAGAAAGATGTGATTACACCTAGATAGGGTGCAGAGGAAGTTCACCAGGAATTTGCCTAGGCTGGCCTGAGTCAGCTATGAAGAGAGACCAGCAAGCCTTGGGGCTTTTTTCCACAGAGCAGAGGAGGATGGGGAAGGGACGTGATTGAGGTGCATTAAGTTACTAAGGGCATGGATGGGTAAATATGGAGAAACCCTTAGTAGAGTGGCAACTCTTCGGAAAACACAATTTGAAGGTAAGGTGCAAGTGGTTTTGAGGGAATTTGACGAGGTTTTTTTCCTACCGAGGGTGTGGTAGGTACTCACTGCCTAAAAGGGTCGTAGAGGCTGAGACCCTAAAGACATTTAACAACTATTTAGATGAACACGAGATCGCCATAATACACAAGGCTATGGGATTAGAATAGATAGATAAATGTTTGATGATTGACGCCAACACGACGGGACGACGAACCTTCTTTTCCGTGCAGTAAAACTCTTATCTCTAGGTGCATCAGTGACTGCAAACAGCAAAGAATATTTGTATACATGCAGTTTCCTCCATACTGAAGTCATGGAAGATGCTGCATGTAATCAAATATTTTACTTCTGGCACAACAAAACAGAAATTATATCAGAGTCTCAGTTTACCTTTGACGATGACCAGCACCGAACTGTAAGTCTGTCCGGCCAAATTGGAAGCGGTGCAAGTGTACCGTCCGTTGTCGCTCTGCTTGCAGTAGAGAATCCTCAGCACGAAGTTGTCCTCGTCATCGTCGAAGAGGACGTGCCGTCGGCCCGAGAAGATGACCTCGCCGTCCTTCTTCCACAGGATCTCGGGTCTGGGTTTGCCCGTCACTTGACAGCTCAGCTTGGCATGTTTGCCCTCGGTGACAGTGCACGTGCGGGCCCATCCAACCGCCGCGCTCGCGGCCCCGCCCACGCCAGTGCCCGAGAGCGGCGCATACAGCGAGCGCAGCCGACTGTAGCTTCCCGCCGTTTCGTAATCTCGCGAGAGCTGGCGGCCGGCCGAGACAACAGGCGTGGATGGGCCGTCCGTCGACGGACCTGAGGTAAGAATGTCGTGGCCGCGCATGTGTTCCCGCCTTTGCTGCAGGTGAGACAGCAGCGAGGTCTTGGCGTAGCCGGGATCTAGCGCCACGGGCAGAGCAGAGCTGGCTTCAGTCGGGGAGAGGACGACCAAGGCGACGACAACCTGGCTCTCGCCCAGACGGTTGAAGGCCCTACACAGCAAGGCGCCGCCGTCGGAAAACCTGACGCAGGAGATTTTCAGCGTGCTTCCGTCGACAGCAGCCTCCACCGAGTAGCGGTTGTTGCCGCCGTCGCCCAACCTCTCGCCATCTCTCTCCCAGTGGATGGACGGCGTCGGGTTCCCGTCCACCTTGCAGGAGAAGCTGGCGTCGTCGCCCAGGCACACGCGGAGAGAACACGGTTTGAGCAGGAAGGTCGGGGCGTGCTGCGCTCCCGGCGCCTCGTCCAGGTCGACGCCGACCCGCAGAGTGACCGCCGCGTACGCTTCGCCCACTGTGTTGTTGGCCCTGCAGATGTACTGGCCGCTGTCACCTGTGCACAGGTCGTAAATGGTCAGCTTGTACATGTCGCCGTCCTCCACCGTTTTGAAGCGGCCTCCCGACTTCACCGGCGCCTTGTCCTTTTCCCACACTACCACTGGCACCGGGTTGCCGATAATCTGGCAGGCGAGGGTCGCATCCTTACCGGCGGAGACAGTAAACGCCTTGGGTCGGGCTAAAAATCTGGGGGCTCCGCCGAAATCCATCATTGATCTAGAATGGAGAAAGGAACTAACTTTTACACTTTGAAGGTCATGAGAACCGTTCTTTCTAGTATCTTTCAGTGCGCTCCTTCAGTTGAGGTCGTACAAAAGTCGTCAATCGTCACCCCTTCCCCTCCCTGAGTTACAGCACTGTCTTAAAAATAGAATCAGCTGTCCACTCTTATCTCGGTACACGTCCATTTGTAGAACCAATCCTTGACAATATGTACATAACACCGTTAACAATAGCATACACAAACTATCTGTGTTGATTTTAAAAAGTACACAGCACATTTTAGGTTATTTAGCGTTGTATTTTAAGTTAAAACCTGGAAATGCATTCAGTTCTTTAAATTAGTTCAGACACATATTTCTGTTCCAGTGAATGCATTTCTTTTTTTGGGGGGGGGGGGCGAGAACTAAGCAGCGTGCGAGAGAAAACGTACCTGTTTTCAAATCGACGGCAATCACGAAGAACATTTAAAAAATTCAAATATATAAACCGCGCATCGGAGTACGGTATATCAGAAGGTGGATTCCAAGGAGATCTGAATGAATCATCCAGATAGTTTGTCCAAAGACGAAGTGCGAAAGATAGGATGAAAGTTTGTGAAAACCAGTGGCTGGGGCTGTATCCCCCAGTCTCCTGCAGTAGTTCTCGATTTTGCCTTGTACCCTGGTCTGTGCCGAATGCTAAATCGTTGACGTACTTTGCTTTACTCAGCCGAAACTCCAAAATAGATTGGTGACATTTGCGCAGGCGATTGCATTACAGGCCTGTGAGATGAGAGCGACAGCATCTCCAAAGTACCCCTTCGAAATTACCACTACATTTCGAGATGTATTCCTATCTTCGTTTGCATTACTTTTGTCGGTTGTGCCCTCCATAACACTTCCCTTAGACGAGTTTTTAAATTACATTATTCTGGTGCATTAATTTGTGAATAATCTCAATCCATTTTTAGAAACTTTTGAGTATTGTACTTATCATCCCCCACAGTTGAGAATGGTTTGCTCTATAATGCAATCTCATGGGGGCTGGTGGTAAGATTGACAACAGCAAATGTTTGCAGCTTTATAATAAAATCTTCTGAAATTTTATACCAATTTGGCTTTCTCCAGAATCTGTCTACAGGATTCTATTTTGATGTAAGGTATCACATATTATCATATTCCATGATCTAATGCCTTTTCAGTAAACATTTTGCAGCTTATTAACAAAGTGTCAGAGTTGATTTTGTTTCATAATAATGTTGGAGATCATTCAAGCAGCAAACTAAGTTCCAAAATAAGATAAATAAAATTATTTATATACTGTTATTAATGTGACAGTGCCTTACATTTATCATGAGTTAGTACTTTGAATAGATCCAAAAAATGTATGCAGTAATTACCGAGGACCAGATAAAGTCAAGCAATGATAGTCCCAAACAACAATTCTGTCATTAGAGAGAGGCGACTGGTAGTTTAACATGAGGGTCACCAAAGCTTGAACATAATTTGCAGAAAACGGAACCCTGCATTAAGAAAAATGATTTCCAACAAGTGTAAATAGTCCACATAAAGCTTTACTTACATTATCCTGAAAGAAATAATATTGAACTCAAAACATTAATTCTTGTTTCTCTGTTCACAGATGATACCAGACTTGCTGAGTTTCTCTACCGTTTGCTGTTTTTATTTCAGACTTCCAACATCCCACATTACCTTGCTTTTCTCTTAAATTATTTGTTAGTGTAACTATTAGTGCACTCTGGATTGTTCAGACCATGCAGTCTAATCACAGAATCGCATCAATTCTTTTGTTTTGGAGCATAAGCTGATTACTGATGGTTGCCTGCCTATTCTGACCAACTGGAAGAATATTTTGTTGGATTCAATCAGACAGTTGTTGGGATGTGCAGCCTATTCATCTGGTATTCCACCAGCAATGAAATTCAGATATGACATTGTTCAATTATGTCATTGACAGAACTTTGGACTGACAATAGCATTCTATTAGTCAAAAATGCCATTTATTTTCAGCAGCATTCTTATGCACAATATAAAAGATCGTGTTTTTGGGTTTAATACATAAGGAATTACCATTAGAGAGTAGAGATTTGGAATAAATGTTTCATTCAGGTTTTCAGCTCAGCCAGCCAGCTTCTGTGAGCAAGTAGGGCTGGACAATAAATATTGGCCCAGCCAACAACACCCACATACTGTGAATTTTTATTTCAAGGAACCAGTGGATTTCCACAGGGATCAATATTGGTGTCTCATCTATTAACAGGCGATATTGTGGCTCAGATGGAGGGATTGATTATTGTCAAAAAGCAAGCAAGGTAAGAAAGAAAATGCTGAAAAGGATAGTATGATTCACAAAGGGACATAAATGAATGGACAAAAAAGATACATGTAGCTTAATCAGGGAAAATGTAAAGTCTAATAGCAGGAAACATCAAAATAATTATTTGAATGGAGAGGCTGCGGAATGCCATGGTACAGAAGGATCTGGATGTCCTTATATATGAATTGCAACAAGTTAATATGCTGGTACACGAAGTAATTAAATTTGTTGGCCTTTATTTCACAAGGAATGGAATATAAAACTGGGGACATCTTATTGCAGCTGTAAAGGACATTCAGAGAAATTTGAGCCTTGAAGTAGTAGAGAGGTTTATGGTATTGACAATTCCTTGAGCTACACCTTTGGGAATTCCTTGCTCCTAGTAGAACTGTCCTGGTGACCAATTCAGAGGGAGGTCCCAGAAAGAAAGTGCAATTTGAAAAGTCTTTGATGGCAGAACAAGTCTGGCAAGATGGACTGGATCACTGCAGCTTAACACCACCAATCTGATTGCTAGATCGTCAAGATTATGAGAATAATAACAGCGCCTCAAGGTCCAACATTATCAAAGTCATGTGGGTTTCTCCCAGGATCCACCTGCCAAATCCAGCTCAATGGAGATTGGGAATGTGAAGGAGGCTGTGAAAGTGGGTCCAAAAGAGAAAATGATGGAAAATCTCAGCAGGTCTGGCAGCATCTGTAAGGAGAAAAGAGTTGACGTTTTGAGTCTAACTGACCCTTTGTCAAAGCTGGGTCTCCTATTTTCAATAATCTGCAGACAAGTGATGGATGCATGTCAGGACAGAGGTTACTGTGTTGATGCTAAATGGGGACCGGGCTAGAAAAAAATGCCCTAAAATAGGCTGTGCTATTCCTAGTTGTGGTCAAAGAAAGAAAATTAAAATTCATAAATTGGAATGTTAAAACACACATTGATAATCTCAAAACTGAAGACCGAAGGGAGATCTACAATTGTACTATGGGAACTGTCAAGACTCCAAATTTACATCACCATGTTCAATGAGACCTGTCTTCCTCGGAGGGTGAGCTGAAGGGACTAATGAGCGTACACATTCTGCTGGATAAAGAAAAACTAACAGTCCCCCATAATCCAGTCTTTGCTTTGATGACTGGAATAGGATCCTGGATGCACAACCAGAAGTTCCTATTTGAATAAATGAAAGGCTTATGACACTTTGACTACAACTCAGCTGTAATGAATATGCTACAGTCAATGCTTATGGAGCAATCCTTGACTTTAGAGTCACAGATGTACAACATGGATATAGGCCTTCAGTCCAATTTGTTCATCAATGCCAAATAGATATCTTAAATCAATCTAATCCCATTTGCCAGCATTTGGCCCATATACTTAGAACATAGAAGAATACAGCGCAGTACAGGCCCTTCGGCCCTCGATGTTGCGCCGATCCAAGCCCACCTAACCTACACTAGCCCACTATCCTCCATATGCCTATCCAATGCCCGCTTAAATGCCCATAATGAGGGAGAGTCCACCACTGCTACTGGCAGGGCATTCCATGAACTCACGACTCGCTGCGTAAAGAACCTACCCCTAACATCTGTCCTATACCTATCCCCCCCTTAATTTAAAGCTATGTCCCCTTCCTATTCATTTACTTATCTAGACGCCTCTTAAATGTGTTGTAATTGTATGAGCCTCCACCGCCTCCTGTGACAGCTCATTTCATACACACATCACCCTGTGTGTAACGAAGTTGCCACTTAGGTCCCATTTAAATTTTTCCCCTCTCACCTTAAACCTATGTCCTCTAGTTTTGGACTCTCCTGAGGAAAAGACCATGGCTGTTCACCTATCCCCGCATTCCCCACCCCATGATTTTATAAACCTCTATAAAATCACCTCTCAGCCTCCAATGCTCTAGGCAAAACAGCTCCAGCCTATTCAATCTTTCCATATAACTCAAACCTTCCAAGTGTGGTAACATCCTTGTAAATCTTTTCTGAACCTTCCCAATTTTACATCTTTCCGATAGCAGGGAGACCAGACCTTGACTTTGATGAGGATGCAAAGGAAAAATTTTCTTCTGACTTTGAGGAAGTCAAGGATGGTAACCGAAAGGAAGAGACCATTATTTTGGAAGCTTTAATGTTCAGGTTGGCCATAACTCTGATGCCTGGACAAAACGTACTGTGGAAAACAATGTACTAAAAGCCAATGCAATTTGACTTACTGACAAAGTGTGCTCAGCATTGCTTTATAACATGCACCCTCTTCTGCCAGAGGACAAATGCAAATCCACACAGAAGCATACAGGATCAAAGCACTGGCACCATCTGGTCTATGTTTGACTCAAACAATTGTATTGTTATGATCCCAGCTGATGATAATACTAGATGAGTCAGGTCCCAGTGAAACCTCACTTGGTAGATCATAAGTTATACTTTACCAGTTGGTTAGCTTGGTGGTTAGTCATTGAAACGTATTTACATGCAACTCAAAATGTTCTTTTAACAAAGGTATTTTTAAAAGTTTAGATAGATTTAAAAAGCAAAACAAAGTTTCCATATTTCCCAGGAATATCCATGACAGACACTCAAATTTGAGGGAAATATACTCCTGTCTCAACTCTAATTTTTTACTTAACTGATGGATTTTACTTTTTCTTGGACTGTTGACCTAACACTTCTCTGTACCATAGAAATTTCTGTACCATAGCTAGGAGATTCACAAAGTAAAATTTTTTTGCTGTGAGTTATGACAAAAGAACAACAAAGGTTTTACACATAAGGAAAAGAATTTACAAATTATTTTGCACTGTGCAAGAATTATTTGAAACAGTCATTAAAAATATCATAAAGGTTCAACCCTTTGATCCTGACAACAAATACTCAAACTTCAATGAAAGGTTTGTGCTTCAAAGTTTCTTATTCAGTGAGCATGGTTATACTTGATTTCCTTTTAGCAAATTTCTGCATTCACTGCAATGTTAGGTGTGTGATTTATATATATATAGTTCAATATCAGTCGCATCTGGGTTTTGCTTAGTGTTTGATTTAAGTATTTCTACAGCCCATGGTCTTTTTTTTAAAAAATGACCTGCTTCTTGGAGGCTAATGGGAATTTGTTTACACGCAAGTTTTTATTCACTGGTAAACAGTATGAAACAAAAATAAATTGCTGGACATATTCAGCAAGTCTGGCAGTATCTGTGGGAGGAAAACAAGAGTTAACAGTAAGAATCTGGTTCTGATTAAGAGTCACATAACATCACATATCAAGATTCGTAATGTTAACTCTGCTTTTTTCCCACAAATTCTACCTGACCTGAGTTTCTCCAGCATTTTTTTCTTTCAGATCTCCAGTATGCGCAGTTCTTTTAGTTATTTTGAAATCAACAGTATAGTACATTAGGCTTCAGTTAGAAGAACCTGAAATTGTGTTTTGCTTTGGGAACACCTGTCGCTTGAGGAAAGCCTTTAGCTTCAATTCAGTTTACAGAAGTCTTGCTTGAAGCTGAGTTTGTAAGGCAATTTCTCCTGAAGAAGGGAAATAGAATGATTAAGAAATCATTTACCTCAGAGTTCAGGTTGAAACATTAGAACAAAAGGATTTGATTAAAACCCTGAAGGGGTTATTTGAACTGAGCCATTTATGCTCAGGTAAATGACAAAGCACGGGAAAGGTTATCAGATACAAAAGACATTGAAACCACAACTAAGATAACCCCCATGTGAGATAGAGATGGGAATTCTCTGGGGTGTTTGGGAATTGTAATGGGATGCTTTTGGGATTAATGGAATATAACTTTACCATATGTTCAAAATCTTCGCAGTCCCAACCTTGGTAAAATCAAATAAGACAAAATACAATCTTTCAAACCAGATTTCAGTCTGGGAGTTAGAATCTAAAGATGTGCAGGTTAGCTGAATTGGCCATGCTAAATTGCTCATAGCGTTCAGGGTTGTGTAGGTTAGGTGCATTAGTTAGGATTAAATGTAGAGTAATGGGGAATGGATTTGGATGGGATAGTGTTTGGAGGTCAGTGTAGACTTGTTTGGGCCGAAGAGCCGGTTTGCACACTAGAAACTCTACAATTCTATGATGATTTGAGTTGTCCAGTAATAACTCAACTGGGATCATAACTGTCACCTTTAGTTCATGAGAAGATCTTTAAACAAACTGCTAACACAGTCCATTTATTCATTAACATGTGTACCTTAGTTTCATACATTCAAGACCTTTGTAGGATATTTTCTTCAAAGCCTTCTGTTTCTGGAGCCTTTCTCTTACTAACTTATAATTCACTCAGTCTTCCCTCATTTGTTTGGAAACTGCTGATGTTGCAGATTTTCTTTACTGTCTGAGTGACCTATTCAGGTATACGTGACAATAAATAAATCAAATCAAATCTCTACACGCTGCTTACTATTTGTCTTTCCAGAAGGAAACATATCTGTGCTCTTGTGTTACAGGAAACCTTGTTAACATTCCATTTTTCCTCTCTTCTTACTGTGTTTTCTGAAGCACTGAAATATTCACCTCAATGATTTGTTTATAAAAGTCTCATTTGAATATATGTTAACACATTTCAAGACAACCCAGCACTACTGTCAAAACTAATTAAAATGAATCTATAATTATGTCTCCCATTCTTAGCCTACACAATATAGAAATACTAAACAGGCTTAAAGCTAAATAGGGACCTGTCCACTTTCAATCCCATGTGTGCAAATCATATCAACAGAATGTTGTGGATCCAACTGAAAAACAAGCTGTTTTAGATCTGGAGATGTCAGATTCCAGAGCAAACAATGATCATAATATATTAGAATTCAATTTAAGGAGGAGAAACTTGAGTCAGACACAACTGTACTGAACTTAAATAAGATTAATTATTTACAGTCTGCAATCTTGAAGTCTCAATATTATTCAATAACTTCAGAAACTGATCACACTATATCTGATCTTACGTTTTCTTACATTCTTTGCCTCCTCTCCCCACAGCCTTGTTTTGTGTACTTTGCCCTTAGTAGAGAAGATCCATACTCTGTTGAAACTTTATTGCTGGAACAGCACAGCAGGTCAGGCAGCATCCAGGGAACAGGAGATTCGACGTTTCGGGCACAGGCCCTTCTTCAGGAATGAGCAGAGAGTGTTCAGCAGGAGAAGATAAAAGGTAGGGAGGAGGGACTTGGAGGAGGGGCGTTAGAAATGTGATAGGTGGAAAGAGGTCAAGGTGAGGGTGATAGGTCGGAGTAGGATGGAGGCGGAGAGGTCAAGAAGAAGACTGCAGGTCAGGAAGGCGGTGCCGTCTCTCCCTAGTTACCCTTTTGTCCTTAATATATTTGTAAAAACCCTTTGGATTCTCCTTAATTCTATTTGCCAAAGCTATCTCATGTCCCATTTTTGCCCTCCGGATTTCCCTCTTAAATATACTCCTACTTTCTTTATACTCTTCTAAGGATTCACTCGATCAATCCTGTCTATACCTGACATATGTTTCCTTCTTTTTCTTAACCAAACCCTCAATTTCTTTAGTCATCCAGCATTCCCTATACC
>NC_057714.1:109009386-109014138 GCF_004010195.1 Chiloscyllium plagiosum | reverse complement strand
AGGGCATCGTTGACCACGTCGGGGGGGAAATTGCGGTCCTTGAAGAAGGAGGCCATCTGTGTTGTACGTATTTTGAACTGGTCTTCCTGGGAGCAGATGCGGCGGAGACGAAGGAATTTGGAGAATGGGATG
This sequence comes from Chiloscyllium plagiosum, assembly GCF_004010195.1. Lineage (NCBI taxonomy): Eukaryota > Metazoa > Chordata > Chondrichthyes > Orectolobiformes > Hemiscylliidae > Chiloscyllium > Chiloscyllium plagiosum. The sequence goes on along the minus strand of NC_057714.1, from coordinate 109,014,006 downwards.
GCGTTTTTACAGGGGGCAGGATGGGAGGAGGTGTAGTCCAGGTAGCTGTGGGAGTCGGTTGGTTTGTAGTAGATGTCCGTGTTGATTCGGTCGCCTGAGATAGAAACAGAAAGGTTTAGGAAGGGGAGGGAGGAGTCCGAGACTGTCCAGGTGAATTTGAGGTTGGGGTGGAAGGTGTTAGTGTAGTGGATGAACTGTTCAACCTCCTCGTGGGAGCACGAGGTAGCGCCGATACAGTAAATATCGGTTATTCAGTAAATATCGATACAGTAAGATCCATACTCTCCCTTTCAAACCTTAATTTAGACGCATTTAACATTTATATTTCAGTTTCTCACCATTAATTCCTTTGTCTTTTGCAATGTGCCTCTGCCTCTGTCATATGTATATACAAAAAAAATCCTCAACATCTTTCAGTTCTGAGAAAGTCATACTGAAGTTGGAACATTAACCTTTTTCCCCCCAGCTGGCAGACCTGCTGAGTTTCTCCAGCATTGTGTTTGTTATTAAGCTTTTCTTATTTAAGTCATTGAAATATTGTGACCCTGAAAATAGAAGAACATTTGGAAAACAATAGCCAAAAAAGTTTATTCAGCCTTTTTTTTCAACTGCATTGTCCCATGAAATACGATATATAGTCTTCTCCACTTGAGTTAAGACTGTCTTATCTTTCTGGAGTGAGAAATAAACAGATTAAAAACCAAGATTAATCCAGATGAAAAGGTTTGTGGGAAGTTCATTACTGATCCATGCAGACAATCAAAAATATTCCAGGGTGATCACTCTGGTCCTAATACGGCTATACTTTACAAGGTCATTGATTTACCACGCCTACCTTGCAGCCACAATCAGAACAAAGTGATTCAAATCCTAAATTCCAATGAGTTCCACTCCTCAACACTTTCTGAACATTTGATAACCTAAAAGCTGTTATGGGTTTTGCAAAATTCCTATTTCTATATCGTCAAAGCTCAAACAAAATCATGTTCCAATATTTCTCTTTTAAAATGTGCCAGATGTAACATTCTGTCATAAACAGATCTGATCTCATAGCATACATCTTGGGTGAGGTGGCATAGTGATCATGTTACTGGATTTTGTTTCTATTCATTCATGGGATATGGCTGTTATTGGCCAGACCAACATGTTACTCATCCCATGTTGCCAGAGGGCAGTTATGTGTTGACAACATTGCTGAGGGTCTTGAGTCATATGTAAGCCAGCCCAGGTAAGAATGGCAGTGGCCTTCCCTAAATAACTTTAGTAAATCAGATGGGTTTTTCCAAAAACTGACTAATTTCATGAGTCAACATTAGATTCCTAATTCCAGATATTTATTGAATTCAAACTCCACATCTGCCGTGGGAGGATTTGCACTGGGGTCCTCCAAAATATTATCTGGGTATCTGGATTAATAATCTTGTGATAATACCACTAGGCCTAACCTCTCCCACCAGCCTAGATTCACAACAGATGTGAGTCCAAATCCTAACATTTACCTTCAATTAAATACATGAACCTCTGAAAAAAAAAGCTTGTATGGTGAGGATGAAGCAACTAGATTGTGAATCAGATAGATCTTTGTAACAATGACTTTTATGGTAGGAAAATTCTTATCCTAAATTGGTCTGGTCTTTGTGAGTGGATCCACCTTGACGTGACCTAGCAAGCCATTTAAACTTAGCATAACTTACTTCAAAGAAAATAAAAAGAGGAATAATTGCTGTCGATTATGGAGAAGTCTCACCAAAGAAATTAAACCGGACAGATCACTTGGCATTGAACTATGTGCTGGAAAAGGCAATGGCAGAAACAACCTAGTTGAGCCTTTGAAGTCCTCCATACTAACATCTAGGAGCTAGTACCAAAATTGGTACAGCTGTCTCAAAGACTAGTCAAGCAATAGCGGACAACATACTCATAGAATCATACCTTGCAGACCATGTCCCTTCAGGATTTGGAGATGCCGGTGTTGGACTGGGGTGTACAAAGTTAAAAAATCACACAACAGGTTATAGTCCAACAGGTTTAACTGGAAACACACCAGCTTTCGGAGCGCCGCTCCTTCATCAGGTGGTTGACAAGGACCGGCGCACCGAAAGCTAGTGTGCTTCCACTTAAACCTGTTGGACTATAACCTGGTGTTGTGTGATTTTTAACTATGTCCCTTCAACACCACCATCATCCTTGGATATGACCCATCCCACCAGCAAGACACACCCAACAGAGGTAGAAGCACAGTGGTATACAGTTGGAAGGGAGTTGCCCTGGGAGTTCTCAACATTGATTCTGTACCCCATGAGATATCATGGCTTCAGGGTAAACATCGGTGAGTGCACAGTGCAAAATGTACTGTGGGTGGGAGATTTTAGTATTCACTGCCAAGAGTGACTAAACAGCAGCACTACTGATCGAGATGGTTGGGTCCTAAAGAACGTAACATCTGTGGCACATGGTGAGGGAACCAACAAGAGGGAAAAGCTTACTTGACCTCATCCTTAGCAATCTGCTATCCCATGTATCTAAGTACGGTGAAACGTTTTGCATGCAGTACAGGCAGATCAAAACATACAAAGATCACAGGGTGATTGAACAGAGCAAGGAATACAGTTATAAAAAGGAAGATCAACATTAGATTTGAAATTTGAGAGATACATTCCGAAGAATGATAATAGCAGGGAAGAACCTGTTCGTAAGTGTATTTAAGCTTTTGTTTCTTCTGCCTGATGGAAGAAACTGGAAGAGATTATAACCAAGATGGGAGGGGATCTTTGATTATTTTGACTGCATTTCCATGGCAGTGAGAAGTGTAAATGGAGTCAATGAATGGAAGGTTGGCTTGCATAATGGTCTGGGCTGTGTTCACAACTTTTTGTAGTTTCTTAGGGCCCTGGGCAGAGCAGGTGCCATATCATGCCATGATGCATCCAGATAGAATGCTTTCTATGGTATATCTGTAAACATTAGTGTGGGTCCTTATCGGCATGCTAAATTCCTTTAGCCTCGTGAGGGAGGAGAGGTGTTATGCCTTGACAATTGCATCAATGTGGGTATTCCAGGATAGATTATTGGTGATTGTCACTCCTAGGAACCTAATGTTCTCAACCATCTCTGTGTCATGTCCACTGATGTCAATAGGGGAGTGTCCTTCTCCTTGCTTCCTAAAGTCAATGTTGAGCTCTTTAGTTTTGCTGACTTTGAGAAAGAGATTGTTATCCTTGCACCACATCAGAAAGCACTCCATCTCTTTCCTATATCCCTCTCCTCATTGGTGGTATCATCAGAAAACTTGTAGATGGAGATTGGCCTTACAGTCATGAGTGTAAAGGGACTAAAGTAGGGGGCTGGGTAAACATCCTTGCAGGGTGCCAATGTTGAGGATTATTGTGGAAGAGGTACTGTTGCCTGTCTTCACTGATTGTGATTTGTGAATCCAGTTACAAAGGATGGAACAGACACCTAGGTCTCAGTGTTTGGAGATTAGTTTAGTTGGAATTGCAGTGTTGAAGGCAGAACTCTCATCAATAAGTAGAAGCCAGATGTAGGTATCCTTGTTATCCAGGTACTCTAGGGAAGAGTCTAGGTCCAGGGAAATGGCATCTGCTATCAAACCAGCAAATAAAGGGGGTGCAGTGGTGGTTTGGCGCACTGACCTCTTCACCACTGAAGCCAGACGCCAACTCGAAGACATCTTCTCCTACTGCCCTGTCGACCATACAGAACCTCATCATCTCAGGAAATCTCCCACCCACAGCTTTCAACCTCATAGTCCGGGAACCCCACACCGCCCGATTCTATACAAGCCTGACCACCCTGGCCGACCCATTGTCTCAGCATGTTCCTGCCCCACTGAACTCATCTCTACCTACCTCGACACTGTCCTATCCCCCTAATCCAGGAACTCCCCACATAAGTTCGAGACACCACCCACGCCCTCCACTTCCTCCAAGACTTCCGTTTCCCCGGCCCCCAACGCCTCATCTTCACCATGGATATCCAATCCCTCTACATCTCCATCCACAATGACCAGGGCCTCCAAGCCCTCCGTTTCCTCCTCTCCCAATGTCCCCAACAGTACCCTTCCACCGACACTCTCATTTGTTTGGCTGAACTGGTCCTCACCCTTAACAATTTCTTCTTCGAATCCTCCCACTTCCTCCAGACCAAAGGGCACCATGGGTACCCGCATGGCCCCAGCTATGCCTGTCTCTTTGTTGGCTACGTAGAATAGTCCATCTTCCGTAGTTACACCGGCACCACTCCCCATCTCTTCCTCCGCTACATTGATGACTGCATTGGCACCACCTCGTGCTCCTTCAAGGAAGTTCAGCAATTCATCAATTTCACCAAAACATTCCACCTGGACCATCTCTGTCACCTCCCTCCCCTTCCTGGACCTCTCCATCTCCATTAATGACGACTGACTTGACACTGATTTTTTACAAACCCACCAACTCCCACAGCTACCTGGATTACACCTCTTCCCACCCTACCTCCTGCAAAAATGCCATCCCCGTATTCCCAATTCCTCCGCCTCCTCCGTATCTGCTCCCAGGAGGACCAGTTTCACCACAGAACACACCAGATGGCCTCCGTCTTTAGAGACCGCAATTTCCCTTC
>NC_057714.1:108985517-109005373 GCF_004010195.1 Chiloscyllium plagiosum | reverse complement strand
TGTGGCATCAGCGATGATGTGAGAGCCGGAAGTGGCTGTGGGAGTGGCCATGATGGGGGCGTAAGTGACATCATCAATCAGCGTGGGGGTGGTAGCTGCATCAGCCGCATGGCTAATGGTGTTTCCGAGGCCAGGGGAAACTTCTAGAATGTTCGAGGAGTGCTGGTTATGGAGGTGGGTAGATAAAAGTTTGTTGTACTTACAGTTTTTGATGTTTGAGATGGAATTGAAATAGTTTGTTGAGAGTATGGATTCTCCTGAGGATGTAGTACAGAGTGGGTCCTTTGCAATTCTGAGAGAGTGTGGCCCTCAGCTGAGGCAGGGCTGACTGAATAGAGGTTAGGTGCCGGCGCATTGCTGCAAGCTTGGAGCGGAGGATCTTGAAGGAGAACTTTTGCTGGTGTTTTTGAATCTGTAGTCTGTACTGTTTGTCCTGTTCGGGTCCGAACTCTGCTGGTTTAAAGATGGTCCCGAGTCCGTGTGGGATGAGGTGGTTACGGAGACAGGCATTGAGGAAGCAAACGTGGCTGTGGTAGCGGGTTTGTTTCAGGACATGGTTGAAGAGCTTCAGGGCAGAGGAAATGACCTGGGAGTTGCAGTGGGAGAGAGACTCCCTGAGATTCTTGTAGAGAAAGGAGGAAAACTTACCATCACTAATCTTAGAGCCATCAGGCAGTAATCATTGAGGCACGTTTCATATGTTTCTTTGGTACCGGGATGATGGTGGTATTCTTGAAGCAGGTGCGTACCTCAGACCATAATAAAGAGAGGTTAAAGATGCAAATATGAATATCTTTTATTATCACTTGTTCTCCAGTACAGTGAAAAGTTTTTTACAATGGCAGCCTTTAATGGTGCCATCTTAGGTACAAGTACCTAGGTACAAATCTTATAGAATTAAAAAGTGTTGTGATACAATATAGTATTAAAAGGAAAGCAGTAGCATTACTTACAGTGTCAAAGAATGAGTTAGAAATTAGGTAGTTATAACATTGCGAAAAAGATTTACACTGCAGTCCAGTAAGATTTCCAAACAGTAACAGCTCAGTATGTGGCACCAGGCCCAAGTCCAACATCTGTCCCACATCGCTCCAGCCCACTCCTCATCGGCACTCAGCAACGATATGGTAAGTCACGCTGTGCCAGGATTCACTTCACCTCACGTCATTCTGGGACTTGGGATTCCCTACACACCACTCCAGAGCTCAGGATTCCCCACGTCCCACATCGTTCCAGTTTCCAGTCCACTCCTCACTGTCACTTAGCAGCACCAAGGTAAGTCATGCTGTGCCAGGATTTGCTTAACCTCAGAGTGCACCAGGACTTGAGATTCCCCACACACTGCTCTGGTACTTGGGATTCCCCTCACGCTGCTTTGGTACTCGGGATTACCCTCACGCCACTCCGGTACTTGGGATTCCCCTTGCACTGCTCCAATACATGGGATTCCCCTCACGCTGCTCCAGTACTCAGGATTCCCCTTGTGCCGCTCCGGGACTGCTGTGAGAGAAAAGTAGAAAAGAACAGGTGGAGCAGAGGAGCTCCGGTTGGAGCGTTCTACTCTGCCACCATCTTGCTGTGGCTGGTCTGCACAGGATCTGAGTTCACTGCCAGGGGACTCCTTTTGGGTCAGTCGTTTTCTGTGGGTTCTCTCTCAAGAAGGCCAATCTGTTGTTGGCAGCAGTGACTGAGGGAACAGGTGCATCTGAGGCTGTCAGAGCAGGAGGGTAACAACTCAATTGCAGCAGACCATAGGGTTCAATGGAATGTTCATTTTGTTTCTCAAAACTGTGTGTTCTTTGATCCCCACTTTGAAGGGGCCATAGGGCAATGACATATGAATTACAAAATGTATTTGTTACTGCTTAAAAGGCAATAGCTTATTGTAACTTGTGGGAAAAAATAACTGGCTTTCTTTGGGCTTCAGATAGTTTTATTGTAGAGAGATAGAGACACAGAGCCTGTGATACAGCGGACAGTGAGTAAGGTTATCTGAGATTAGAATGGGATCTTGATCAACTGGGCCAAAAGGGCTGAGGAATTGCAGATGAGAGTCAAACTTTTGTGTGGTGTTGCATTTTGATAAGACAAACTAGGGCAAAATTTACACAGTTACTGGTAGGGTCCTGCGGAGTGTTGTCAAACACAGAGGCCTAGGTGTGCAGATACCTAGTTCCTTGAAAGTGGTGTCACAGGTACACAAGATGGCGAAGAAGGTATTTGGCATGCTTTCCTTTTACAATGAGAGCATTGACTACAGTAGTTGGGACACCATGTTACAGCTGTAGGAGATATTAGTAAGGCCACATTTGGAACACTGCGTAGCGTTCTGGTCACCCTGCTTTAGGAAGGATGTTATTAAATTGGAAAGGGTACAAAAAGATTTGTGTGAAAATGTTACCAAGACTGGAGAGATTGAGGTCAAAGGAGGGGCTGGATAGGCTGGGCCTTTTTTTCCTTAAAGCACAAAAAGTTGAGGGGTGTCCTCAAAGAGGTTTATATAATCATGAGGGGCATAGATGGTGTGAATAGTCAAGGTCTTTTCCTCAGGGTAGGAGAGCCTAAAACTAGAGGGCATAGGTTTAAGGTGAAAGAGGAAAGATTTAAAAGGGTCCTGAGGGGCAACATTTCCACACAGAGGGTGATGCATATATGGAATGGGCTGACAGAGGAAGTGGTAGAGGTGGGTACAATTACAACATTGAACAGGTAGATGGATAGGAAAGATTTAGAGGGATATGGACCAAATGCAGGCAGTTTAGGAAACGTGGTCAGTATTGACAAGTTAGGTCAAAGAGTCTGTTTTAGTGACGTATAATTCTGAAACTCTCTGACTCTATGATTATCCCTTTTTAGGAGTACAACCCCCCCCCCCACCCCTCGCTTTATTTGTGCCTACTTCTTCTGAATATTGAATTTCCTTGATTACTCAAATCCTGGCTTTGGTCACCCTTTAGTCACATATCTGTAATGGCAACTATATCATATGCATTTATTTCTATTTATGCCATCAATTCCCCTACTTCTTGTAACTGCTACATGCAGTTAGGTAGAACAATGTGTTAATTCTACCTTTTTTAACACATTGATTCTATTGCTTTTCACCTCCATTTACTGCTTTTCACCTCCATTTACTGCTTTAATACTTTTCATCGCCATCTTTGGTTTTTCTCCTATCTGACTTCCCACACAGGTTCCCATTCCCCGAAGTTCATTTAAAACCTCCCCAATAACACTCACAAATCTCCCGATGAGATGTTAGTTCCAATCCTACTAATGAATGACATGCCCACTTTCTGCAGGTCTCACCTGTCATTGAAACAGTGCAAAGTTAAAAATCACACAACGAAGGGATCTAGGATGGCAGCGATCTAAGAAGATCACACTGCAGAGCTCCGCACCACAGCACAAGCGGAACGAACCTTTACCCGACTAACCCAGGCCATTGCAATATCGTGGGATTCCGGAAAGACCATGGAGTCCCAAGAAACTTCTAAAAATTAACTTACTAGTTTTCCAGCCGTCCAAAGATGCCGAAAAAGGGAGGAGGAGCATCCGAGGCCAGGTCTGCAGTTCAGCCTGCAGCAGCCTCGGAACCGATTACTTTCCAGGCCCTGGTGAACGAGCTCTCGAGATCTCGAAAGAAGCATGAGCAGCAGCTGTGGAGCACAGGGTCACAGTGGTGGAAGCTGATGCCAGTTCATCCAAGGATAGGATCCAAACCCTGGAGACACAGGTCTGAAATTTGCATGACCACGTGGATGATCTTGAGAATAGGGGCAGGAGAAAAAACATTCAGATCATCGGTCTGCCTGAGGGAAGGAAGGCGAGCGGCCTGCTGAACTTGTTGAGGACTGGCTGCCTAAATTCCTTGACTTGGAAGCTGGCATGAGAGAATTGAAGATAGAGAGGGCTCATCGGGTCGCAGTGTGGAGATCGGGTCTGGGTAAATGTCCTTGTCCTCTCCTAGTGCGCTTCCATCATGACCGGGATAAGGAGAGAGTCTTGGAGGCTCCCAGAGTCCAGGGGAAGTTTCCGAAGGCCCTAATTTACGAGGGCTCTAAGATGATGTTCTTTTAGGACTTCTTAGCGGCAGTGATCCAGAAATGAAAATCTTACAACAATGTCAAGAGAAGACTGAGGGAGCTTGGGATTCAGTACTCCCTGAGATATTTGGCGATACTTCAGTTCACCTTAGATGGATCCATACATTTCTTTGACACGTTGGAGAAGGCAAGAGACTTTGTGGACAAACTTACCCAACTTGAACAATTTTAGTATGTATAAATAGTGTTGTTTGGCTATGTGATTATCATTCTGTAAAAGAAATGGAGGAATTCCAGTTGGACCTTTATCTTTCTTTTTTTCCCTCTATTGGTAATAATTTGGTTTAAACTATGTTTGTCGGTGGCTGAGATGTACATGTTCAATTTCTAAGTTAGGATAGACCAAATGATGGGTGGGGTATTCCCCTTTTGATGAAAAAAGCATGTTGTTTATTCATATTGGTATTAGAACATAGAACATAGAAGAATACAGCGCAGTACTGGCCCTTCGGCCCTCGATGTTGCGCCGATCCAAGCCCACCTAACCTACACTAGCCCACTATCCTCCATATGCCTATCCAATGCCCGCTTAAATGCCCAAAATGAGGGAGAATCCACCACTGCTACTGGCATGAACTCACGACTCGCTGAGTAAAGAACCTACCCCTAACATCTGTCCTATACCTACCCCTCCTTAATTAAAAGCTATGCCCCCTTGTAATAGCTGACTCCATACGTGGAAAAAGATTCTCACTGTCCGGAACTCAATTCCTCTACCAATAAAAGCCAGTACGCCATATGCCTTCCTCACCGCACTATTTACCTGGGTGGCAACTTTCAGAGATCTGTGTACATGGACACCAAGATCCCTCTGCTCATTCACACTACCAAGTATCCGACCATTAGTCCAGTACCCCATCTTTTTGTTATTCTTCCCAAAGTGAATCACCTCACATTTAGCTACATTGAATTCCATTTGCCACCTTTCTGCCCAGCTCTGCAGCTTCTCTATATCCTGCTGTAACCTGCCACATCCTTCCTCACTGTCTACCACTCCTCTGACTTTCGTATCATCCGCAAACTTGCTCACCCAACCTTCTAACCCCTCCTCCAGGTCATTTATAAAAATGACAAACAGCAATGGTCCCAAAACAGATCCTTGCGGAACACCGCTAGTGATGGCACTCCAAGATGAACCTTTGCCATAAACTACTACCCTCTGTCTTCTTCCAGCCAGCCAACTCCTAATCCAAACCTCCAACTCACCCTCAATGCCATACCTCCGTATTTTTTGCAGTATTCTATGGAGTGTTTATTCTTTTCTGCTTGTGTTTGCGGTGCGGCTCTAGCTGAGAAAATTGAAGGTGGTTGGGATGGTTAGATGCCTACTTATGGGCAGTTTGGGATGGGTAGTTGCCCCCTCTGGGCAGGGGGTGAGTTCCCCTACTCAGCACTTTTGGCACTTTATATGTTGGTTTGGTTTTTTTTTGGTTTTTGTTGTTTTTTATTCTCAATAGTTTTGTAGATTTGTTAAATGTAGTGGTTTTAGTTTATGTAATTTTTATATTTGGTGGATCATGTGACACTAAGGCTCAGCGGTTTATGGTTCGGGTTCCTCCTCTCTGGAATTTAAATGTTATTGCAGAAGAATATGGCTAATGATTTGATTAAATGGTGTACCTGGAATATCAAGGGAAGTCACTCACCAATTAAGAGGAAGAAGGTAGTCTCGAGTCTTAGAAAGGAGAAGGTTACAGGAGACACATTTGGATGACAAGGAGTCTCTGAAATTACAGCAGAATGGCTTTGACTGAGTTTATTTTTCATCATTTAATACCAGAAGTAGGGGAGTGGCTATATTGGTTGGGAAGAATCTCCAATTTAAGATTAGATTACATTACAGCGTGGAAACAGGCCCTTCGGCCCAACAAGTCCACACCGACCCGCCGAAGCGCAACCCACCCATGCCCCTACATTTACCCCTTACCTAACACTACGGGCAATTTAGCATGGCCAATTCACCTGACCTGCACATCTTTGTACTGTGGGAGGAAACCGGAGCACCCGGAGGAAACCCACGCAGACACGGGGAGAACGTGCAAACTCCACACAGTCAGTCGCCTGAGGCGGGAATTGAACCCGGGTCTCAGGCGCTGTGAGGCAGCAGTGCTAACCACTGTGCCACCGTGCCGCCCACAACGGGGAGTGTGTTATTGGAGTGTGTTAAAGACACACACGGGAGGTTTGTAATTCTTAAAGCTTTGATAAATGGGGAAGAGTATGGTGTTTTAAATGTTTATTGCCCTCTAGCTCATCCCCTTAAATTTTTGGTAGACGCTTTTTCTAAACTGATAAGTCTCAAGTCCCAGCACATCATTATAGGGGAAGAATTTAACTGTCTCATGGATCCTACAGTTGATAGGTTTCCCAAAGGTCCCTCAATACCCTCTGAACAAACTAAATAGTTAGTGGATCTGTGTGTGGAGTTGGGGTTGGTGGACTGAAGTCATCTCCACCCTGCAGGTAGGGATTTTACGTTTTTATCCAATCCGCACAGATGTCACACCAGGATTGATTGTTTTGTGACCCCTGTGGTAACCCTGGATTTGGTGGAATCTTGTACAAATGGTAATATTACCATCTCTGATCATGCTCCAGTGTACCTTATGGTTAAGATTAAGGACGTTACAATGGTTTCGAGGTATCCTCAAGGATAATAAGTTTGTAGAGTATTTCTCTAGGGAATTTCGGGCGTTCCTAGACATCAACATAGGCTCGGTTGATAGCTCATCCATTCTCTGGGAAACTGCCAAAGCCTATACTGGCGGGTTAGTTATTTCATATTCTGCCAGCAGGAAGCGGCAGAAGGGTGAGTAGCAACATCTTTTTGAAGCACAGTTGAAGGCTGCCGAGAAGGCTGACTTTGACAGACTCTCGTTGGTCAAACTACAGAGAATTACCGCGCTGCGGTCTGCATTAAATTCCGTGCTCAAGCAGATGGCAAAGAAGAAGCTGGCTTTTGCAAAGCAAAGCTTGTATGAGCATGCTTAAAAGCCAAGCAAATACTTAGTATTTCTTGCCAGAAAGAGCAGTGCCCCATAAGCCATTACGATGATTAGGAAAGAGTCTGGGAATCTAAAATGTGATTCTAAAAAGATTAATGTGGTGATCCAGGGATTTTACTCTAAGTTATACAAATCTGAGGATTGTCAGGAGGGGCAGGCCAAAATAGAATCCTTTTTTAGGGATCTGAAGCTCCCGTGTGTGACTCCTGAACAATAGTCTTTTCTCAATGCCCCATTATCAGAGCAAGTAGTGCAGGAAGCTGTGGGGCAACTTCAGAGTGGAAAGGCGCCCGGTCCTGATGGACTTCCCAATGAATTCTATAAGGAATTTATAAGTATACTGTCAGGCCTGATGCTCAATATGTTTAATGATTCATACAGTCATGATTGTCTCCCACCATCCCGCCAATATTTCACTTATTCTTAAAAAAGGGAAGGACCCAGAAGACTGTGCTTTATACAGGCCCATCTTGCTCTTAAATATGGACTTTAAAATCCTCTCTAAGACTCTCGCGTTAAGGCTGGAGACTGTGTTACCTTCTATTATTAAAGAGAATCAGACGGGCTTTATAAAGGGTCGCAGATCCTCCAATAATGTTAGGAGTCTGCTTAATGTAATTCAAGCATGCCAACAGCAGTCAATACAGGGATTGGTAATTTCTCTAGATGCAGAGAAGGCATTTGACCGAGTTGAGTGGCCGTACCTTTCCTATACTCTAGAGCGTTTTGGTTTGGGCGAAGTCTTCATAAGATGGGTAAAGGTTCTTTATGGTGGTCATCTCACAGCGCTCATCACCAACAGGTTACGATCAAGCAATTTTAATAGTTTTAGGAACAGCCAGCTGGGTTGTCCCCTTTCACCATTGCTTTTTACGTTGGTGTTTGAACCATTGGCAGAGGCCATTCGTGGGGATCCCAATATATAATTTGGGGTCAAAATTACATAAGATTTCATTGTATGCAGACAATGTCCTAATTTTTTTGACAAATCCAGCAGTTTCGGTGCCTCGCCTGATACAATGCATCTACACGTTTGCCGCCTTTTCGGGGTACAAGATTAATTTTGTGAAATCAGAGGCTATGCCTATGAGTGGTCTTACGAAGGAGCTAGCTCTTGAGGGCAACTATAGATTCCCATTTAGGTGGTCACGGGGGTTTTGTGTATTTGGGCATATTCATTACTCCAGTTCTGGATTGGCTGTTCAAAGTTGAAACTTTATTGCTGGAACAGCACAGCAGGTCAGGCAGCATCCAGGGAACAGGAGATTCGACGTTTCGGGCACAGGCCCTTCTTCAGGAATACCTGAAGAAGGGCCTGTGCCCGAAACGTCGAATCTCCTGTTCCCTGGATGCTGCCTGACCTGCTGTGCTGTTCCAGCAATAAAGTTTCAACTTTGATCTCCAGCATCTGCAGACCTCACTTTCTCCTCGAAGATTGGCTGTTCAAAGCCAATTTTATACAATTATTTGGAAAAATTAAACAAGATCTTCAAAGATGGGAGGCACCTCCAGTCTCATGGTTGGATCAGATAGCGCTTATTAAGATAAATATTCTCCCTTGTTTGCTATATGCTATACGGATGCTCCCCCTGATTTTCAATAAGCAAGCACTCAGGAGGCTGAACAGGTGGTTCATCTCCTTTATTTGGCATTATAAGCGGCTCCTCATTAAATTAGCCAAACTGCAACTGCCTCACAGATTAGGGGGAGCGGATCTGCTGGACATTAAAAATTACCAATTAAGCTCGCTTTTGACCTACGTGAGTGATTGGATTTGTGGAGATCCTCTTTCAATATGGCTAGATATCGAAACCTCCCAGGCAAGTTGCCCCCTTACCAATTTGCTGTTTTTGGACAAAATGAGGACAGTTAGGGAATATTGCCATAACCCAATAGTCATCAATACTGTTAAAGCATGGAGGGCAGTTCGGCAGAAGGAAGGCAATATTGGCAAAACATCTTTGTTTACACCTTTAGTGGGTATGCTGGGTTTTCAACCGGAGATGACAGATTCAGGACTTAAACATTGGGCAGCTGGGGGTGTGTCTTGCATTGGCGATTTTATTTGAGGGAGCTGTAATGATGTACTTCGATCAATTAGTACAGAAGTACAACTTATCTAATAGAGACCTCTTTCGTTTTTTTTCAAGTTAGGAATTTTATTCAAAAAAAGACCATACTTTTGACTGATCCCTGCAAATCCGACATAGAGAGGGGGGTGCTAAGTGCTAAGAGTACAATTTCTGTCAGTACTTTATATCATCAGTTGGGAGGTGCCCCCTCAGATAAGTTTGATTGACTCTGCAGGAAGTGGGAGAGAGAGCTGGGTGTTGAAGTCTCCTCTGAGGCATGGGAGGATATTTGGGAGAATGCAAGGAAGATATCAATTTGCAATAGGACCCATGCTTTACAGTTGAAGATTCTCCACAGGGTCCACTTGGCTCCGGACCATTTGTCAAAATTTAAACCACATATATCTTCAGCATGTCCAAAGTGCAAGGTCTGCACAGGCACTCTTACCCATTGTCTTTGGTCTTGTGAAAGGCTTCAAACATATTAGAGTGCTGTCGCGGGCACAATGGAGAGGATTTTAGGTGTAAGGGTGGAGAAGGACCCTATCTCTCTCCTTTTAGGCCTGCCCACAGTATTTCCTGCAGACTTGCATAAGAAAAAGCTTCTCAATATTATGACATTCTGTGCAAGAAAGAATACCTTGCTAGGTTGGATATCCAAAAACCCTCCCGAGCCTGTCAGGTTGGTGGAAGGTTGTTATGGAGCGTATTCCCCTGGATTTTCTCACAAATATGGTACACTACAAAACTGAGAATTTTTACAATACATAGCAGCTTTTTTTGGAATACCTTGACACAGATGTATCAGCCACATTAACAAGGGCTTTTATATAGCCATAACGATTGTGTTTTACGAGTTCAATATCCAGGGAGGAGGAACTGTGAATGTATGAGTGTTTTGTTTGGTTGGGCTGAGTTATTACTATTTATTACTTTGTTGTTGGTTAATTATTTGTTTTGTTAAATAGCCGGTTTGTTTTTTTTATAATTTTATATTTTTCTAGTTATGTTTATACATTTGCACATGACAGTGGGTTGGGAATTTTATTTTTATTTGAGTTTTTTTTGTACTGTTTTGAATTGTACTGCTTTGTGCTTGTTGTAATATTAAAAAATCTATTTTTTTCAATAACAATATATTTTAGAAAAAGGAAGTGAGAGGGAAACCTCTTAGCCTTACATCAGTAGTAGCAAAAATACTAGAATCTATTGTAAAGGATTTGATAAATAGCATTTGGAGAATAATGATCTGACAAAGCTTAGTCAACATGGATTTGTGAATGGGATGATAAGAGGTCATACATATTACACAAAGATGAAGAGGCATTTCTTCTCTCAGACAGTAGTGAATTGGTCAAATTCTTTACCGTAGAGGGCTGTCGAGATTGGCTTGTTAAGTATGTTCAAGGATGAGATAGATTTTTAGTCAGTAAAGAATCAAGGGTTATGGAGAAAAGACAGAGAAGTGAAATTGAGGATTATCAGATCAGCCATGATCTCATCGATGGTGAAACAGATTTGATTGGCTGAATGGGACTTCTCCTATGTCATATGGTCAACAGCAAAGGGTTATGCGATGGGGTGGGTAAAACACATTGAACTGTTCCATCAGCAATGACTATATTGAATGTTGGATTGAATTGCCTCCTCCTGTTTCTTTGTTCCATACGATAACGGTACTTGATTTCCAATGTACTTTTCCAATCAGAGTCATTATATTATAAAGTAATCGTCATCTTATTTAAGGCTAAGGCATTGTTGCTGGTTGTTTTTAAATAGTAACACTTGTAAAACTAAAAGGAGGGTAATGAGCCACACAAAAATGAAGTTTATGGACTACTTTGTGAACACGTGTTGGGCAGCATCCAAGGAACAGGAGAATCCTGTTCCTTGGATGCTGCCTGACCTGCTGCGCTTTTCCAGCAACACATTTTCAGCTCTGATCTCCAGCATCTGCAGTCCTCACTTTCTCCTACTTTGTGAACACACCTAGTGTGGCTGTGACATTGTTCATTATCTCATTATTTCTGTGATCTTGTGATGTGGGATTTAGCTAATGTGTTTTTCATATTCCAAAGGAGCTAATAAAGTACTTTTGAAAGGTCTGAGGCCATGTAGTGTACTACACAAATACAAATAGTCATTTGACATCTGAGAAACCTGAAAAAAAATTAAAGAATTAAAGGAAGAGAGCATGAACAAGCTGACACAATATAGGAGAATTGAAACAGGCATTCTCCCTAAAGTCCATTCAGAATCAAACAAATTGTAGAATTTATTTACAATGAAATTGATTTCATAGAAATAACGCATCAACTACCAAAGTGGGCAACAAATTCCAGTCACATACCACCCTTTGGATGAAAAGGTTTTTCTCATGTCCCCTCCAATTCTTCTACCAGTTACTTTAAATCTGCACCCCTAGTAATTGACCACTACACTAAGGGAAACCAGTTTTCCCTGTCCACTCCATCCAAGCACCTCAATATTTCAAATATCTCTATTATGTCTCACGCCAGACTCCTTGGTTCAAATGAAAATTCGACTATCTAGACTTAGCACAAAGCTGCAATGTACAAGCTTGGCAACATTCTTGCAAATCTCTGTACTGCCCCGACAGAAATTATGTCTTTTCTGTAGTTTGGAGACCAGAACCAAATGTAAAGCTTCTGCAGAGGCCTAACCAGTGTCTTATATAGTTCCAGCTTTACATACCTGCTTTTGTATTCAATACTTTGCTTCAAGAAAGAAAACATTCCATATGCCTTTTTTACCACTTTATCTATCTATCTACCCTGCCGCCTACAGGGGACTGTGGATATGCTCTTCAAAGTTTCTCATTTTTCAACCCATTTTAATACCCTCCCATTTATTTTGTATTCCCTTGCTTTATTTTCCTCTCCCACTGGAATGCATAACCTCACCATTCTCCAGATGGAATTATTTTTGCCATTTTTCTACCTATACAGCCAAACCTTTAATATCTTCCTTCAATCAACAGCGATTTTCATTACTATCCATGTATCTGCCAATTTTTGTATCATCTCCAAATTTCCCAAGCATGCCATGTATGTCTATCTCATTTATACAATAAACAACTAGGGACCTAAATCTGAGCTCTGTGGAGTTAAACTGGATTTGTTAGGAGAACAGATAGGTGTTTCAGTGGCCATGGATGTGATGTTCCTTTTTCCCTTCCTCGTGCCAGGTTCAAGGATGTCATTGAGCAGCTATAGGACATTTTTCTGGGGAGAGTGAACAGCCAGAGTTCATGGTCTATATCAGTACGAATGACTTAGGTAGGAAAGGGGATATAGACTGGCAATCTGAATTTAGGGAGCTGGGTAGAAAATAAGTACCAGATCTCAAAAGTAGTAATCTCTGGATTACTCTCAATGCCACATGCCAAATAGAAGAGTAAGGCAGATGAATGTGTGGCTAAAATAATATTACAAGATTATATTATTCCTCAGACACTCGCCCTAATTCTACCAATGAAAAGTACTCAGTAAGGATCTCAGCCATTTCCTCTGGCTCCACACATAACCTCTCTCCTTTATCCTTCAGCTTTCCTACTCTTTTCCTACCTCCCCCTTGCTCCTAATTTATGTATAAAATGCCTTGGGATTTTCCTTAACCTTGCTGGCCAAGGACATTTCATGGTCCATTGCCTGTTTGAGCTGCTTCCTACTTTCTTTATATTCTTCAAGGACTCCTTCCGTTTTTAATTGCCTTGACCTTAGGTATGCTTTTTTTTACTAAATTGTAATTTCCCCTGTCATCCGAAGTTCCTGGAGTCCTGCTATTCTTGTCCTTCACTTTCACAGGAAGATACCTTTCTTGCAATCTGATCAACTGGTTCTTGAAAGACTCCCACATGTCAGATGTGAATTTACCCTCAAAAGGCAATCCCAGTCCACATTCTCCAACTCTTGCCTAATTTGATTATTGTTGCCCTTCGCCCCAATTTGACACCTTCATCCGAGGTCCATCTTGTCCTTATCCATTCGTATCTGAAAACCTATGGAATTATAGTCATTATTCCCACAATGCTCTCCCACTGAAACTTTGATAATCTGGCCAGGATCATTTGTCAATACCAGATCCCATCTATGTGTAAAATAGGTGTAAATGTTAGCAGTGAAAAGGAAAACATGGATCTGCCCTACTGAAAGCAAAGTCAACAACACACAGTCAAGATGTAAGAAAACTGGGAGTGCAGTGGTCAAACTGAATTTGTGGAATTCAACATTGTGTTCTAGAGGCTGTAAATTGTCTAAGGAGAAAATGGAATGTTGTTTCTCCAGCTTGCATTAAGCTATTTTGGAACACTATACCAGATCAAGGACAGAAATGTTAGCGTGGGAGCAAGGTGGTTTATTGAAATGGTAAGCAGCTGGTTCATTGACATTTACAACACAGGAGTGGCCATTCAGGCCATCATGTATGCACCAGTATACAAAGACTCGATTACATGAATCTCCATTTTCCAGCTCTTGGCCTATCGTCCTATGGAGGCTATGGCAATATGAGTAAGATAATCTATACACTGCTCCAACATAAAGACATAAGAAACAAGAACTAGGAGCAGGAGTAGGCCATTCAGCCCTTCGAGCCTGCTCCGCCACTAAATAAGTTCATGACTAATCTTTTCTCGGACTCAGCTCCATTTACCCGTGCTTTTACCCTATCCCTTAATTCCTTTATTTTTCAAAAAAGTATCTACCTTAGCTTTAAAGTGATTACTGAAGTAGTGTCAACTACTTTCCTGAGCAAAGAATTCCATAGATTAACAACCCTCTGGGTGAAGTAGTTCCTTCTCAGCTCAGTTCTAAACCTGCTTCCTCTAATCCTGAGGCCATGCCCTCTTGTCCAAGTCTCACCTACCAATGTAAACATCCTATCTATTTCTATTTTATCGATTCCGTTCATAATTTTATATGTTTTAATAAGATCCAACTTATTCTTCTGAATTCCAATGAACATAATCCCAATCTACTCAGCCTCTCCTCATAAACCAACCCCCTCATCTCTGGAATCAATCTAGTTGTTATGAAGATGTGAGTGTACTAATAAGAGAGTTAAAAGCAGCAGATCTATCGGACACAGCACAAAGTGTTCTCAATAAAGCAACAATGTAGCACTGGGTCGAACAACTCGATTAGTTCATTGCCTGGAGACAAAAACAAATTTGAATTCAGCCAATCAGTGTAAATTATACTCCAAAAAAAATTCCAATTTCCAATCAAGCTTGAATTGAGTGTATTGACAATCTTCAAAGCCAATGATATAATCCGAGACTCTGGGGTATAAGATCTGGGGAGGGGGGGATTGAATGAGGAGAAAGTGAGGTCTGCAGATGCTGGAGATCAGAGCTGAAAATGTGTTGCTGGAACAGCGCAGCAGGTCAGGCAGCATCCAGGGAACAGGAGAATCGACGTTCGGGCATAAGCCGGGGATTGAATGGTTGAGAGGAGAACTGCCATGTCCGAGCATGTAACAGACTGTTTGAAAAAAGTATCTCTCTTAAAAGTACCTTTTTGATCAGTAACCTGTGATACAGAAATTCCGAACAAGAAGAAAAGAAGACACAAGAAGATCTAAAAGACAAGAACCTACAGCTGCTTGGTGTTCAGAGAAGTGTTGCTTTGTGCAGTAGAGGTAGAAAATCTTAAATTACAATTGAGGAAAATAGAGTTGGAAGATAAACAAAGAGAGAGAGAGAGGGAGAGAGAAGGTTCTTGGCTGAGCAAAGAGAGAGAGAAGAAAGGGAGAGAGAGACTTTGAATTTGAGAAGTTGCAACATAGTCAGCAAAGTCAAATTACTAGGATGCAGATTAAAAGAGAAGGGAGTGATATATATATAAATATGCCAAAACTCAAAAGAATTAAGCATAGTCATTTTGATCGATGGGTGCGTGCTTTGAAGATAGATGGGACATTTGAGGCTCTAAGAGAGATTATTCTGCTGGAGGAGTTTAAAAACTCACTTCCAGAGATGAAAATAATTCACGTGGAGGAACAGAAAGTTCAGTAAGGGAGAAAGGCAGCAGAATTAGCAGTTGAGTACATGCTGGTGCATAAGACAACATCCTGTGAGGGATAGAAGTTGGAAGAAGGGGAGACCCTACACTACAAAACTGAGAGCCGAGTGCACTGGTAAGATTCTACCAAGGTTAAAGAAGCACAAGAGGGTGGACAGGAGGTGAAAGGGCTCAAGTGTTTTCACAGTAATGGAGTGGGACACAGAAAATTACAGTAATGGTGGTTTCAGAAGGTATTTTCACTGCCAGAAGGTGGGACACATAAAGGCACAGTGCTTGTTGTTAAAGAAAGGCGCTGTGGGAAAAGATGTTGTAAAAGAAGCTAAGCCAGTGGCATTAGTGAAGGTAATAATGGAGACCCCAAGGAGCTGCAGGAGAGTGAACAGCCTAGGCAAGGGCTGGGTATGGAGTTAGTACCTGATCTCTACAAAGAATTTGTCTCTGTGGGTAAAGTTTACTCAGAAAAAACAGAGGGAGAAAGACAAGATGTTATACTTTTGGGAGATACAGGATCTAACCAGTCGCTGATAGTAAGTGATGAGTGAATATGCACTCTTTCTGATCTGTTACCCAAGAGTGTGGTCATTTGTGGGATAGATGGACAGAAATTTAGCGTTCCCCAATGTACGATCAGGTTGGAGTGCCAACTTAAGACTGAGGAAGTTACAGTGGAAGTGATTGGTATAGTGTCAGTTCCAGGAATTCAGTTTGTTCTTGGGAATGATTTGGCAGGATCCAAGGTAGGAGTGACACCACTTGTTGTGGAGAAGCCCGAGGAAGACCAAGAAACTGAGGTGTTGAAACTGAAATATCCTGGTATTTTCCCAGACTGTGTGGTAACTATCGTAAGTCACAGCACAAAGTGAAAAGTAAAGAGAAAGATGAGAGAGTTGAGGTTCAGTTAGTAGATACTCTGTTTGATGTAATGGTATGGGAAAAATCCCAACAGGCAGAGGGTCAGACAGAGATGTTTAATCCTGAAAGGCAAAGATACCTGCAATAGCAAGACAAGATGATAAAAGATATATATGTGGATGCCTACTTCAAAACAGAAGCAGAGAATATTCCAGAGGGTTATCTGAAAGATAGAATCTTCAGATGGAAATGGAGACCACAGCAGGTTAGTGCAGAGGAGAAATAGGCCGAAGTAGCATACAGACAGAAAGTGTTACAGGTAGCACATGATCTACCTGTCGGAGGTCACCTAGAGTTACGAAAGACTCAGACTAAGGTACAAAAATATTTTTATTGGTTTGGAATGCACAAGGATATGGTTAACTTTTGCTGTATATGTCATGCATGCCAAATGATAGGTAAGCCACAGGCAGTAACAAAGCCAGCACCTTTTTTGCTAATTCCCGCATTTGAAGAACCTTTCACGTGGGTTATAATTGATTGTGTAGGTCCCTTCCTGAGAACTAAAAGTGGGAACCAGTAGTTATTAACCATAATGGATGTGTCTACCAGATTTCTGGAGGCAATTCCATTATGGAGTATCAAGGCAAAAAAGGTGGTTGAGAACTTAGTAGCTTTCTTCACATAGTATGAACTACCCAGAGAGATTCAGTCGGACCAAGGGTCAAATTTTATACCTAGGCTGTTTAAGAAGGTTATGGATAGCTTAGGTTTACAGCACTTTAAATCCAGTGCGTATCATCCTGAATCCCAGGAAGCTTTAGAAAAGTGGCATCAGACCTTGAAGACAGTGTTAAGAGCGTACTGTCAGGATTACGCAAATGATTGGGATAAAAGTATCCCATTTGTATTGTTTGCCATTAGAGATGCCCCAAATGAATCTACTCAGTTCACTCCCTTTGAGTTAATATTCGGTCAAGAAGTGACAGGCCCTTTGAAATTAATTATAGAAAAATTGACAGGACCAAAGTCAGAGATCTCATACTTAGATTATGAATCGGAGGTGAGGGAGAGATTAAATCGAGTAGGTGAGTTAGCTAAATAGCACCTAAAGAGGGCACAGCATAGAATGAAGCAGGTTGCAGATTAAAAACTCAGAGACTCGGATGTTTTCCCAAGGGGATAATGTGTTAGTACTGTTACCAATGATAGGAGATCCCTTCAAAGCCAGGTTTAGTGGTCCCTATCAAATTGAGAAAAGGTAGAGTCAGATGAACTATTTAGTATAGATGCCAGACAGAAAACAAAAAGGTATTGGGTATGTCATGTGAACATGCTGAAACCGTATTATACTGGAGAGAAAAAAAACTGGAGAAACAGGTGATAGTTACTGTCCCACAGAGTGGGGAATCAAATTCAGATCATATGGATTTTGAGGTGCCTCAAAATAGATCTAAAAATGAAGAAGTCCTTGAGGAGTGGGATAGATTAATAAGATAATTGTCTCAGGAGCATAGAATGGAGTTGAAAGGTTTGTTACCACAGTATAAGGACATATGTATAAATCAGATGGGGAGGACTAATGCTGTTGTACATGAAGTAGACATAGGGAATACTGCTCCGTTTAGACAACATCCCTATCAGCTTAATCCTTTCAAAGCCAGGCAGGTCCAGATGGAGGTCGAGAACATCATCAAACCAAGCCAGAGCAAGTACAGCTCAATGATCATCTTAGTTCCCAAACCAGACGGGACTCAATGATTTTGCATCAATTATCGAAAGGTCAATGCTGTTACAAAATCGAACTCATAAACAAATCCTAGATTGGAGGACTGTATCGAGAAAGTCAGACAAGCCAGTTACATCACCAAGTTGGACTTAATGCACAGTTACTGGCAAGCACCTTTGTCAGAGAAGGCAAAAGAAATTTCCCACATGGGAACCCCAAATGGGCTATATCAATTCAAAGTAATGCCCTTTGGAATGAAAAATGCACCTGCTACATTCCAAAGACTCATGAACAGAGTTGTGGCTGGGTTAACAAACTGTGCAGTCTATGTGGACAATGCAGTGATCTTTAGTAAGTGCTGGAAAGATCACATGATACATTTGGCAGAACTCTTTGAACGACTGTGAGAAGCAAAACTGGCGATAAACTTAAATAAAATGGAATTCGCAAAAGGAGAGGTGACGTTCTTGGGACATAACATCGGTCATGCAAGGTTGACACCACGGAATGCAAAGATGAAGGGCTATCGAGGAATTTCTACAACCAACTTCGAAGAAAGAAGTGCTTCGAATCTTAGGACTCAGATTCTATTGGACGTTTGTTCCAAACTTCAGCAGTGTAGTGGCACCATTAACTGATTTGCTGAAGAAGAACACAAAGTTTCGGTGGACAGAACCATGCCAGGAGACATTCAACCATTTGAAATTGATATTAATCACCAAACCAGTTTTAGCTACACCAAGCTTTTCAATACCTTTTAAAGTCACCATCGATGCTAGTGAAATTGGAGTTGGAGCTGTATTCCTACAGGAAGCTGAGGATGGGACTGAACTGCCAGTTGGTTACTTCTCGAAGAAGATCAATATCCACCAGAGGAAATACTCCACAACTGAAAAGGAACTATTGAGTTTGGTACTGGCCTAACAGCATTTTAATGTGTATGTCACGAACAATGTGTCGGAGACAATTCTGTACACTGACCACAATCTGCTTACATTCTTAGAACATTTTAAAGATAAGAATGAGACTATTTTGTTGGAGTCTTATGTTATAGACTTTTAATTTAAAAATCATACATGTGCGTCGGAAAAATATAATCACAGGTGTGTTATCATGGATTTAACTGATAGAGTTCAGCTGACATTTGTCTTTGATTAATTTTTTTTATATATATAAGTATATGTGAAGAGTTTAAGGTGAACTTATACAAAAGTTATCAATATGTTAGGGTAATGTGTTTAAAACATAGAAAAAAAATGAAGCCATCTTTTTATTATAATGGCTCTTTTTTTAAAGGGGGGGAGGTGTTATGAAGATGTAGGAGTACCTTTAAGAAAGTTAAAAGCAGCAGAACTACCAGACACAACACCAAGTCTTCTCAATAAGGCATCAATGTAACACTGGGTCGAACAAATCCATTAATTTGTTGCTTGGAGACAAAAACAATTTCGAATTCAGCCAATCAGTTTAAATTATACCCCGTAAAAAACAATTTCCAATCAAGTTTGAATTGAGTATATTGACAATCTTCAAAGTAATGACATAATCCGATGCTCTGGGGTATAAAACGAGGCGGGGGAGGGAGATTGAACAGTTGAGAGGAGAACTGCCAAATCCTAGCATGTAACAGACTGCTTGAAAAAAAATCTCTCTTAAAAGTATCTTCTCAATCAGTAACCTGTGACACAGAAATTCCTAACAAGGAGAAAAGAAGACAGAGGAAGATCTGAAGACAAGAACCTACAGCTGCCAGATTTTGAGATAAGTGTTGTTTTGTAAATCTTAATTGGGAATTTTATTGGACTAGCATTATAGATGGAAGATAAAAGATAGGTTAGAGAAAGAAATTGTAAATAGCAGTTAGTTAATTAATTCTATGTTATACTTTAAGAAATAAAGTTGTTAATTTTTACTTTACATAGTTCTTAGCCACTCAAACGTTTACAGATTACTGTGTGGAAAGATCTTTTCTGTGTTGCTGGTTTTAAATTAAGCAAGAGAGTTTACCCTGTGACATAACATAGTGAACCTGCAGCCCACCCCCC
>NC_057714.1:108976241-108985445 GCF_004010195.1 Chiloscyllium plagiosum | reverse complement strand
CCCACCACCCCCCACCCCTTGACTGGACTGTAATTCACCGTTTTTTTTAAAAATAAGACAGCATTAGCAGTTCTCCAGTTCCTTATCTGTGGCCAGAGAGAATTTGAAACTTTGGGGGACTGAGCAGATAACTGGGATAACTGGCAGGTGAAGTTCAATGCAGAGACATGTGAGATGATGCATTTTGATAAGAAGATAATGGATAACCTGTACAAAATAAGGGGTATAATTCTTAAGAGTGAAGGAGTAGAGGGACCAAGATTATATGTGTGCATAGATCATGGAAGACAGGACAGTTTGGATAAAGCAGTTACTAATGAATACAGTATCCTGGTTTTATTAATAGGAGCAGAGAATAAAAGAGCAAGGAGGTTAAACTCAAGCAGACTGAAAGGACCTACTCTTACTGCTTATTCTTGTTTCTTGGTCATATGTTTGTAGCTTTTACAAGACCTCAGCGGGTGTATTGTGTAAAGTCTGGGTGCAACACTACAGGAAGAATGCAGATCATCAACCTGTTGGTCATGTTTTTATTCATTCAAGGGATGAGGGCGTTGCTGGCTAGGTCATCATTTAATGCCCATCCCTAATTGTCCAGAGGGCAGCTAAGAGTCAACCACATTGCTGTGGGTCTGGAGTCACATGTAGCCTAGATGAGTTAAGGATGGCAGTTCCCTTCCCTAAAGGGACATTAGCGAACCAGAGGAGTATTCTGACAATTGACTCATGATTACATAAGTGGACTCTTAATTCCAGATTTTTTTTATTGGATTCAAATTCCACCAGCTGTCATTGCAGGATTCAAATCCAGATCCCCAGAACAATACCAGAATCTTTGGATTAACAGTCTAGCGATAATACCACTAGGCCATTGCCTGCCTAAATGCATGTTCCTAGTACTTTTGGCTTAGAGGCAGGGACGTTACCTAATGCATCACAAGATTTCCCTGTCACACTTTATTAAACAAGCAAAATATAGTCTTTAAAATTAAATGTTAATTATTGACTTAAAGCTTTAAATTTGCTTTCACAATTATCAGCCGATTACTTTGGGAGTTCACAAGCAATCAGGATTAACTGAACTTTACTATTTCATGGCATTTCCCCATAAGGTAAAATTGAGCAATGACCTTAAAATTAAAGGCCAGGTTATTAGTTAAAACCACAGAATACAGGTACCCAGACTATTAATGAGCTGTGCTACAGGATATTGTATTGATTAATGTATGCTCTTCCTGTGCTTTCTTTGAACTGAAATGCATCTATAAGAGGGCAAAGAATCATATAACTTCAAAGTGAGTGACCCACTGAATACCTTGGAGTTTCTTTTGAAGTAGTACTGCAATAATTGTGTTCAGTTTAATTCCAGACTAGACTCCATTCATTTTGTGCCCTTACTTTTACTTTGTAATGTCATGGAACATTTTAAAATTTAATGATATAAGTAAGTAATCGCGGAATAGGATCTGTGTATATAAACTGAATTTTCAATGGATTGCTGCATTTAAACAAGTATTCAACATTAATATATAAGGTGGTTGTCAAGATTGATCCAGATTATGATGATCCATTTAATCTAAACTTTCCAGACACAAAACCTACTGTCTTCTCACCACAAATAGATATTTCTTCAATCATTTCATTTTTCCTATTTTACTATCTTTTCTGTCAAATTGTTCCAGATCATCCCCTGGTGTCCAATAGTTGGTTTATTATTCCATGCTGTACATCTCTATGACTCCATAATGCAATTATTTACTTTCTTAATAACAAACATTCTTGACGAGAAAGATGCTGTTTTGTACACAATGAATTTAATTCACTAGAAATACCTGGAATATAAAGTTAATTTTAGAAATGAAGCTATCAGAGACCTTCAGCACAGAAAAAGACACATCAGCCCATCAACTCCACCTAACTATTCTAATCACATTTTCTATCACTTTGCCCAAAACCTTGTATGTTTTGGCATCACAAGTGTACATTTAAATACTTCTTAAATGTTATTCGGGTTTTTGCCTCTGTCACCTTCACAGGCAGCCAGTTCCTGTTTCCCACTACCTGCTGGGTAAAAAAAAATCTCATGTCCCCTCTGAATCTCCTGCCCCTTACCTTAAATCTGTGACTCCTGGTCGTTGATTGCTCCAATGAGGGGGAAAGTTCCTTCCTGTCCACACTGTCTATGCTCCTCATAATTTTATACATCTCAATCATGCTACCCCACCCTAGCAACACCCCCCTCCCGATCTCTGCCAAACCCCTGCAGTTCCCTTTGCTCCAGAGAAAATAATGCCAGAATATCCATTCTTTCTCTTCATATCGGAAACTCTCCAGTTCAGACTATATCCTAGTAAATCTCCTCTGCAACTCCTCCAGTGCAATCACATCCCTCCTATAATGTCCAGAGACATGCACACATTACTCTAGATGTGGCCTAATAGATGTCTTATACTCTATGTCTTGGCTAATAAAGACAAAAGTCCCCATGTCATCTTAGTAACTTTATCTTCCTGCCCTACTATCTTAAGGAACCGGTGAACATACACAGCAAGGTCACTCAGGTACTCTGTGCTTCTCAGGGTCCTACCATTCCCTTTCAGCTCCAGATTTATTACTAGAATTTAAATTCCACCAGCTACCTTCCTGGGACTTGAACCCCTGACCCCAAATTATTACATTGGGCCTCTGGATTACTAGTCCAATGCATTAACTAGATGGCAGCAAAGTAGGGCTCCTGAGCCAGGGCTTGTCCACTCCTACCACTTTTCTTTTTTCTGTTTTCTTGTATTTTTTCTTCTTTCCTTTTCTTACCTCTTCAGCTGAGCTCAGACTGCAACGGTGGCAGCAAGTAACCCCAGCATGGACTCAACTGAGCCCCTATTTTTTTGGGCCTGAGACTCAGAATCAGTGGTTGCTACATTGGTGGAGGCAATGTCAGAGAGGTAGGCCCAGCGGCAGAAGATGGCGCCTGAGGATTGGCAATTTCATCATTGGTTGGGTCCAGTGCTGGTGACGGCCAAGTGGTGATGGAAGATTATCACAGTGACATTGATGAGGTGGGTCCAGCAGCAATATATCTGACTCTGGCGTTGATGGGTCTGGCAAAGGCGGCAGCCAGGCTATGGAGGAGGGATGGTGGCACAGGCTTCCTTGATGATAAGCTGGTTCAGGACTAATGGTCTCTCATTAAGCTTTATCTTTGTATATTTTCCTTATTCTTAAAACTATTCAATATGGTGCTGGATTGTGATTACAATGGAAAAGCTTTTCACTGTATTTTACTGTTTTTCTCACTGTAAAATACACATGACAATAAAAACCACTCATAATACTATGCCACCATCTTCAAATTTTCATCCTGTCTTATGAATTGCAAAATATTTTGCCTTGAGATGTGTGTGCAAAGACTGCCTGAGAGATGACAGCAGTTGATATCATCTTTAAGAAGGAAAATGCTGAAGGCATGAAGCCAGAATGTAGAATGTGATTGGCAGCCATTAGCAGTCTAAGAAGTGTAACTATGTTTTTCTTTATCAATGGTTGCTGAACAGCAATAACAGATATGTCTGCTCACAAATCCTGTAACAGATCATAAAATAAATGTCCATTTACTTGTCCTGATGTGTTTTTGGTAAATTTGTGTAAGTAAGCAGGAAACCATAACAGACATGAATGAATATGACACTGGGGAAACCAAAGCACATACTATTCACAAACATTGGTGTTCACTGATCCAAGGGCACTCTATCCTTGCCCTACATTATGTGCTTGCTACCTTTACTATGTAGACATACTGCTCTGTTTACCTACATTTAATCAACCAGAGGTGCTCATTAAATAATCCATTTCTGCTGAAGTCCCAGCTATCACAAGTATTAGTCTTCAGCCAATTTGATTTGCTGTACATGACCTCATGATAAATGATTGAATACGCTAGATACAGCAAAAACTATGGCAATAACTTCTGAGCTGTTGTGCTGAAGACCTAAGCTTCCTAACCAGTTGTGTTTCTAGCCAAGATGTTCAATGGCACAATCTCAAAAACTACCCAGATAAGCTTGATCTTCAAAGAACAGGAAAATAAATTAAAATAAATCAATCACTAACTCATGAACTTATTCCCAATTCACTAGAAGCAGTTCAAAGAAGGTTTACTGGACAAAAACCTGGAATAGGAAAATTGTCTTAAGAGGAAGAGTTGGACAGGACAGGCTTGTACCTATTAGAACTTTGAAGAAGAACTTGATTGAAATGTGTAAGATAGTGAGGGGTCTTTACAGGTTGGATATGGAGAGAATATTCCTTTTTTGGGACAGTCTAGATTCAGTGGATCAATACTTAAAAATAAGGAGGTGCCCATTTAAAACAGATGAATTTATTTTCTTTCTCCTGGAGGATTCTTTGGAAACATAGGCTTTGAATATTTTTAAAGATGAGGTGAATGGATTTTGTTAAGCAAGGAGATGAAATGTTATCTGGGGTAGACAGGAATGTGGATTTGAGGTTACAATCAAATCAGCCATTATCATGTTAAATGGTGATGTACGCTCAAGGAGCTAAATGGATTATTTGTACTCCTTATTCATAGTAGGTACCATATCAACAAATCACTGTCTTCAAAAGTATTACTGAATAGTACTTACTAACCAATAACTTGATCACTGAAACTAGTTTGGATTCTGACAGACCCATTCAGTTCCATATCTCACTGTGGGCTTCATCCCAACAAAGAAATGATCTGAAGACCAGTGGTTAGGAACGCCTTTCCACCATACAAAAGCATTCCTGTAATGGATAGGGAGGTGTTTCACTTTCCTGCAGTGGGTACAGCTGAAACTTGAGAACATCACCCTTGGCTAAAACATTCACCCCTCGGCCATGAGAGTTCTTTAATCACTAGGGGAATATCCATAGAATGCAGTGCAGTTAAAGACATAGTTCAATTTTTAGTGAAATTACTTTAAAGTAATCAGATTGAAACTAATGAACTGCAATTAGATTCTGCAGGACCATTGTTTCCAGAGAAAAAAAATTAAAACATTTACCACATAAATTGAAATATTTTACATTGCTAAGTTCCTATATTGTTAAATTAAATACATTGAAAAATAAATTATATTTGAAAATACAAAACAAATATGGGGCTGAATCATATTTTTTCCAGCAATAGTCAATTTTGTCGAGTTTCATGAGGAATTTCTCTCCATAAGACTTAAGAGGTTTTTTGCACCATCATCCTAAACTCATCTCTTTAACTACGTTTCCCACCTCAATGGCACCCCTCTTAACCAATGCTAACTGGATTCTACCACTCACCATAGCTGGGTAATGGCTGATCTGATTGTAACCTCAAATCCATTTCATGTATATCCCTGATAATCTTTCACCTCCTTGCTTAACAAAATCCATCTACCTCATCCTTTAAAATATTCATGGCCAGAACTACTCAGCATTGACTGGATGGATGGAAGAGAGTTTTTCTGACTGGAGATCTGTGACTAGTGGTATTCAGCAGAGATCAATGCTGGAATCCCTGTTGTATGTAATATATAAAAGTAATTTGGAATAGGATGTAGGTGTCCTGATTAGTGAGTTTATGAATGACACAAAGTTTAGGGGAGCTGTGGATAGTGAGGATAATTGCCAGAGGATACAGCAGGATAATAATAGGCGGAGACATGAGCAGAGAAATGACAGATGGAATTTAATCCAGATAAATGCAAGGTAACATATTTTGGAAAATCTAACATAGGAAGGAAGTATATAGTAAGAACCCTAAGTAGTATACAAAAGGGATCTAGGCATACCAGTCCACAGTTTCCTGAAAGTGGCAACACAAGTGGATTAGATGGTCAAGAAGGCATATGACATACTAGGAAATATCCTGGTAAACATTTTCTGTACCCTCTCCAAAGCATCCACATCATTCTGCTAGTGACCAGAACTGTACGCAATATTCCAAATGTGGCCCTGTCGTGGAAATTAAATTGACTCGACTCAAATGCTAGCAAGAGCAAAGAAAAAGTTTATTTTGAACTCTGCAGAGCTGACCCAATACATTGGCAAGATGCCGCATGTAAGGGGTGCCTGAATAGCTTTCACATATTCCCTTTATACTAAACTTCGTTTACTCTTATCACATCTCAAGGTCAAGAGCAGAGAACATTTGAGCTCCTTTCCATATATGGAGTTGTTTTTCTCATTCCTTGACTGCTGATATGGTAGCTTATTGTCCTTGTGAGACTACTGGTTTAACTTTTACATTTTTCCTGACTTTGCTTTTCTGCCTGTCTGCAAGACTTTGCAAAGTATTCTTTTATAGATTTCACAATAAATGATAATTTTCCATTACATGTCCCCCTTTCTGTCATTTTATGACAACAATGACAAAACAAAAAAAAAGTACAGAGCCACATAGCTATATATCAAATTGCTTAGGGAGCACCAGGCCTTTCCTCAGACACCAACTTCCTGTAATACAGCTTTGTGGTAGTATTGTCATTACTCTGATGTGCCCAGTACTTAGCCCATTTTCACATGTCACACACTTCAACATCACAGCCTGGTGGGATCCATGCAATCGGATCTTCTTGCTCTGGGGCCGCTGATCATTTTACCATTTGATATCCCACTGCACAAATAAGCAAATGGTGCAGGCAGATACATAAGCAGGGTCCCATACAAAGCACTATGAGTATGACCAGTCCTACAATTAGTAGAGCGTGTAGGATCCAATACCCCCATCCTCCCCAAATGAAGGTGAGCAATCAGAACCAGGAGTCATCTGCTGGGGGAGGTGGTCTTACTGCCGTCTTCATATGATTTATTACACTAGTGATATTCTGGGACTCCTCAGGAATATTAAAATAGTATGAGGTACCTAATATTTTGCAGACGCCCCCTCTCTCAGCCATCAGTATGTCTAGTACTAATCGATTTTGTATCACTGCTTCCCTTCTGCCGTTTACCCAGTATTAATGAGTGCTAGACCTTCCTCAGTCTCATTTGCTTACAGTAATACACTATATGCGAGGCCATTAATCTTGTTTATTGCCAACGCTGTCCCTGCTCCCAAGAGAATAAACCACCTAATGTTTGCTCCTGGTGTAGTCCAGGGGTCTGCTAGTGTGTACTTATTCCAATGCCACGGGATGTCCCTTCGGATTCGCCTGTTACTGGCCGTTGGGACGAACACGGTCATGTCAGTGGACAGTACCATGGGTCAGCAGCACCCCTTCCATCCTAGCGGGAGGTGGTGGTACCCTTTCTTTCCACAGGCCCATATTATACCCGCCATCATGGTCTGATTATTGATAAAGGAACACATAATGTTGATGATCATACCATTCGCGTAAGTTGCTGAGCAAGAGTCATCGTTCAAGTACAGCGTCATAGTACACTGGGAGATCCCCAAATGGAGTCTCCCCTGATTTGTGCGAATGCACGTTTCTCTCCTGCCTTCCACTATATGGAAGGCTGTGGTCGGAAGCGTGTCAGCCTTGAGACTGCAGTTAACCTTGAGTTCGGATGGTGGCACGAGATTTGCCCTAATTGCTCCCCCATCAGAGTCAGGGTAGTCACCGCCCGCGGAAGCAGGCAGCTAGCATTTCTTGCCAGGCTCTCTGTAATTGGTTCGGCAGTCCACTGCTGGGCTGTGTGCAAATATATCCAACAAGGGTAGCCAACCTCTAATTTCCGGTGCTGTATTATGGCCAAAGCAAGTGCTCTGTTCCCTTCACATCTAGCGATGGCCCTTCACACCTCCCAACCTACTGGTGTTGCATTCATGCCATTTATCTCATGAAGGGCCAATTCCACTACCGGTTAGACTTGCTCTCGAGCCCCAGCCAACTCCCCCCCCCCCCCCCAACACCGGTTCTGGCGTGACAGTAATGCCCTTTGCCCTGCTTGGGGTTAGGTCCATGATCTGGTTTGGTTGGTTACCATGCCCTGGTGCTACTGCCTCCTGCAGGACCTTTTGCACAGCATCTCGGAAGGGCAACTGTACCATTATATTCACCTGCCTATAGATGTCAGAGAAGGGTCTATCTATTCCACACCACCAGCCACCCTCATCGCTCTTCTGAGTCTTGGGTATTATCGCCCATACCCTGGCACCTCCCTCCTTGATAATAGAATACCTATTTCCCGTGTCAAGTGTCCCTGCAGCCGTAGTGGCTACTACTAAGTGCCAATCACTGGGACCACAAGAATCCTTGCATAAGTATTTATTGTCCCATTTATAGTCGTCCTGGTTACTAAATGGCCATGAGTTGCATGCAAAGGTTCCCTTAGCACCCTCAGTTAAGATTACCATCTGCGGCTGTATCCCAGATGCCCCTGCCCTTACCAATAGTTCTGCCAAGGCAGTTGCTAACAGTGTGAGCTGGGGCAGCCCCATATTTATATAAGGCATCTAGCAACCTTACAATCCCTACATACATAAGTCCAATCTGTTTCTTGGAGTTTCACTACTTGCACTTATTTGGTTCCAGGGTCATCCGATGTCTCAAGTCTAGCTAACACGTTTGCAATGGCTGGAGTGTATCCACGTGGCTCTTTCGGTGATCTTAACAGCTGTCTGTGTTGTAAGGAGCACTTATAGAGTCATAGAGATGTACAGCATGGAAACAGACTCTTCGGTCCAACCCGTCCATGCCAACCACATAGCCCAACCCAATCTAGTCCCACCTGCCAGCACCCGGCCCATATCCCTCCAAACCCTTCCTATTCATATACCCATCCAAATGCCTCTTAAATGTTGCAATTGTACCAGCCTCCACGACATCCTCTGGCAGCTCATTACATACACGCATCACCCTCTGCGTGAAAAAGTTGCCCCTTAGGTCTCTTTTGTATCTTTCCCCCCTCACTCTAAACCTATTCCCTGTAGTTCTGGACTCCCCAACCCCAGGGAAAAGACTTTGCCTATTTATCCTATCCGTGCCCCTCATCATTTTGTAAACCTCTATAAGGTCACCCCTCAGCCTCCGACGCTCCAGGGAAAACAGCCCCAGCCTGTTCAGCCTCTCCCTGTAGCTCAGATCCTCCAACCCTGGCAACATCCTTGTAAATCTTTTCTGAGCCCTTTCATGTTTCACATCTTTCCAATAGGAAGGAGACCAGAATTGCACACAATATTCCAACAGTGGCCTAACCAATGTCCTGTACAGTCGCAACATGACCTCCCAACTCCTGTACTCA
>NC_057714.1:108972821-108975295 GCF_004010195.1 Chiloscyllium plagiosum | reverse complement strand
CCTATTCTCTCCCTAGTTACCCTTTTGTCCTTAATATATTTGTAAAACCCCTTTGGATTCTCTTTAATTCTATTTGCCAAAGCTATCTCATGTCCCCGTTTTGCCCTCCTGATTTCCATACTTTCTTTATACTCTAAGGATTCACTCGATCTATCCTGTCTGTATCTTACATATGCTTCCTTCTTTTTCTTAACCAAACCTTCAATGTCTTTAATCATCCAGCATTCCCTATAGCTACCAGCCTTCCCTTTCACCCTGACAGGAATATACTTTCTCTGGATTCTTGTTATCTCATTTCTGAAGGCTTCCCATTTTCCAGCCGGCCCTTTACCTGAGAACATCTGCCTCCAATCAGTTTTTGAAAGTTCTTGCCTAATACCATCAAAATTGGCCTTTCTCCAATTTAGAACTTCAACTTTTAGATCTGGTCTATCCTTTTCCATCACTATTTTGAAATGAATAGAATTATGGTCGTGAAATGGTCCCAGCCACCTCTTCGCCTTCCAGCTTTTCCTCCTGAAGTCTTTCACCACTATCCAGTCTCCAGGTTCTAGATCATGCAGCTTCCTGTCTGCTGGTTGGGGTAGTGCTGCTTTCACTTGATTTTGTATTTGAGACAAAAGTGTAGAGAGTTTTATACAGTACCACAACATCTCATCCTCACAGTGGTCTGTTATCTGTCTTACCTTTGGTCCTGGGCCAATTTCGGGCGGCCTACCAAACAAAATCTCAAATGGGCTAAGATTGGCTCTTCCTCTCCTAGATCTGATGTACATTAGCACAATTGGAAGTGGCTTTGTCCATGTCACCCCTAGTTCCTCGCAGTATTTTGTCAATTTACTTTTTAGAGTAGCATTCTCTCTTTCCACTGCCCCACTGCTCGCTGGGTGGTAGGTAGTGTTGTCTCATGTTTATTCACAAGTAATCACTGATCTGCTGTAGGGCATTATTGACAAATGGTGTCCCATTGTCGCTACTAAGCCTTTCAGGGATGTCCCATCTCGGAATTATTTCTGTTAACAAAGCCTTGGCTACTGCACTGGCATCCTGTTTAACGTGGGGAACACTTCCACCCATTTGGAAAACATATCAATTATTACCAGACAATACCTTTTCCCTTTGCTGGGTGTTAGTTCAATAAAATCCATCTGTAAATGTTAAAAGGGTCTTTGGGGTTGGGGGTGTGTTGCCTGACTCATCTGTATTCCCCTCCCCACATTATTAGTGGCACAGATAACACATTACTCCCAGAAATATTATGAACAATGAGTAAATCCATTCATGTACCAGTGTGCCAAAATATTGTCGTACACCCCACTTTTGACACATTGTCCTTACCATGTGTCAGTTTGGCATAGAATGGGAATAACGATCACGGTAGACAGGGTTTACATTGGGGCCACACCACACCCCTTTCCCTCATGCTGCACCCTGCCCTTGTCCACTCACGCTTCTACTCCGGCATGGCCTGCGACTAATTCCCATACGTCTGCTGTTGGGGTACAAATTTTTGTCATACACATCAAACTGATCACTTTGCAGCTGCTGGGCTGCCGTCCTTGCCGCTGTGTCTGCCTTTGCATTGCCTTGAGAAACGGAATCATTATTTTTCGTGTGGGCTTCACATTTACACACAGTGATCGATTTAGACAATAGGATCACTTCCAGGAGGTCAGAAATCAGGCCACGGTGTGTGATGGGATTTCCAGTGAATGTCAAAAAGCCCCTTTTTTTCCCCGAGGGTTCCAAATTCATGCACAACCCCAAATGTGTATCTGCTATTGGTGTAAATATTCACTATCCTTCCCTTAGCTAATTTACATGCCTCAGTCAAGGCAATCAGCTCCGCTGCTTGCACTGACAGATGAGAAGGGAATGATCCCGCCTTGACTACCACATGGGTAGTTACCACAGCATAGGCCAGAATTATGTTGGGTGTCTCCTTGCCCCTGAATGCTGACCCATCCACAAAAAACTCCATATCTGGATTCTGAAGTGGCGAATCCTGCAAGTCTGGTCTGGGGCTGCAAATTTCATTAGTTACAGCAACACGGTCATGTGGGTCTCCGTCTCCTTCTGTGGGGAGAAGGCGAGCAGGGTTAAGGACGTTATATCACTTTATTGTAATGAAGAAAGTGAGGTCTGCAGATGCTGGAGATCAGAGCTGAAAATGTGTTGCTGGAAAAGCGCAGCAGGTCAGGCAGCATCCAGGGAACAGGAGAATCGACGTGTGGACCCTCTGTGACTCCCTCGTCAGGTCCACACCCCCCCACCAACCCAACCTCCACTCCCAGCACCTTCCCCTGCAACCGCAGGAGGTGCAAGACTTGCGCCCACACCTCCCCCCTCACCTCCCTCCAAGGCCCCAAAGGAAACTTCCATATCCGCCACAGATTCACCTGCACCTCCACACACATCATCTATTGCATCCTCTGCACCCGATGTGGCCTCCTCTATATTGGGGAGACAGGCCG
>NC_057714.1:108960987-108972733 GCF_004010195.1 Chiloscyllium plagiosum | reverse complement strand
GACCTCTCCGCCCCCACCCCCGTCTGACCTATCACCCTCACCTTGACCTCTTTCCACCTATCACATTTCCGACGCCCCTCCCCCAAGTCCCTCCTCCCTACCTTTTATCTTAGCCTGCTGGACAAACTTTCCTCATTCCTGAAGAAGGGCTTATGCCCAAAACGTCGATTCTCCTGTTCCCTGGATGCTGCCTGACCTGCTGCGCTTTTCCAGCAACACATTTTCAGCACTTTATTGTAATGTTAGGCATCTCCAGTATTGTATCTGAGCCAACATGCTGCCGACATGTGTGCTGTCTTCTGCTTGGAAAGCAGTAAGGATACTGCATGTGGGACCAGTAGGGTTAATTCACCATAGCCGACTATGTCCCTGGATGCTACAACAGCCTTTTTAGCTCCGACCATGGCTCGCTGGCATTTAGGCAATCCTGCCGCTATGGGGTCTAGTTTAGCTGAAAAATAAGCTACCAGCCTCAATTTTCCCGCATGATCCTGCAACAGCACAGATGTCATGCATCTACCGTTTAGTCACACAGATGTACCTGCATTTACCACTTCCTCTGGCAGTTCATTCCACACACAAACCACTCTCTGTAACATAGCTGCCTCTCGCATCCTTTTTAAATCTTTCTATCTCATCTTAAAAATAAATCCAAACTCATTGCTCCATCTCTTTTCTCATTTCTCTTTTTGTTTCTTTTCTTCTTTCTCTCTTTGGTGTTTCTTCCCGGCCTTAGTGCGGACCCAATGAGGTGCCCATGGCTGTGTGTCGGCCAGGTCTTTAGGCCCAGTCTCTTGATGGCGCATGGTGGTGTCTCAGATCAGCCTCTCGGTGGCACATAGCAGTGTCTTGGCCTGGTTTCTCAATGGCACACGGTTGTGTCTCAGCCCAGTCTCTCGATGGCATATGATGGTGTCTCAGATCAGCTTCTTGGAGGCACATGGCAGTGTCTCAGCCTAGACTCTCGAAGGCACATGTCAGTATCTCAGTCCAGTCTCTTATTGGCACATGGCAGTCAAGCAGCCTGGTCTCTCAATGGCACACGCCGATCTCTTGATGGCACGTGGTAGTCTCTTGGCCCAGTCTCCCAATGGAACATGGCAGTCTCTCAATGGCACATGGTGGTGTCTCAGCCTAGTCTGTCAGCGGCCCGTGGCAGTCTCTCAGCATGCAAATGGGTCCTTGCCAAGGCAGCAGAGGGTGATTGGGAAGGTATCAGCTTCAGCAGGACCAACAGTGTTGGCATCATAGTCCAACATGGGAAGAGCGAGCAGTGAGGAAGACTCCACAGTATCTGGGGTGGCGACATTGAAAACAGGCAGCAAGCAACAATTTGATTTAATTTGATCTCAGATGGTCAACATGGTTTCAACAAGGGCAGGTCATGTCTCACAAACCTCTGAGTTTTTTGAGAAGGTCACCAAGCATGTAGATGAGGGTAGGGTAGTTGATGTGGCATACATGGACTTCAGTAAAGCCTTTGATAAGATTCTACATGGTAGGCTGTTGGAGAAAATATAGAGGCATGGAATTGAGGATGATTTAGCAGTTTGGATTAGAAATTGGCTTTCTGAAAGAAGGCAGCGAGTGGTGGTTGATGGAAAATATTCAGCCTGGAGTCCAGTTACTAGTGGTGTGCCACAAGGAGTTTTTTGGGACCACTATTGTTTGTCATTTTTATAAATGACTTGACGCAGGCATTGGTGGATAGATTAGTAAATTTGCAGATTACACTAAAGTCGGTGGAGTAGTGGACAGTTTGGAAGAACGTTACAGGTTGCAGGGGGACTTAGATAAACTGCAGAATTGGGCTGAGACGTGGCAAATGGAGTTCAATGTAGCTAAATGTGAGGTGATGCACTTTGGGAAGAATAACAGGAAGGCCGAGTACTGGGTCAATGGAGGGATTCTTGGTTGTGTGGATGTGCAGAGGGATCTTGGAGTCCATGTACATAGATCCCTGAAAGTTGCCACCCAGGTTGATCTTGCTGATAAGAAGGCATACAGTGCATTAGGTTTCATTGGTAGAGGGATTGAGTTCTGGAGCCGCACTATCATGCTGCAACTATACAAAACGCTAGTGCAGCCACACTTGGAATATTGTGTACAGTTCTGGTCGCCAAATTTCAGGAAGGATGTGGAAGCATTGGAAAAGGTGCAGAGGAGATTTACCAGGATGTTACCTGGTCTGGCGGGAATGCCTTTTGAGGAAAGGCTGAGAGACTTAGGTCTGTTCTCATTGGAAAGAAGATGGCTAAGAAGGATTTGACAGAGACATACAAGATGATCAGAGGATTAGATAGGGTAGACTTGTACGAGGGGGCATAACTACAAATTGAGGGGTGATAGATTTAAGACAGACATCAGAGGCAGGTTCTTTACGCAGAGAGTGGTAAGGGCGTGGAATGCACTACCTGCTAATGTAAACAATCCTTGGATAAGCACACGGATGATGATAGGATAGTGTAGGGGGACGAGCTGAGAATAGTTCACAGGTCGGCACAACATCGAGGGCCAAAGGGCCTGTTCAGCGCTGTATTGTTCTATGTTCCATGTTCTATGTTGTCCCACACAGCAGGATAAATGGATGACTCATCAAATACTGCTGAATTTTTAACATAATTCCTTTACTTTTCTAGTTTAAATTAAGAAAGATTTTAATGTTAATTATTACCCTATTTCTTAAGTTTTCTACTTATTCTATGAGGGCAATGCTTAACTTCTTAACTATGTTTCTCTTGGGCAGCATGGTGGCACAGTGGTTAGCACTGCTGCCTCACAGCGCCAGAGACCCGGGTTCAATTCCCGCCTCAGGCGACTGACTGTGTGGAGTTTGCACGTTCTCCCCGTGTCGGCGTGGGTTTCTTCCGGGTGCTCCGGTTTCCACCCACAGTCCAAAGATGTGCAGGTCAGGTGAATTGGCCATGCTAAATTGCCCGTAGTGTTAGGTAAGGGGTAAATGTAGGGGTATGGGTGGGTTGCGCTTCGGCGGGTCGGTGTGGACTTGTTGGGCCGAAGGGCCTGTTTCCACACTGTAATGTAATCTAAAAAGTGTCTCTAAAATGACACATGTGGCAACATCATGCACTTTTCACAGCACTCCTGTACTTCTGTACTTTAGTGCACATGATAAAGAAATCTAAACCTAAGTATGCCACCTAGTTGTGAAGTCCCCCAGTCTAGGGAAAAGACTCTATACTCCAGTGAAAAAAGGCCAACCCACCTATGTAACTCAAATCCTCCATTCCCAGCAATGTTCTGGTAAATCTTTTCTGAACCTTGTTCAATTTAATAATATCCTTCTTATAGCAGAGCAACCAGACTGCACACAGTACTCCAGAAGAGGCCTCATCAACATCCCGTACAACCTCAACATGATGTCCCAACTCCTCTACTCAAAGTTTTGAGCAATGAAGACAACTATGCTAAACACTTTCCTAACCACTCTGTCTACATGCGATCCAAATTTCAAAGAATTATATACCTAAACCTCTCGGTATCTCTATTCTACAACACTACCCAAGGCCCAATAATTAATTGTATGAGTCCTGCATTTGTTTGTTTTATCAAAATGCAACACCTCACAATTAGCCAAATTAAACTCCATCTGCCATTCCTCAGCCCATTGACCCAATTGATCAAGATCTCTTTGTAATGTTAGATAACCTTCTTACAAACCACTATACCACCAATTTTGGTGTCATTGCAAATTTATTAACCATGTCTCCTAAATTCTCACCCAAATCATTGATATAAATGTCCTACCACCTATCTCAGTTTATGATAGCAGAACACAGGCTCACTGGTCTAAATGTGGAAGATGTGCATGTGGACAGGAGAGAGGCAGGAGGTTACATTCAGCAGCCTTCACTCAGGTTTGCTCTGTAAATCCACTGTACTGGATGGAACCATGCCATTCCCTGTATTTCTATGCTATGGAGCTCAGGCAGCCAGCTTGCTACTAGAATGAAAGGACAACAAATCAATACCAGAGTGAGAGGAAAAGGTTAATCGTGTTATCCTGAAGTATGCTAATCTTATATCAATTTATCTTTAGAATTAATATTCTTCATCTTTTTTGCTGTTGGGTGGAAAGTAAAAGTCAACTTAAATTAAGCTACTAACGAAAATGTTGAACTAAGACTGACCTTAAGGTGATGTCAGTTTACTCACTTAAATTTACCAGACTAAAAGACATGTTTACATATATTGACATCTAACGAACTGATAAAGTGTGAAGTTGAAACAAACAGTTTTTTTTTTGTCTCTCCGTGTACTGTAATTTATTAGGTGTGGAAGATAACAATTGGGCAATTGGAGTTTGTCACATTCAAGACAAATATCCCAATGGTTACCACATTTGATTTTACCTGCAGCAAGATTATTGCTGTTAGCAGGCCCCAGCTGGCTGGGGCTTGGAGCTAGAAAGGTGGGAGAAGGCCACTGGCTCTGTGCTGCTGTGCAATTGGGTGTCAGGGAAGCTCTGATGCACTCATTAGCATTGGTGGAGTTGAAAGGAACCTGTTTACCAGTGAGCTGGCAGTTAACCAAAGAAAAACCCTGAAAGCAGTGGTTGCCTGTGAATTAAACTGACAGTCAGGACAAAGGTAGGCTTGCTCCTGTTGGATTCTGCTCAGACCAGCTCAAGGTCTGGAATTGTGCCAATGATTACATTGTGGAGTAAAGCCTTGTAAATCCAGTGAGAGACAGTTTAAGGAGAGATTGAGCAACTGGGAGGTAAAGAGTCATTGAGGCAGTCTATGTTGAATTGGCCTTTGAAGTAAATAAGAAGCTAGCCTTCAAAAGAGGTGTTGAAATCCTGAGTGACAGGGAATTTGAATATTAAAGACACTTTATGATTCATTGTAACTAGTATTAGTTGGGCAGGTCACAGTCATAGCGTCATACAGACGTACAGCATGGCAACAGACCCTTTGGTCCAACTTGTCCGTGCCGACTAGATATACTAACCTAATCTAGTCCCATTTGCCAGCACTTGGCCCATATCCCTCTAAACCCTTCCTATTCATATAGCCAACTGGATGTATTTTGAATGTTGTAATTGTACCAACCTCCACCACTTCCTCTGGTAGCTCATTCCATATACACACCACCCTCTGCATGAAGAAGTTGCCCCTTAGGTCCCTTTTAAAATTTTCCCTTCTCACCCTAAACCTGTGCCCTCTAGTTCTGGACTTCCCCCACCCCAGGGAAAAGACCTTGCTTATTTACCCTATCCATGCCCCTCATGATTTTATAAACCTCAATAAGGTCACCCCTCACCCTCCGGCATTCCAGAGAAAACAGCCCCAGCCTATTCAACCTCTCCATATAGCTCAAACCCTGGCAGCATTCTTGTAAATCTTTTCTGAACCTTTTCAAATTTTGCAACCTCCTTCCTATAGGAGGGAGACCAGAATTGCATACTAAATTCCAAAAGTGGCCTAACCAATGTCCTATACAGTTGCAACATGAACTCCCAACTCCTATACTCAATGCTCTGACCAATAAAGGAAAGCGTATCAAACGCCTTCTTCACTATCTACTTGCGAATCCACTTTCAAGAAACTATGAACCGGCACTCCAAGGTTTCTTTGTTCAGCAACAGTCCACAGGATCTTACCATTAAGTGTATAAGCACTCTCCTGATTTGCCTTTCTAAAATCTAGAACCTTACATTTATCTAAATTAAACTCCATCTGCCACTCCTCACCTCATTAGTCTTTCTTAGATAACCTTCTTTGCTGTCCACTACACCTCATCTGCAAACTTACTAACTATACCTCCCATGTTTACATCCAAATAATTTATATAAATGACAAAAAACAGTGGCACACCACTGGTCACAGGCCTCCAGACTGAAAGGCAACTCTCCGCCACCACTCTCCATCCTCTACCTTTGAGCCAATTCTGTATCCTAATGGCTAGTTCTCCCTGTATTCCATTTGCTCTAACTTTGCTAACTAGTCTACCATGAGGAACCTTGTCAAACACCTTACTGAAGTCCATACAAATCACATCCTCTGCTCTACCCTCATCTTTGTTACATCTTCAAAAGTCTCAATCAAGTTAGTGAGACAGGATTTCCCACACACACAGGCATGTTGACTATCCGTAAATAGTCCTTGCCTTTCCAAATACATGTACATCCTGTCCCTCAGGATTTCCTCCAACAACTTACCCACCACCAATATCAGACTCACCAGTCTATAATTCCCTGACTTTTCCTTGCCACCTTTCTTAAATAGTAGCACCACGTTAGCCAATTTCCAGTCTTCTGGCACTTCACCTGTGACTATCAATTATATAAATATCTCAGCAAGCCATTGGAATTTTGTAAGCTAATCAAAATAATTTTCCTATGGTACCTTAGTATCACCACTACCTGGTGGATCATTGTCCACTCCTTTTTTACAAGTCTGAGGGGTCTGCATTTTCTCATCAGCAATAATTTTTAATTCGGTACCTCTCAGGGACTGCTTCAGTCTCAGCTTTAGTGTGACAATTTGTGCTCATGTTTTTAACAGTGGGTCAGTATGTTGAGCTGCTGCCAAGGACATTTTATTTATTACCTCCTTTGCGCCTCCAAGACTCTCAAATAGGGTTTCAAATAACCAGACGCGAAGGCAATCTGAGCCTCCACTAACTGAGCTTGTCAAGTCATAGACTGCATAATCACAGGGAAAATGTCAGGCACTTTCTCTTGTGTATGTTTAGTCTCCCTGAACTCAATAGGCTTCTCAGACACCACTGTGGAAGCTATTACCTTTGATCCTTCCAAGTCCTTACCAATGAGCAGGTCACCAATCAAAGTAGGGATGGCACCTGCGGTTATTGGGGTCACATTCCAAATGCACCCGGTAAAGTTAGTTTCATATATACCCTCCTTAAATCCTTCTTCCCAGTGCCTTGGCACTTACTGGTGGAAAGGTCATGCATTTCGTGGCTGACCCTTGTATCCCTCAGTATCAGTACAGGCTTGTTTGTCTCA
Organism: Chiloscyllium plagiosum; assembly: GCF_004010195.1. NCBI lineage: Eukaryota > Metazoa > Chordata > Chondrichthyes > Orectolobiformes > Hemiscylliidae > Chiloscyllium > Chiloscyllium plagiosum. The sequence continues at coordinate 108,965,742 of NC_057714.1, read as the reverse complement.
CCCAGGGGAAATGTAGCCACCATTCCTTTGGAGACAAAATCCTTGTAACTTTCAAGGATTTGTTTAACCTCATCCACACTCTCAAGAATTCACAACAGCAATCCGAGCAACAGCCAGATCTTCTGTGTTTATGACTCCCATTCTCTTCACAGGTTGTCTACGCCCTGATAAATCCTACTGCTCTTCCCATCATTTCCAGCAGCTACCATGGTTATGCCTTACCATTCAGCAGTTAAAACATACAGGTTTCTTGGCCTTACTATTCATCTCAGCAACAGCCTTTCTGTCCAGAGAAGAATTTCTAACATTCCCTTTCTCCCATGGGTGCTCAGTATTTTTGTCATTCTCCCCAAATTTGATTGGAGACCAGGTGTCATGATTGGAACAACGATCAAGTGGATCTCATTGACAATGAGATCCTTGATTGGGGCTGTTAAACTGGGCCAATCAAGGAGCTCTGGATGACAGGTAGAAACAAGGGATTAAAAAAGAAAAAAAAAAGAAAAAAAATTAAATAGGAATGTGCTCTATTTCACTGTTTTTGATCTCACAGCACTGCCCTTTGATGTGAAGGGCAGTGTTTGTCACTGGCCACCCGGGTGTTTTCCTACCTTCCTGGTGGTGGAATTTGAATAAAGGTTCGTGCACTTTGTGTCTTTCAGTGTGTCTCACACCTGCACACACACACCATGGGTGCTGGGGAAAAAAATAAGCACTAGCGCAAAAAAAATTAAACCAGAAGATCCCTTTTAAAAAAAAACAACAGTTTTGTTTCTAAAAAAAAGAAACAAGGGATTAAAAAAGAAAAAAAAAGAAAAAAAATTAAATAGGAATGTGCTCTATTTCACTGTTTTTGATCTCACAGCACTGCCCTTTGATGTGAAGGGCAGTGTTTGTCACTGGCCACCCGGGTGTTTTCCTATCTTCCTGGTGGTGGAAATTGAATAAAGATTTGTGCACTTTGTGTCTTTCACTGTGTCTCACACCTGCGCACACACACACCATGGGTGCTGGGGGAAAAAAATATATATAATAAGCACTACCGCACTTAGGTGGTAGTGTGGGGGTTAATAATAAAAAATAAATAAATAAATAAATAAATGGGACATTAGAGGCGGGCACCGCAGGGAATGGAGTGCACCATTTCTCCCTCCAATTCTATTTTGATTTAGTCCCTACCCTCCCCTTAAAAGAGAAACAAGGGATTAAAAAAGAAAAAAATTAAATAGGAATGTGCTCTATTTTGATTTAGTCCCTACCCTCCCCTTCACTGTTTTTGATCACACAGCACTGCCCTTTGATGTGAAGGGCAGTATTTGTCACTGGCCACCCGGGTGTTTTCCTATCTTCCCTGTAGTGGCAATTGAATAAAAAAATTCGTGCACTTTGTGTCTTTCACTGTGTTTCACACATATACACACACCATGGGTGCTGGGGATAAAATAAGCACGACCGCACTTAGGTGGTAGTGTGGGGGTTAAAAGAAATAGAGGAAAATCAAAAAAAGAGAGAAAAAAAATAACAGGATTGTTAAAAAAATGAAAGAAAAAGAGAAAAAGAAAAAAAAGAAACAAGGGATTAAAAAAGAAAAAAAAGAAAAAAATTAAATAGGAATGTGCTCTATTTTGATTTAGTCCCTACCCTCTCCTTCACTGTTTTTGATCACACAGCACTGCCCTTTGATGTGAAGGGCAGTGTTTGTCACTGGCCACCCAGGTGTTTGCCTATTGTGAGTGTATGTGCAAGGATTCTCCTTGAAGGGGACTATCCCTAGACTAGCTGCCCTACAGAGAGACGAAGGAAGAAAGAGGAAGAATGAGAGGAGGGAGAAGGAGAAGAAGAGACCAGCACTCCCACTGCTGGTCTCTGGGACCCTGCCCAGATTTGCCTCAGCTGTTGCTGCTTGGGGCCGACCTCACTGCTGCTGCCTAGGACTTGCCTTGGGGGCCCCTCCCAGGACCTCCACCACTGCCACTGCTGAAGACCCACCTCCACTGCTGCTGCCTGGGACTTGCCTTGGGGCCCCTCCCAGGACCTCCACCACTGCTGCTGTTACTAGAGGGCCACCTCCACTGCTGCTGCCTGGGACTCAGTTTTGGCGCTGCCTGAGATTTGCCTTGGGGATCCCCCCCCCCAACAGGTCTGCCCCCACCACTGCGACCAAGGGCCTGCCCAGGACTTGCCAGAGGCCTGCCTCCACTGCTGCTGTTGTCTGAGGCCTACCTCCACCACCGCTGCCTGGGACTCGCCTTGGGCCCCTCCCCAGGACTCCACTGCTGCTGCCTGGGATTCAATTTTGGGGCTGCCTGGGACTTGCCTTGGGGACCCGCCCCAAACAGGTCTGCCCCCTCACCGCTGCGACCAAAGGTCTACCTAGGACTTGCCTGAGGCTTGCCTCCACTGCTGCCGCTGCCTGAGACTCGCCTTGGGCCCCTCCACCACTACTGCCTGGGACTCAATTTCAGGGCTGCCTGGGACCCCTGCCTTGGGGACTCTCCCCAACAGGTCTGCCCCCCCACTGCGACCGAAGGCCTACCGTGGACTCGCCTGAGGCCTACCTCCACCGCTGCTGTTGTCCGAGGCCTGCCTCCACCGTCGCTGCTGCTGCCTGGGGCCTAACATTCAGCAGCAGAGTATGACGAGCCCGAAGGTCGCGGGGCCCAGTCGCACCTACGCCGGGGTAGCTGCTGCCTAGGGCTCGGCTGTCCCAACCCCGGCTGCGATGTCAACCCCCTTCAGGCACCTGACCAAACGCCTGGGGGTCAAGGCCTATCCCCACCCTAACATGTCCATCGAGGCCTGCAGCAAGGCCATGGCTAGTGTGGTCGGCCCACTGGCCATCGTCGCTGCGGCCCGGATGCACGGGAAGGCCGTCTTTTTTCGGAAGACCGAGCAGGCGGTCCACCTGGCCGTGGAGAGGGGGCTCGCTGTGGGCGGGACACATTTGCCCGTCGACCCTCTGGAGGTTACGGCCCAGAGGGTCGTGATCTCTAACGTCCCGCCCTTCATTGCCAGCGAGCTCCTTCTCCCCCACCTCACCACCTTGGGGGAGATCCGGTCAGGGGTCCAACCGCTCCTGCTCGGTCTGAAGGACCCTGCCCTCAGACGCATCTACTCCTTCCGGCACCAGGTATTTATTTGCCTGGCCCGGGAGGAAGTCACCTCACCGAGGGCAATTTTACCGTCCTCCACAAGGGCGTGGCCTACCGCTCCTTCTGGACGGTGGACGGCGTGCGGTGCCAACTGTGCCACGAGGTGGGGCACATAAGGAAAAACTGCCCCACCCAGAAGGCTGCCCAGCCCGTGCCAACGGCTGATGGTGGTGCCGCTGCACACACTCCCCCTCCCTCAAAGTCAACACCTCCAGCCCCGGCACCGAAGCCAGAAGCTTCCAATACTTCAGCCTCTGGCAGGGAGGGGGGTGAGCGTCAAGCCTGCCCACGGGGAGACCACCCTATCCCCTTCCCCCACACTAGCCCACGACCTGCCCTGCCCCAGCACGACAATGCCCCTGCAGCCGTGCCATTGTCGCCCCAGCGCGGGAACCCTGACCCTCAAACCCCCGAGCCCGTACCTGATCTTGACCCCACTGACCCCACACCCACTCCCCACCCCGATAGAGAAACCCCTCGGGATTCAACGTCTGCCCCTGGCACTGCAACACCTCGCCCGGGGGCACCTGAGCCAGAGCCCTGCCCAACCCAGCCACGCCCTGGCACTAACCTGGGGGAACCACCGCTGCTCCACCTCCTGCAGCGACCGTGTCTCTGGGCCCCGGAGAGGGAACTGGGCCCCTGCCCCGCCCGCCCCTGATAAACCGGGGGCGGGGCAGGAAGTGACACGGCTGACCCTCCCCACCCTGGCCACGCCCCCTGTCTTCCCCCAGCCATTCGTATTCCTGGAAAACTGGGGAGAGGGACCCCGGGCCCCATGACCACCGAGGCGGGCGGGGAGGAGAAGGCCCATAAGTCCCCCCCGGTCTCTCTGGGGAAGAGGTACCGGCCCTTGGAGGGGAGGGACTTTCCAGCAGCGCGCCGGCGGCACTGCCCCTCTCCGGGGGATGAACCAACAGTGCTCCTCGACTGTCCCGCACCGCGGCCCGACTTACCAAAACCCCCAGGGGCTACAGCAGGGCCTCCTGCTGCCTCGACACCTCCGGCCCCTGGGGAGGACCTCAATAACCACGAGGGCCATGGTGCGGGTGACGAGGGAGGACCCTCTGCTGGGTCGTCGAGCAGTGGAGGGGAGGAGTGTGTTATCCTCGCTCCTCCCTCCCAGACTGTTTTTCTGGGGGCCTTGGCCCTGGGGGATGACCTTTTCCCTGAGGAGCCAGGCGTCCCGGTGTCGGGAGAGGAGCGGGGCCCCGAGCCTCTGCCGCCCGACGACCCGAACTCGGGCGTTCCGGGAAGGGGTGCACCGAGGAAGGTACCGCCGGTGACCCTGGGGGTGGGGTCGCCGGGGGTTTCAGGCTGGTTTGTGCCGCCGGACCAGCCCCGAGGGCGACCTCCCGGAGGAGGGTTCGGAATCGGTGGTGGACTCCAGGGACGATGCGGACTCCATCTGCAGTGACATTTTTGAGTCCCAGGTGCCCCCCACCGATCTCCCCCTCATCCCCCTCGAGGAACTCCGGGAATTTGTCGAGGAAACTCGGGGTGGCCGGGATAGAGCCCAACTGGCGCTCGACCGCTGGAGCTCCTTCGAAAAAGTTTACTGGTCGGCCTACGCTGCCCGCCAGGCGCCTGGGCTCGACATTAA
>NC_057714.1:108952442-108960291 GCF_004010195.1 Chiloscyllium plagiosum | reverse complement strand
AGCGGGGGAGCTTCCCCTCCCTGAGGCTATGGTGGGACGTGGGCAAGGCTCACGTCCGCGTCTTCTGTCAGGAGTACGCGAGGGGGTCGACGAAGAGGCGGAAATCCAGGATCGGGGAGTTGGAGGACCCGGCCCTGCGCGGGGCGTACGAAGAGAAGAAGGCCGTGCTCCGGGACCTGCAGCTCGGGGCGCGTATGTGAGGTCGCAGATCCAGCTCCTCCAGGACCTGGACTGCGGCTCCCCCTTCTTCTACTCACTGGAAAAAAGGCATGGCACCCGTCAGCAGCTCCTTGTGCTGCTGGCCGACGACGGGTCCCTCGTCTCGGATCCGGAGGGCATCAGGGCCCACGTCCGGAACTATTACACGGCTCTGTTCTCTCCGGATCCGTCCAGCGAGGATGCTCAGAGTTCTGTGGGAGGACCTGCCGCAGCTCAGCCCGGAGGATGCCGGAAGACTCTATGCTCCCGTCTCTTTAGAGGAGCTGACCGGCGCCCTAAACCAGCTCTCGAGGGGCAAAACCCCGGGGCTGGACGGGCTGACTGTGGAGTTCTTCAGGGTGTTCTGGGACGTCCTGAGGAGCGACTAAATACAGTCCTGGGGGAGTGTCTAAATGCCGGACAGCTGCCCCTTTCTTGGTGCAGGGCGGTCATCGTCCTGCTGCCAAAGGAGGACCTTCGTTCCTTAAAGAACTGGCGTCCGGTCTCCCTCCTCAGCACGGATTACAAAATCTTCGCCAGGGTGTTGTCTTCTCGCCTGGCCACCGTGCTGGCCCACATGATTCACCCGGACCAGTCCTACACGGTCCCCGGGCCGGAGGATACACTATAACGTCCACCTGGTCCGGGACCTGATCCATTTCTGTCGACGGGCTGGTCTGCCGGGCGCCTTCCTGTCTCTCGAGCAGGAGAAGGCGTTCGACAGGGTCGATCACGAGTACCTGCTCGGGACTCTGCGGGTATTCGGGTTCGGGACGCAGTTCGTCGCCCGGATCCGACTTTTGTACGCCGCCACAGTGTCTGGTTAAAGTTAACGGGTCCCTAACGGTGAGAGGAGTGCGTCAAGGCTGCCCCCTGTCCAGCCAGCTGTATTCCCTGTGCGTGGAGCCTTTCCTGCGCCTCTTGCAGAGGAGGTTGTCGGGGCTGGTTCTGCGCGGCGCAGGCACGGGGGTGGTCCTCTCGGCCTACCGATCCGGCTGACCTGGGGAGTGCCAGGCAGTGTACTCAGCAGCGTCTTCCGCCAGGATCCACTGGGCCAAATGTTCCAGACTACTGTTCCCGGCTGAAGAATCCTGGCCGGCCAACTGGCAGGAGCTGGAGGCCAAAGTCTCGGCTCGCCTAGGCCGCTGGACAGGACTGCTCTGAGTGCTATCTTACAGGAGTCGAGTGCTGGTCATAAACCAGCTGGTGGCCGCCATGCTGTGGTACCGGCTGGTCACTTTGGTCCCTCCTCCTGGCTTTGTCGCTGACATCCAGAGAACGTTGGTCGACCTCTTCTGGGACAAAAAGATACACTGGGTCACTGCGCAGGTTCTGAGTCTCCCTATTGAGGAGGGCCGTCAGTCGCTAGTGTGCATCCGCAACCAGGTCACGATATTCCACCTTCAGACCTTGCAGCGATACCTTTTACATCGAGCCTCCTCCTAGGTGGTGCGCCCTGGTGACTTATTTTTTCCGCCAGGTGCGTAACCTCAACTACAACACGCAGCTCCTGGTTCATCGACCGTGACGGTTTGGAGGTCGCCCTCAAGACGCTGCCTGTCTTTTACCAGGACCTGATCACTGTCTGGAACATGATTGAATTGCATCGCGCCTACCCTCTGGCAGGAGTAGCGGCTATCGTCAGGGAGCTGTTGCTCAGGAATCCACACCTCCGTACTCGCGGATTCGAGTTGCTGTCGGAGGGGAGGGCTGTGGCGGCGATGGTGACCAGGGTCGGGGACGTGCTGGGTGCCGGGGGCCTGGGCTGGACGCTACCGCAGGACATAGTGAGCAGGGCAGCGGTAGACGTCCGGTACGTGGCCACCGCCATCCGACGCCTCAAAACAGCAGTGCTCGGACCCAACGTAGTGCACCAGTTGGAGGACGCTCCGGTATGTGGTGGGATCCCGTCCACACTCACCCCAGCCCGGTCGGAATTTCTCATTGGCCCCAAGATCCCGTAATTCCCGCGGGAGCCTGTGCCACACAACCTGAGCCGCCTCCGGAATTTTCATTGTGACCCTTTTTAAGGATGTAAAAAGGCGGGCCCTGTATAGACTGCTGCTGTACACCGTCCACCTCTTCTCCCTCATCCACCATCCGGACACGCCTTGGTGGGGTCCTCCCCCTTTCTCTCGGGGATCTGGGGTGGAGGGTGCTGCACGCAGTAGTCTCCTGCAACCGCAGATTGCGGTGGTTTACAGATTCCCAGCCAAACTGCTTGTTCTGTGGCGCTGTGGAGTCCGTGGACCACGTATATGTTGAGTGTGGGCGTTTGCACTCCCTTTTTGATTTTTGCAAAAACCCCCTCCTCTGCTTTTGGTTGCACTTCAGTCCCATGCTCCTGATCTTCGGGCACCCGGTACAGAGGAGAGAGGGCAGGTCTGAAGACCTCCTCATGGGTCTGCTCCTGGGCCTGGCCAAACTGGCCATCAACAGATCCAGGCAGCGGGCCATGGGGGGGATCGTTAGGGCCAACTGCCTGCCCCTCTCTTATAATAAATAGGAGATTCTCTTTCAAGAAGAAAAATATCCAGGGGATTCCCTGCCCTCCCCTTCAATGTTTAATCACATAGCATTGCCCTTTGATGTGAAGGGCACTGCTTGTCACTGGCCACTCAGGTGTTTCCTTTCTTCCTGGTGGTGGAAACTGAATAAAGATTTGTGCACGTTGTGTCAAAAAAAAAACAGGAGATTCAGAGAGTTTCCTCATTCCAGGGAATGGCTAGTCAGAGCCCGTGTACTGTGCACATGTAAATAAAGGGAGACTTAGTGATGGGTTACCAGTTCTTGCAGTCATTTCAACAGGGAATGGTTTCCTCTGGAACAAGGGTTTGTGGATCTGCTCATAATTATCAGCCAGTGTGATTGGTTGCCTGCACCCAGTCATTTTCTATTAAGATCATAGGACCGTAAGATGTGGTAGAAGAGGCAAGTCATTTAATCCATTGGGTCTGCATTGCCATTCAATGAGAGCATGGGTGATCGGATTTGTTCTTCTGTGTAACCTTATTGGGAAGGGTATAAGATTTTTGAATTCCTCAAGGGACTTCGATCGCAAACATTTTTGTTAGTTAGTGGCTTCTCTCAAACACCCAAACCCACTGGTCAAAAGCCAACTGCTTAAGCCTTTCAAATTCCATTTATGTCTAGTCAGGCTGTCTCTTGGGGGTACAAACGTTTTGCTAATTGGTATGTACTTGAGTTAGCCTTTCTCTTCTTTCCTATTGGCACTTTCCCTCAAAATTAAATGAACAAACTGAATTTCCTCTATCCTCAAGACCAAATCAGTGGTGTCTTCTTGGTACACAATAAGGTTCCTGCTCTTCAGCTTGAACTGAATAAAAACCTTCCTTGTCAATTTCTCGGAAATTGTCTCTTCCTTCCCTGCTCTTTCCTCCCTTTCTCCATTCTACCTCTTTCCTTTCCTTTCCTTTCCTTGAATTTCTCATTTCTGCTGCTCTAATTTTAATTTCTGTACTGTTACTTTACTCATTAATTGTCCACAATTGCCATCTGTAAACCACTGGGCACTGGTTAAAACTTCAAGTTTCCTGGCTTTCAAGTGAAAACTAATCCTAGGTACTTTGCTGAAGCTTGTGACTCTTCGAGGGATATAAATGATAAATCCTCAAAAATAAATTCCCTCAATTCTGCTTGGAACACACTGGCACTAAACGCAGGCATTTCTATCCTGTAGCCATGCAAACTCAAGTCTTTTGTGGTTTCTTTCTTTTCAAAAGAAAACTCACAATGATTATTGACAAGAACTAATTCTTTTGTCTGAGAGTTCAAATGACAGCACAAAGTCCTTGTTTGTTACAACCAGAACTGGGTGAGCTTCCCCAACTTAGTTCCAGGTACATACTGCAAATTGTTAATCTTCCAGGTGAGGAGGGATGAATTAGCTCCCTTCACTATCTCAGTTGGTCATAGCAAGATTAATTTTAAAATGGATCCATCTCTTGTAGATGCCTTTCTCCCAGAAAGAAAAGAATTTATTGTGTCAAAAAGGGCCAAATTAACCAGGTTTTCCTAAGTTAGTTAAAGAATGAATTTATTAATTGCTAAATTCCAAAGGAAATAATAACAAAATATACATGGATTAGAAATAGATTAAGCATAAATGTTTATGCATAAATGCATAAAATCTATTCAAGAATATGCATTAAGAGGTGAATCTAAAACAAAGTAGAAAGATATATGAAACAGTCTCACCAAGTTGCTCATGAAGAGTAGATGATTGAATATTAATAATTGAATAGTCAATTTTGTGATTTTTGGTTTTTGCAAATTAATTGAAATCCTTTCATTCTTTTGACAGTGACTGGTTGGCAGCACATAGAGTGATGCGATCCTTACTGTCCTGTCTTTTTTTCTGCCCAGTTTTCTGGCTAGTTGGCTTCCATAACTCAGTAACCTTTACCTGTAATGCTGGAGTGATGCTGGAGTGACTAGTAGGTGATACTTTGACTATGACCTTCACAGCATGCTGGTGCTTGAACCTAGGCTGGTAGACCCTCACCCACTAGCACACCTTCCACAGGCATGTTATTCAACTAGCATACACAGACCCGGGTTGCAGTCAGTTTTAATTTTGTTTTGGATATTCCCGGGACATCACAGAAAAAATGTCTACAAGAGGTAACTTTCTCCTGAGAGAAAGGAAAATAGCTAATCCCCTTATTATTTCTTCCTGTAATGTCTCTTACTGTTTGAAAAATCCCTCACACTCTTTACAGATGTGATATTTCAGGGTCCCACACAGGACTTTGATTTTGACCTTGTCCACTCCAGTCTAACTCCGGCATCTCCACATTTTGGTAAATAACACCGAATTTACAGTCTGTAGTGATCTTCCATTAAAAGAATACCCTCTGGAAAATCACCATAGTACTTTGTGTTTCATTTCCATCATCATGATACTTCTTCTCACCAGACCCTTGGTTTGCTAGCATTTCTGGGAAGTTATTTATTTCTTCTTTGATGACAGAATTAAAGTAGTTGCTTAATGTTTCTGCAATTTCCATATTTTCTAGTATCCATTTTCCCCTGTCAGATTGTAAGGAACCCGTATTTAGCTTCACTTGTCTTTATCTTGTTTCCTACTTACAAGTGCTTTTACAGTCCATTTTTATGTTCCTTTCAAGTTTACTATCATACTCTATGATTTCCCCTCTTAATCTCATGGTTTTCCTTGTTGAATTTTAAACTGCTCCCAATCTTCAAGCTCGCTACATTTTCTTGCAACTTTATGAGACTCCTCTTTGGATCTAATACTATCCTTAATTTCTTTTATTAGCCATGGTAAGGCTACGTTATCTGTTGTGCTGTGTGCCAGAAAGGAATATATACCTATTGCAATACATGTATTTGTTCCCTCAATATTAGCAATTGCCTATCCACCTTATGCCTTTTAATGAAATTATCTAATCCATCATAGATGACTCACCCCCTAAACCTTTGCAGTTTAATTTTAGATTCAAGAGGTAAAAACATTGACTGCAGATGCTGGAAACCAGATTCTGGATTAGTGGCGCTGGAAGAGCACAGCAATTCAGGCAGCATCCGAGGACAGGCATTAGATTCAAGATTCAAGACCCTAGTTTCAAATTGGACTACTACACTTTCTAAGCTAATGAGTAATTCTCTTCAAAGAACCCATCACAGCAAGGTCATTAATTAACCACTTCTCTTTGCACAATACCATATATTGTTCCCTCATTGGTTCCTTAGCATACTGGTCTAAAAATAGTATTCTGCATATACTCCAGGAATTCATCCACCATAATATTATTGCTAATGTGGTTGGCCCAGTTCTATATATATAGATTAAAGTAATCCACGACTACTGTAACATTTCCACACATATTCTTCTCTAATTCACTGTTTAATGAAATCCCCAACCTTATCATGACTGGTTTGTACCTATACAGAACTCCCACTCATGCACTTTGTTGCTTCCTAACTCCAGGCAGATTGATTCTACATCTAAATTTTCAAAACCAATGTCCCATCTCACAATTGCTCTGATTTCATCCTTTGCTAACAAGGTCACCTGTAATCTTTTTCCTTTTTTCCTGCCATTCTTAAACACCTTGGACATTCACATCCCAGCTTTGGTCACCCTGCAGCCATGTCTCCATAAATGCAACCACATAATACCTGTTTATAACTAATTGTGCTTATAATTTTTCAACATAATTGTGAATGCTCCATGCATTCAGATACAGTACCTTTTAGACTTGTTTTTTTAACAGTCCAGCATTTTTTTTAATATTAATGTCTTATTTGCTATAGGCCAGTGTTTCCTCTGCCTTCCACTTTTGCTTTCTAATTTTCTATCTTTCAATTCTATCTTTGTTTCCCTTTCTGGTGTTTCCCCTTTCAGATTTCCATCACCCACTACTCTAAACTGTTCCTTCCTGTACTGCAAAAGCCACAGTGACGATATTGGTTCTGCTGGGATTCAGTTGGGGGGTGCACTGCTGCCTTACAGCACCAGGGTCCCGAGTTCGATTCCAGCTCGGGCGACTGTCTGTGTGGAGTTTGCACATTCTCCCAGTGTCTGCATGGGTTTCCTCCGGGTGCTCTGGTTTTCTCCCACAATCCAAAGATATGCAGGTTAAGTGAATTTGCCTTGCTAAATTGTCCATAGTGTTCAGGGCTGTGTAGGTTAGGTGCATTAGTCAGGGATAAATGTACAGTAAAGGGGAATGGGTTTGGGTGGGATATTTACTCTTCAGAGGGTTGGTATGGACTTGTTGGGTTGAAGGGCTTGTTTCCATACTGTAAGATTTCAGTAAGGATTCTACAACCTTGTACAAGTCCCAGCTTTCCCAGAATTAGTCTCTAATCCCTCCCTCCAACAGCATCTCTTCAGTAATGCAAACGCATGGTCTAATTACCTAATTCTAATCTTTCTAGCATGTGGCATTGGGAGCAATCCAGAGAGATTACAACTTTGTGGTACTGCTTTTTATTTTTTAGCTTCTTATATTCTGCCAGCAGAACGTCATCCCTCTCCTTACCTACATCATTGGTACTGACATGGACCATAATTTTGAACTATTCATTGCCCCCCTTCATAGAGTCATAGAGATGTACATCATGGAAACAGACCCTTCGGTCATCTTGTAGCAGCTCAATGAATCAGTGATCCTGGGATCAGGAAGAAACATCTGCAGAAATGTCTATTTGTTTCTCTTATGATAGAATCTCTTAGCACTAATACTCTTTCACTCTTTTTTCCCTCCCCCACCCCCACCATGATGCAGGTAAACCACTCATGGTGTCATGAACCTGGTTCTTGCTGCATTCAGCTGAGAAGTTATTTTCCCTGGTGTCTAAAATGGCAAATCTGCAAGATAGTGCAGGATTTCCCAGGATCCACTGCTCTATTTGCCTTATGCTTTTATACTGTCTGATGGTCAGCCATTCTCCTTAGGTCTATGCAGTCTTTACTTGTGGCATGACTACCTTTCTGCATGCTATCCACAAAGACCTCAGCCTTACATTTGCTGCAATGACTCAGGCTAATGTTTCAGATTCAAAATGTGGATTTCAAGTAACGTGGATTTTTGAAAGTATGTCCTGCTCATGGAGGTATCTTGGATATTGAAATAGTCCGTACGTTCCCACACTGCACAGG
>NC_057714.1:108933115-108951942 GCF_004010195.1 Chiloscyllium plagiosum | reverse complement strand
ATTCCTCTCATTATTTTGTACACCTCAATCAGGTCTCCTCTCTTCCTCCTTCGCTCCAGAGAGAAATATCCGAGCTTATTCAACCTTACTTCATACGGCAAGCCCTCCAGTCCAGGCAGCATCCTGGAAAACCTTCTTTGCACCCTCTCCAAAGCCTCTGTATCTTTCCTATAGTAGGGCGACCAGAACTGGACACAATATTCCAAGTGTGGTCTCACCAGGGACTTGTAGAGCTGCAGCAAAACCTCGCGGCTCTTAAAGTTGATACCCCGTTAATGAAAGCCAAAACACCATATGCTTTCTTAACAACCCTATCCACTTGGGTGGCAACTTTGAGGGATCTATGTACTTACACACCCAGATCCCTCTGTTTCTCCACTCTGCCAAGAATTCTGTCTTTAATCTTATATTCAGCATTCAAGTTCAACCTTCCAAAATGCATCACTTCGGATTTATTCAGGTTGAACTCCATCTGCCATTTCTCAGACCAGCTCTGCATCCTGTCTATGTCGCGCTGCAGCCTGCAATAGCCCTCTATACTATCGACGACACCTCCAACCTTTGTGTCATCTGCAAATGTACTAACCCACTCCTCAACCTCTTCATCCAAGTCATTTATAAAAACTACAAAGAGCAGAGGCCCAAGAACAGAGCCCTGCGGGACCCCACTCAACACTGTCCTCCAGGCAGAATACTTTCTATCTAAAACCACTCTCTGCCTTCTGTCAGCCAACCAATTCTGAATCCAGGTAGCCAAATCTCCCTGTATCCCATACTACCTGACTTTATGAATGAGCCTACCATGGGGAACCCTATCAAATGCCTTGCTGAAGTCCATATACACGACATCCACTGCTCGACCATCATCGACCTGTCTTGACACCTCCTCAAAGAACTCAATAAGATTTGTGAGGCATGACTTGCCCCTCACAAAGCCATGTTAACTGCCTTTAACTACACTATGCTTTGCCAAATAGTCAGAAATCCTATCCCTTAGAATTATTTCCACAACTTTGCTGACCACAGACGAGAGACTGACTGGTCTGTAATTGCCAGAGATTTCCCTATTACCCTTCTTGAAAAGTGGAATAACATTTGCCTCCTTCCAATCCTCCAGTACGACTCCCATGGACAGTGAGGAGGCAAAGATCCTCACCAGTGGTTTAGCAACCTCCTTTCTCGCTTCCCGGAGCAGCCTAGGATAAATCTGGTCTGGCCCTGGGGGACTTAATCAATCTTAATGTTTTCCAGCATTTCTAACACATCTTCATCAATCTTGATCTGGTCAAGACTGTATCCCAACTTCTCTAAGTTTTCATCTACATCACGTTCTCTTTCCTTAGTGAAAACCAAAGCAAAAAACTCATTTAGGGCTTCCCCTATCTGCTCAGACTCCACGCACAAGTTCCCTTCACTATCCCTGATCGGCCCTACCTTCTCCCTGATCATTCTCTTATTCCTCACTTATGAGTAAAATGCCTTTGGGTTCTCCCTAATCCTTCTTGCCAAGCCTTTTTCATGCCCCCTCCTGGCTCTCCTCAGTCCATTTCTGAGCTCCTTTCTAGCAAGCCTTTAATCCTCTAAAGCCTTTAATCCTCTAAAGCTGTGCTAGATCTTTGCTTCCTCCACCTTACATAAGCTGCCTTCTTCCTTTTGACAAGACGCTTCTCTGTTCTCATCATCCAAGCTTCCTTAATCTTACCCCTTCTTACCTGTCTCAGAGGAACAAATTTGTGCATCACTCGCAACAACTGCTCTTTAAATAGTCTCCACATCTGCTGTGCCCTTTCTGTGGAACAATTGCTCCCAATCTGTACTTCCCAACTCCTGTCTGATAGCGTCATAATTTCCTTTTCCCCAATTAAATATCTTCCCTTAATAACTGTTCCTTTCACTCTCCAAGGCTATGGTAAATGTGAGGCAGTTGTGATCACTTTCACCAAAGTGCTCTCCCACCGCGAGATCTGACACCTGTCCTGGCTCATTACCGAGCACCAAATCCAAAATGGCCTCTCTCCTCGTCGGTTTGTCGACATACTGAGTAAGGAAACCCTCCTGAACACACCTGACAAAAACGGTTCCATCCAAACCATCTGCACTTCAGAGGTTCCAATCGATATTGGGAAAGGTGAAAATCACCCATAACAACCATACTTTTGCATTTTTCCAGAATCTGCCCACCTACGGGATCTTCAATCTCTCTCCTGCTATTAGGTGGTCTGTAGAAAACCCCCAATGTGGTGGCTGTTCCCTTGCTGTTCCTAACTTCCACCCATACTGACTCGGTAGACAAACCTTCCTCAACAACCTTCGTTTCTGTAGCTGTGATGCACTCTCTGATTAGCAATGCCACACCCCCTCCTCTTTTTTCACCCTCCCTGTTCCTTTTAAACATTCTAAAACCTGGAACATCAAGCAACCATCCCTGCCCCTGTGAAACCAATGTCTCCATTATGGCCACAACATCATAGCCCCAAGTACTGATCCATGCTCTAAGTTCGTCACTCTTATTCCAGACACTCCTTGCATTAAAGCAGACACACTTTAACCGATCTCTTTTCATCTCGTGAGAAACCCTCCTGACAGATTCAATATATTCTGTCACTGTCCTATCATATATCCTGTCACTGGTTGCTGGCCCCAAAGTGCTCCCCCACTGACACCTCAGTCACCTGCCCTGGCCAAGTTTTGCACCTTCTCTCATAGGTACATCCACATACTGATTCAGAAAATTGTCTTGTATGCACTTAAATTCCTCTCCATCTAAACCTTAAATTTGTTTCTCAATTTCCCTCTGGTTATTGGGGGGTCTATAATACAATCCCAACAAGGTGATCATCCCTTTCTTATTTCTTAGTTCCACCCAAATAACTACTCTGGATGTATTTCCAGGAATATCCTCTCTCAGCACAGCTGTAATGCTATCCCTTATCAAAAATGCCACTCCCCTTCCTCTCTTGCCTCCCTTTCTATCATTCCTGTAGCATTTGTTTCCTGGAACATTAAGCTACCAGTCCTGCCCATCCTTGAGCCATGTTTCTGTAATTGCTATGATATCCCAGTCCCATGTTGCTAACCATGCGCTGAGTTTATCTGCCTTCCCTGTTAGGCCCCTTGCATTGAAATAAATGCAGTTTAATTTATTAGTCCTACCTTGTCTCTGCTTACCCTTGACTGTTTGACTCGCTTCTGTTCTCAACTATACCAGTCTCAGATTGATCTCTTTCCTCACTATCTCCCTGGGTCCCACCCCACCCCCACCTTACTAGTTTAAATCCTTCTGAGCAGCTCAAGCAAATTTCCCTGCCAGTATATTAGTCCCCTTCCAATTTAGGTGCAATCCATCCTTCTTGTACAGGTCACTTCTACCCCAAAAGAGATTCCAATGATCCAAAAATGTGAATCCTTCTCCCATACACCAGCTCCTCAGCTATGCATTCAGCTGCTTTATCCTCCTATTCCTGCCCTCACTAGTTCAGAGCACCAGGAGCAATCCAGATATTACTACTCTTGAGGACCTCCTTTTTAAATTTCTGCCCAACTCTCTGTAATCTCCCTTCAGAATCTAAACATTTTCCCTTCCTATATCATTGGTTCCAATGTGGACAATGACCTCCTGCTGGCCCCTCTCTCCTGTGAGAACATTCTGCACCCTCTCGGAGACACCCTTGATCCTGGCACCAGGGAAGCAACACTCCATTCTGCTTTTTCTCTGCTGGCCATACAAACATCTCTCTGTACCTCGGGTTACAGAATCCCCTCACACAATTGATCGCTTGGAAGCAGATGTACCTCTCGTTGCATTAGAGCCAGTCTCAATACCAGAAACTTGGCTGTTCATGCTACATTCCCCTGAGAATCCATCACCCCCTATATTTTCCAAAATAGCATACCTGTTTGAAATGGGTATATCCACAAAAGACTCCTACACTAGGTGCCTACCTCTCTTACCTTTCCTGGAGTTAACCAATCTATGTGACTGTATCTGAGACTTTCCCCCCTTCCTATAACTGCCATTCTTCACATACTGTTGCTGTTGCAAATTCCTCATTGCTTCTAACTGTTTCTCCAACTGATCCATTCGATCTGATAAGATTCACATCCAACAGCATTTATGGCAGATATAATCCACAGTAACCCTTAAACTCTCTGTAAACTTCCACATCTGACAAGAAGTATACATCACTGTACTAAATACCATATTTGCTCCTTCACAATCTACAGACCCAAAAAATAATACTGTCTTCTTCCTCTACAAAACACTGCCCCAGGTTAAATTAATAGTTATGGCTTATATTTTAAGTTTAATCAATATCTCCAAAAACATATAACCAACAAAGAACCAACTCTAATCACAACTGCAGTCTTTCTGTTGGACACACTTAAACAATGATTAACTTATCTGATTCTGTGTTGTGAACTTCACCCAAATAGCTTCCTCCAAGATTAGTTGCGAACTTCACTGTTTGTTAATTTTCCCAGATGCACTCCGATGTCCAGCAACACATGAATTCAAAACAGCAAGGCAGTAACTGTGCAGGTTCTCTCTGTCTGTCTGTCTGTCTCTCTCTCTCTCTCTTGCACTGTCCTCACCATGTGCTTCCTTTGTCTGTCCTTCTCCCCTTTAAAACTGCTGTTGTTTTGACTTTTTTTTCCAAAGTTCCAAAACAATGCAACACCATATGGAACAATAATTGCTGCTCCTGGAATTCAAGGAAATCACCTCCGGCACCTAAAATACCTCAAAAAAGGAGCAGCTGTTATAGCCAGAAATGTTTCCGATCCTCCATCTTGGATTACCAGAATCCTTTTGCTTTCTCACCTCAGTTTGGCACTTAAGTTTCCTGTGATGGCATTCTTGGATTTTTGTTTCAAACTCAGCCCAGCTGCCAAGTAGGATCTGATTCTGCTCAGTTGTTCCTCTTCGCAACTGCAAGTAAGGAAAAGCCCCAAGCCTAAGCCCCTCTCAGGTTAGGTTACACACATGTTCAAATCTGCTTTGCTGTTCCTCTCCCCAACTGCAATTAATCATTTTCCTGTTGATAATATCATGAGGGATTTATTCCAATGGCTCAAAATTTGCTGTAGGAATGAAATGAAGAATTGGTGCTCACTGTCATTAAGGAGAAAATCAGGCAACAATTTTCAGTATAATTACTGCCAAGTGTAATTTAAAGCCACATCACTGCAGTAGTTTAAGAAATGAATCATCATAGTTTCTCGAGGGCATTTAGGGATGGACAATACACATTGCGCTGGTTAACAATGCTCACCACCTGCTACAGAATAAAGAAACCTGAAGGTTAAGGCAAGTAACACCATTAATGTGTTGCTGATTGCAAAATCAGAGGAATTAAAACATGTTACTTGAAATAAATCCCAAGTTATAAAATAGAATTATCTTGGATTCATTATGGCATTCAGCAGATATTTATCTAATTTAGTATAAGGATAATATGCACACAAGGCAGCGATTTGACCAGTTACACCTGTTTGAAAAAGTGATTCAGATAGTCCGACTCCATGGGCCCTTCTCTGTAGTTTGTTCCTGTGTTTAAAGGCAGAGAAATATTTGGAATTATTGTCACCAGCCTCCCCCCTATTTCTAATGTTTGTACAGATTATTTAAAAAATGTTTAGATGGTAACTGTGATTTATGATTTTGTGCAAACTTGCCACTCCTATACAATGGAAAGAGCTATTTAATTATACCTCTTCACTTGCTCTTTCCCATTACCCTGTTTGACCAAATTCTCTTTTGAAAATTTCTACTGAATGTGCTATTGACCATTCAGGTCAGATGGTGTGTATAAACAAATTTACCTACAAACGATTTTTCCTGATGTCACTTTCTGGTTCTGTTGCTCATCTCATCTGTGTTCCGAGCCTTCTGAAACTGGAAACATGTTCTCCTCTATATTATCTTGTTTCTTTTTACTTCGTTAAATTGTACAATGCAAATTGGCAGGAAGGAAAGTGTTAATTGTTTTCCTCTAGCTATTTTGGCGTCATTTGACATTTTTTTAAGCACAGTAAACAGTGTAACACGTTCCTTGGTACAAAAGGTTCTGCTTGGCCTTTTCGAATGGATTCTTTTTGCAGTTGGGTGACTTTGAGAGTTGCTGGTGTTCTGTAACAGTGAACCAACCCTCCTCGCATTCGTGGAGTGGACGGAAATGAATCTTCCTCCGTGGCCGCTGAGTCATCAGCAGTGTGTGTTTGCTGATTTTAAGCAAACGAGGATGTTCTTATCAAGCTGCTGCCCAAAGTTAACCTGCGTTTGGCAGCAGATGGTTTGGGGTAAAGTGTACCTGGCTCAAATAGTCAACAGACGGAACTACCCGGTAGCGAAATACCAGCAGAGCAGCAGCAGAGAGGACAAATCGCTTCTAATGGATATAAATGAACTGGAGGAGCAGTATGACTCCATACGACAGAAACAAAAAGAACAGACTCATGTTGTTTTTAAAACTGGTAAGTGCTGAATTCTGCGATGAGAAAACTTGGTTCACGTACAGGACATTTCTAAAGATTCTTTCCACAACTGGGAGACTGAATCTGGTAGGGTACGCAGTTGTGGCTACATTTTAACGTGATGTCTACTTGCTGCATTTGGGATGAGACCACCGTACAATAATAACACGGTACGGAAAGAGACCATTCGGCCCACTCTCCACTGGCCTGTTCAAGTATATTCTCAAAGTTATTATTTGACACCACCACATTTTCAGGCAGTGGATTGCAAATTATAATAGACCACGTACAAACAAAGAAGGTCACGGTGATTTTGGTGGGGAGGTCAGTCGGTCGGTCGTGTGTGATAATATTTCATGGTCAAAAAAACTTAATTATTCTTTAGTTTTCGTCCGCTAGTTATTGACATTACGACCAAGAGAAACGGTTTCGCCTTATATTAACAAAACCCTCAGATCAAACAGCCATTCTGCCAACTGAATTAACCGACCTGATCCAACGTAATGGGTTCAATTCTCGCAGGTTGAGGTTATTGCGGAGGTCTCTCCCTCCCCGCCCCGTTTGAGGCTTGGTGACCCTCAGGTTAAAGCACCAATATTTGTCTCTTTCTGCACTATGGTCTGGTAGGAGTATGGCGACTTTACCTTTTTATTTGAAGATCGTGGAGAAAGGTGCTTTATAAAGGTGAGAGTAATACATCTGGCAGCGTTACCCAACAAAGGATAAGAACTATCTTTACAGAAAGTATATATAAATTATTTTCAGAGTAAATAGGTTGAAACTGATTCCACTCGTTAGGGAGAGTACAGATTTAAAATAATTAGCAACAGAAGCCAAAGTAAATTAAAAAGGCTTTATCAGGCAGCATGGGGTTAACATCTGGAATGCATCGCCTCTTGAGTGTGGCTTATTTAAGGCATGCAAAGGGGAATGAGGCTGTTATCTGAAACAGAACAATGTTCACAGTTGCAGCAAAGTGGCATTGTGCCCATTTGGAGAGTCGGTGCACATATAGTAAAGCTGAATGGGCCTTCTATGCTATAATGACTGTGATTCTGAAACAAATAGGGGAGTTACCCCATTACCATCAGAGTGGGTACTCGATTCCTAAAGTAAAATAATTGAATGTTGGAAATCAGAAATAGGGACATAAAATACTGGAGAACTTCACTTGGTAAGGCACCAATTGTGGAAAGAGAAGCAGTTGATGTTCTAGGTCAATGACTTTTCATCCAATGACCAGTACCTTGTTAGGTTAACCATTATCTTACTGAATGGCAGAGCAAGCTCAAGATGGTAAATGGCCTACTTTTTTTTTGATCATATGATGTCAATCAATTGATTCATGATTGAACCCAGAAATGGCTTGCATACGTTAGAAAAATCACAAATTATGTGTAATAATTATTCTGTCTCTAGCCCTTCTGAAAGAAATTGGCTTTGGGGAATAATTGGATTTTGACTGTGCCATTTCTGTTTTGTTTTCCTGACCGGTGTAAAGGGGTTGTCCTAGCTTATTGGTCATGTATGTTTGAGTTCCATCTTAAAAATATATATTTGAAGAAGATTCAAAACATTTCATATTTTCAGTTATCTCCTTTGCCCCTGAAATACTCAGGTATGCTTCCTTCTGCTACTTAGTCTTTTCAACCTGTTCAACTTATGAAAAGCATCTGAGGAAAAACTTGGTTGTAATCTTAGCCAACATCCTCAAAGAAACCCTCTCAAGAAAGTCAATGTCAACTATCAGGATCTGGAATGCCATTGGAAATTTTCTTGGTACGTTGAGTCCAACTGAATCCTGTTTGAAATGCACCAGCTGCTGATAGATCAGCGATCAATTTATTTTGAAATTTTGGGCCCCTTTATCTAAGGAAATATGTATTGGAGGCAGTGCAGAGAAAGTTCACCAACAAAAAAATCATGTATGCAGGGACTGTCTTTGAAGAGAGGTTGAGTTGTTGGCCCTGACTTTGTTGGAATTTAGAAGAATGAGATGCAACCTTATTAAAAGATACAAAATTCTTAGGGGACTTGACAAGGTAGATGCAGAAAGGTTGTTTCCTTTGCAGGAGATCAAAGGGCATAATCTCAAAATACGGGATCACACATTTAAAACAGATGAGGAATTTGTTTTGAGGGTAATGCATTGGTGGAATTCCTCACTGCAGAGGGTTGTAGAGGCTGTCATTATGTATATTGAAGGCTGAGATTTTTATCCAATAAGGAAATCAAGGGTTATAGGGAAAAGGCAGGGTAGTGGAGTTGAGGATTCCGATCAACCATGATCTCACTGAATGGTGGAGCAGACTAAATGGGCTACTTCTGCTGCTATAGTTAGTCATCATTCACATCGGGTATTGTTGGATTCTAGATTTTTAGTCTGAATTTAAAATGTCATAGTCACTGACCTTACTGTAAGGTTTAAGGTTCTGCATTCTTAAATAACATATCACCATAATTATTATGACTGAATAGGTGAAATGCTTTGAAACTATAACACAATAAGAAGAATGGAAGAAAATTGTTAGAAAGTTAGACAAAATGTTGGGTTAAATTTAAAGAGTGTGGGAAAGGGCAACCTCCCACAGAGGACATTGACCTAATTTTATTCATTTCAATTATGAGCAGTCTAGGTACAATGGCTAATCATCTGAATGGTGTCAGGGTTCTGAAGCTCACTGTCTGACAGGTGGTAGAGGCAGAAATCCTGAAAATATTTTTAAAAATGCGAATATGCATTGTGTTATTACTAACAAGGCTAAATTCCAATGATTGGAAAGTCAGATTAGGCTGGTTACTTGCTGGCCAGTGCGTACACAATGGGGCAAATGACTTATTTCTGTGCAGTAACTTTCCAGATTGGATAGAATCAGAACACTTCGTGAAGAGAATTTTTTAAAATCAGTTCCCAGAATAATTGTTGTCCAGCACTGACCCCTGTGGCACTCCACTAGTTACAGATTGCCATCCTTACATGCCCTCCTTATCTTAACACTCTGTCTTCTTTTAGTTAACCATTCTCTCTCCATACTAATCTACTACCTCTAACTACAATGGGCTCTTATATTCATGTCACATAATGTGTGGAGTCATCTTAATCTCTGTTTAACACATCAAGGGAAAATTTATATCATAGCCGCAGGCACATCTACTTCAAATGTAATTTTGTGGCTGAGAATTTCATTTTATTTAAATGAGTTTTCAATTTTATTTTTAGCATAACAATTGGTAAGAAGCTTTCATGTCATTAGACAACACCTTGATGTACTGGCATAGATCAACAGCTAGCCTTCTGAGTTTTCAGCTGTCCCAAGCATAAGGCTGCACTTCTGCAGCCATTAGGATAGCCTTTATAATGGGAACTCACATAATTGGGAAGCAGGCTTTTCAAGTTGGTTTCCACTCAATTAAAACCTCCGAAGTAGATTAAAAATTTACTTTTCCAAAAAAAAAGTTTTTGAAATATTGGACCAAATTCCACAATAGTCGCAGCATTTGAATAACTTAGTTGACAAGGTGAACATGGAAAGAATGTTTTCTCTTGTGGCCAGCCCAGAACTAGGAAGACACAGTTTAAAAATTAGGTTTCACCCTTTCAGAGCTGGGAACATTTTTCATTTTGTGTGACTTGGAACGTTCTGCCTAACATGGCAGAGGTGAAGTCATTGGAATATGTTTCAGGCAGATTAGATAGATTCTTGTTACCTAAGGGTACTGGTGGTCAGTGGAAATGTGGAATTTGAAACAGAAACAGATTTGCCATGATCTTATTGAATGGCAGAGCAGGCTTGAGGGACTGAATAGTCTACTTCAGATTTTATTTCACATGTTCGTATCCTCCACAGCCACAAAAGTGCAGTCACTGCTGTAATATAGCAAGGTCTTTAGCATTGCTGCTAAGTTCCTGCACCTAAATGAGAACAGATTTTTTATTTTAAAAAAAATTAAGCATCACAATTTAAACTGTTTAATATTTTTAAAAAGGTGTGATTATCTTTTCAGTGGCATCTCGACAGGATTCAATTGTAGTGCTTAATTTTGTTTTTGTGGACCTTGTGGTGATTTCATATCAGAATGGAAAGATCTCTGGATTTACAACCTGTACTGGATATATCTTAAACAAGTCACAAGTTTAATTTGAAGGGTGTGGTTGTTCTGCAACTTCTGCATTGTTCAGTCTTTTGCATAGCTGTTCTTGTTGGATCCAACTTTATTTTCTCAGCTGTGGCTTAGTATATATAGATGCAAATACATTTTGCTCTCAGCCATTAAAATGAACATGTCTGGAAATTCCTAAACAGTCCCACTCTGACAACTTTATAAAGCATAGTTAACCAGTTTGGTATTATTTTTTTTTAAAATGAGAAATATAAGTGTTTTTATAAATAATGACAACATTCACTAATATGGACACAACAATGTAATGTTTCAAAACGTTTCACAAACATTGTGAAACAAAGTTAAGCATTGAGCCATTTAAGGTAATATTAGGGGGAATAGTTAAAAGGCTTGGTCGAGGGGGTAGATTTAAATGCTAGAGCATAACTCTAGTACTGGATGGAGTCAAACCTTGACTTTGATTCCCCCATAAAGTAAAATTGGATGGTAGGACTGGGAGGGGTTAGTGAGAGTGCTATGTTCATCACCTACCAACCTCTACTACTATTTTACCAGCAGCAAGAAAAG
The DNA here is from genome assembly GCF_004010195.1 of Chiloscyllium plagiosum. Taxonomy (NCBI): domain Eukaryota; kingdom Metazoa; phylum Chordata; class Chondrichthyes; order Orectolobiformes; family Hemiscylliidae; genus Chiloscyllium; species Chiloscyllium plagiosum. Next base: position 108,940,779 of record NC_057714.1, on the reverse strand, counting down.
AATCAGGCAGACTACTGGTATTTAGCACACCAAAAAGTAAGGCCTTTGGCAGTCTTTTTGAGGGCTGGAGGGTAGAGTAGGGATGGTATTTCCTGTTTAGGCACTGTTCCCAATAGAGGACTCCAACTCCTGGTATTCCTTGCTCTTACCACTTTTTCACAGTTGCAGCTTGCCCCATCCTTTCTCATTTTGGACCTGCTAGAATGGCCTCATGAAACAATCCCATTTTGTATCATTTTCTACTTGCATTAGACCCACCCCCCAGAGGCTGGCTGCAGTTACTGCAGTGTGCATCCCTCCTGATGGTATTGCTGAGATTGGGGATCAATTGGGTGTTTGGCGGATATATTTCAAAGCACTTCCTTCCCGCGGATAGTGCACAAGTCTGAATTTAAGCCACTTAGCAATCCAACAACTGTGGAGGTGAGGGGCCATTGCCTGCACTTAGGCCAGAATTCTATGTTTCATAATTTTGCCCATAATTATTCAGATGTACTATCAATATCTTCCACTAGCACTGTCAATAATTTTTGGAGAGCTGTTTCCTAACTGGGGGGAGAAAAGTTGAACACAGACACAGAGATAAAATTAGTCATTACTGGGATCAGTAGCTATTATATGAATGTATCAATATGTGAAGTAATAGTGATCTACTCCAGGACAGATCTGATGCTTGCATTGCAGTCCATTTTACTGTACAATATGTTCTGCTCTTTTGACTGCACTTACAGTACTAAAATCAAATCATGGGTATACTAGATGTGCCAAGTAAATGGGATCTGACTTTTGTAAACAGACGCTTTTAATAGCTTGCAGGAAAAAAAACCATACAAAATCAAACTAAGCACTTTGTACATGATGAACAAATTGGCATGCATTGTACTGCAGGGATTGACAAGTTGTCCTTTTTTCTTCAAATACAATGCACAGTTCTGGCCTTCACAAAACAATAGGGTATAAGAGTAAAATAGAACGAGCAAAGGATTAGCAAAAAATGATATCAACTGAAAATTCTCATCAGTTAATACTGAACAAACTGAGGCTCTTTACTGTAGAAAGGAAAGGCAGTACAATAGAGGATATGATGTGGTTTATAGGGAAGTTAGTAGCCCAGCACCTGTTCGGTGACATCATTGTTTGACACATTTTCTGAAATATTAGTGAGTAGCCTAGCATATGCTCAATGGATAATCCAGAACATGACCAGTAACAACAGAAGTCAATTAAAAAGTGATAGTACCACACTGACTAATCAGTTCATCAAACTAAACTATCTTGGAGAGAGTTCCTGGAAATGATGGGGCAGTGTATGTGAGTCGTGGATTGTTGTCAGGTTTGTTGGGTACAAAGTTAACATAAAACATAAGAAATAGGAGAGCACATGGCTTCCTGAGCTGAGCTGCATCATTCATTAGTCATGGTTGATCAGCCTTGCCTCCTTTTTCCCCACCCACTTCCCATATATTTTGATTTCCTGAAGGGACAAATCTGGGGAATGGAGTCATATTTTACATTCTAAAGTGAATAGTTCTCAGGTCTCCTTTGAGCTCCTGCTTCTTTGCTTGCATTGTCCTTATAACCAGTGGTTGACTCTTCCTGTGCAGGGAGGAAGCTCCTCATCTCCAATGTTTGATTTTTGAGGACACAGTTCATATTTCTAGCTGCACCTTTCCTGGTGATCAATTGGAGTCCAAACAGCCTTGCTTGCTGTTTGGATGCCCAAATGATCCCAGGAGGGTGATGACCCCTAAACTGGTCACATCTTTGACTTCTCCGACTTGCGATCGGACGTTGCAACTTTTGTTTTAAAGGGATAGCTCTTTCCATTATGATCATTATTTAGTCTTTCCTATAGAAACATTTCTGGCCTCTGACTCATCCTGATTTGATGCAAGCCTGCATTCAGCTATTCTGAAGTCGACAGCTCTTAAACATTGGCCATCTTCAATAAAATTGAAAACCTCCATGAAGCCAGGCTTTTCAAACAAAATCCTTAATCTTAATTTACCTAAACAAGCGTCCTGACTGGTTTTCAATCTGACACACCCTCCTGTCTTCAAAATTTCTTGTGTGCAAAGCTCCTGTAGGACATAAGCATGTACAATGTTGCCATTATTTTTCAGCTGCCTGCCTCCATTTGAAAAATCCACATAAATCCAACCTTTAACCTCTACTCTTCTCATCTCCATTAATGCTTGTTGAGCTGTTAGTACTGCTTTGATGTTGTGCCTGTTGATGACCACTTTCTAATCTGTTTTGATTGGCCATATTGTGCTCAATGAATTGAAATTAGTTTAACTTTATAGGCCTGAAATTTTGAGGAAAAAATGGGCACCACTCAACCATCTCAACCAGCCACTATTGGGTTTATTCCACATCCTTGTTGTTCCTAGCAATTGGCTTAATGTGAATTAGTTTTAATTTTGTAACAGAAATCATAATATGAAATAACTAATAATCCCCTCACAGCCAAATTGGCCACTAGACAAAAATGATTCTGAGCATTACAGGATTCTGGTGTTCAACAAAGTTTAGTATTACACGTGCAGCTAAATGATACTATTTGATGCACCAGTGTCAGCGTCAAGCTCTGAAAGGCACAGATATAGGGTACAGTCATTCTGCTATAGCAGTATGCACCAACCCCATTTTCTGGCAAATAATTTTTAATGCATCAGTCGGACATGGTTTTGTTTTTCAGATAAGAATTATCCTAAGGCTTCTGAAATGATGTTGCCAGCAGGAGCAAGTAAAAGGTCGTTTTCATGTTGTAGGTTTGCTTCCATGAGGATATTTATTGAAATTAATTTATTAATTTCATATAGGACTCTCAGAGTGAGAGAGTAGTTTAATCCCATGTCTAGGGTCTAACCAACTAAATCACCAAGTTCTTCAGTTTCTGCATTCTTGCATAAACATAAGTTCTACTGTTCCAGAGATGTCATAACATAGAATCATAAAAAAGTTACATTATAGAAGAAGGCTCATAATGTGTATACTGGCTGTTGTGGTTCTGTTCGCCGAGCTGGAAGTTTTTGTTGCAAACGTTTCGTCCCCTGGCTAGGCGACATCATCAGTGCTTGGGAGCCTCCTGCGAAGCGCTTCTTTGATGTTTCCTCCGGTGTTTATAGTGGTCTGTCCCTGCCGCTTCCAGTTGTCAGTTTCAGCTGTCCGCTGTAGTTGTTGGTATATTGGGTCTTTAGCATGACCAATTCACCCTAACCTGCACATCCCTGGGCACTATGGGTAATTTAGCATGACCAATTCACCCTAACCTGCACATCCCTGGGCACTATGGGTAATTTAGCATGACCAGCTATCCTTAGTAGCCACACACGCAGACAACAAGCAACATGAATTCGACTGGGACAACACTACTATCATAGGGCAAGCCAGACAGAGAACAGCCAGGGAATTCCTAGAGGCATGGCATTCATCCACAAACTCCATCAACAAACACATCGACCTGGACCCAATATACCAACCACTACAGCGGACAGCTGAAACTGACAACCGGAAGCGGCAGGGACAGACCACTATAAACACCGGAGGAAACATCAAAGAAGCGCTTCGCAGGAGGCTCCCAAGCACTGATGATGTCGCCTAGCCAGGGGACGAAACGTTTGCAACAAAAACTTCCAGCTCGGCGAACAGAACCACAACAACGAGCACCCGAGCTACAAATCTTCGCACAAACTTTGTATTTACTGGCTCCCCAAATAAAGTTACCTCAGTGGATCCACCTTCCATCTTTATTTCCATGGCCCTCCAAATTCATCACTTTCAAATATATATCCAGCTCTCTTTTGAAACCCCCGTGGAATCTACCTCCACTACTCTTCCTGGCAGCACCATTCCAAATCCTAACTGAGTAAAGAAGTTTTTTCTTACCTTCTCCTAACTCTCTTGCTGACAGTCTTGAAATTGTGACCCCTAGTTACTGACATACAAAACAGAACATCCTTCTTTACCCTATCAATTGTTTATCATTTTGATCACCTCAATAGGGTCAATGATCTTCTCTGCTCCAAGGAGAATAAGCCCAAATTCTCGAATCTTTATTTGTATCTAAAATCATTCATTCCTAAAATCATTCCAGTTAGTCTCCTTTGCACTCTCTCCAGGGCCTTAACATCCTTCCTTTAAATAAAGTGCCCAGAATTGAACACAATATTCCAAACTTGGTCTGACCAATGATTTGTAGATGTATAGCATAATTTCCTTGCTTTTATACTCTGCTTCTATTTATAAACTCAAGGATCCTATAAGCCACCTTAAGAACTGTTTCAACTTGGCTGGCCACCTTCAGCAAATTATGCACTTGATCTGAGGTCCCTCTGTTCCTGTACTCAAAGTTGTACCATTTGACCCTGTATTGTCTCTGTTACTTCGACAAAAATGCATTACTTCACTTTTCTCTGCATTGAAATTCAGCTGCCAGGTGTTCGCCCATTTGGTCAACTTGTCAATGTCCTTCTGAAGTCACACAGCGCAATCCATTATCCTCCTAGTTTAGTATCTGCAAATTTAGAGATTTTTGCCCTCCAACACCCATTTCCAAATCATTTATATAAATCAGAAAAAGTAAGGGTCCTAACACCCATCCCTGAGTAACATCACTTTTAGCTTATCTCCAGTCTGAAAAATACCCTCTGTTCCTATCTAATCCATGCTGCCAAAGACTCATCAATCCAAAATATTTGTAATTTGCTAACCAACGTACCAAATGGTACCATATCAAATACTGAAAGTCCAAATATACAATCTCCACAGCACTACCCTCATCTACTGTCTGTGGTACCTCGTCAATGAACTCAATTACCATTTGTCAGACATGGTGTGCCCTTGCCAAAGCAGTGACTTGACTGTCTAGTATTAACTTAGTCTTTTCTTACATATCTGAACAAGTTGACTGAAAACAATCTACAAAATTTCTTAATTAATTATCTTCCATTACCTTGTAATTTAATCTGTGATTCAAAAATAGTGAGACCACTAAGCAAGGCTCATGGTTACTCATTAACACTTTGTGCTTTTTTACATTGTTTTTAGTAATGTTTCAAATGTTCTTTAAATTGCAGGTAAAAGTAAACATGAAAGTGGATTGTTTTTCAAGCTCCAAGTCAAAACAGTGTCAGTCAACTGCACAGTGAGAAAACCAAAGGCATTTGAAGAACACCTTCCTGTTAACAATGTCACACTTGACTTTCCAAACAAAGATTATGTTCAGGATGGCGAAACCCCTTGGCGCACACATCTAGATATTTACCGTGTGCTGCAAGCACAGAACACTGGTCAAAAGAGTCACTTGCAGGCAAACAAGGAACCAGATGATCAAAATCAACAGCCACCCTCAATGAGCAAAAAAGTCCTACTCAATAAAGATAGAACTAAGTTATGTAATTATAAAGGAGCCAGTGGTGAAGTAACAACACACATCACCTGCAAACCCAATGAATTAAAGGCAACCCACTCTTTCACCAACCGTAATCACTGCATTCCTAAGATCAATAAAAGATTTTCATTTCCAAATGAGAGATCAAGTATATGGTCAAGCAAAAATGGGCTTCTCACTAAAATAGTACCAGTTGCCATAAAAGGGGACAATTACCCATTCCCTCAAATGAAGACTCCAAGGAAGTCTGACACTGCCAAGAACCTTGGCTTATATGCCAAGTAGTATGACATCTTCACCAAAACAGTAACTGTTAAGCCCTAAAAAGTGACTTGTTCCCTGGAAATGAAATTCCAAATGAAAACACCGACTACTCCATTTTTGAAAATGTTAGCTTTCTTTAAAAGTCTGTTGAAGAATTTTGTTTTTGAAAAGAAAATAGCTCCTTAAGAGAGTCTGCAAAGGAAATTAATGAAACTTAGTGAAATGACATATTAAATGGGACAAAACAAGATTACCCTGGTTGATTATGAACCTTAATAATGAGATGTGCATTGAGTAAATACCAAGCATTTCATTTATTGCATGAGTAATTGGGGTCACTAATTTTAGAGTTGTTAAAATCATGTGTAAATTACAATGTTGTAAACTTATTAACTGTATTTTGTGAAAAATCAACTGTTGTACTTCTTCTTTGCACTGCATTGCTATTTTTGTATTACCTTGCTTTTGTCAGAAGCCAGTTTTCAGGGAAATAATTAAGCTTTGTCATTTTACTCCTCACTGAGATGAAGCATCAAGCTACTATAAAACTTATCACTCAATCTGTTCAAAAGCCAATGAAACATATTGATCATGACAAGGCAATTCAAATGATATTTGAAGCTGAGATTAAAACCAGAGATTGGCATCTGAAAACATAATAAACATGTATGAAACTCCACTATGTCAACAATCTTAGCTTGATTAAGATAAATAGAATAAAACCCCACTTAAAATTGTGAAGAAAGAAGTTAGTTCGATACAAAAGTATGGCGCAGATCTATGGTGCCTCCAGCATGAGATATATAACTGAAGTCCTATCTGCTTATTCAGGCAACTATCAAAGGTCTCTTGATTTTAATAATTCTTAATATTTAAGAAATTCTTCCACTTTCCCAATCAAGGTGAATCTCATCATAATCGTTACCAGTAAAACAAAAAGGATGCTGTTTGAGGGAACTTACTGACTATAAAATTGACTGTCACATTTTCCTCTTTAAATCAGTTCAAACATAAGTCATTGGCTATAAAGAACTTAAGAATTCGAATTAGACATCAAATATGCCTCATAGTCTGTTATCATAGATATAGAAGTAGAATTAGGCCTTTCGGCCCATCAAGTCTGCTCTCTCCATTCAATCATGGCTGATATGTTTTTTGACTCCTTTCTCCTGCCTTCACCCTATTACTCTTGATCCTTTTTATGAATCAATAACCTATCTGTCTTAAATATAGTCCATAAAATAGTCTCCACAGCCTTCTGTGACAATGAGTTCCACAGATTCACTACTTCTGGCTGAAGAAATTATTCCTCCTCTGAATCCTAAAGGGTCATCTCTCCCCTCTGAAGCTATGCCCTAGTTTATCCTAGTGAAACATCTTCTCCACGTTCATTCTCTCCAGGACTCTCCGTATTCTGTAAATATCGATAAGATTATTCCCTCGTCCTCCTAAACTCCATTGAGCACATCCAGAGAACTCAACTACTCCTCGTATGTCAAGCCATTCATCCCAGAATCATTCTTGTAAACCTCCTCTAGACCCATCCAGCAGGACATCCCTGCTCTTGCATTCTACACCTCTCAAAATGATTGCTAACATTGCCTTCCTAACTGTCAAATGAACCTGCAGGTTAACCTTAAAAGGATCCTGAACTAGGATTCCCAAGTTTCTTTGTGCTTCAGATTTCTGAGACCTTTCCCCATTAGAAAATAGGCTTCACCTCTATTCTTCCTACCAAAGTGCATAACCTCATCATTTCCTACATGGTATTCCATCTGCACTTCTTTGCCCATACTCCAGCCTTTCCAAGTCCTTCTGCAGCCTCAACACTTCTTGTCCCTTCACCTATCTTTGTATTATCTGCAAACTTAGCAATAATACCCACCGTTCCTTCATTCAATCATTAATGTACAACATGAATAGTAATGGTCCCAACACTGACTCTTGCAGAACTCCACTAGTGAGTGGTTACCATCCTGAAAAAGATCCCTTTATCTCCACTCTC
>NC_057714.1:108929397-108933103 GCF_004010195.1 Chiloscyllium plagiosum | reverse complement strand
ATGGAAGGATGGTTACAGCAGGTTAGGAAAAGGTAACAATAGTGACTTGTTGCCCCACTACTCCTTATTTACATGCAGATTGATTCTGCAACCTACTCCTAATTCAAATCTCATCTCTAATGTATGCACAAATGCCCCAATGTCTGTCAGATCAATTTATTTCAATCTGCACCATCAACTCATTTTTTTAATAAATGCTGGGTGTATTAAGATACAAGTCTTTAGTGTTGTCTTTTTGTCATCTTTGTAACACCGAGTATTGATTGCTGCTACATTCCTAGGTTTTTTTCTCTTTGCCCCTTCCTGCCATTCTTGGATCCTTGTTCCATACATCACTATTTTCCTGTCTTAATTCTTCTGTACTTGTTGATATATCACACTTTTGGCTCAGTGGTTAGCACTGCTGGCTCACAAGGCCAGGGACCTTGGTTTGATTCCAGCCTGGGGCAAATGTCTTTGTGGAGTTTTGCACAGTCTCCCTGTGTCTGCATTGGTTTCCTCCAGGTGCTCCAGTTTCCTTCCATAGTCCAGAGATGTGTAGGTTAGGTGGATTGGTTATGCTACATTGCCCATGTTGTCCAGAGATGTGCTTGCTAGTTGGATTAGCATGGGGAAATGCAGTTATAGAGATAGGGTTGAGGGAACTCTGGGAGGGATGCTCTTGAGAGGGCTGGTGTGAACTCGATGGGCCAAAGGGCTGTTTCCATATTGTAGGGATTCTATGATTCTATTTGATCCCTTGCCCCTAGCAGTTAGTTTAAAACCCTCTCTATTTCTCTAGTTATGCAGTTTGCAAGAATAATAGCCCCAGCATGATCATGTGTGCCCCGTCCCAATGGTATAGCCCACAATTTCTTCAGTATTGGTACCAGTGACACACAAACAAGAACCCACTTGTTCCACACCAGTCTTTGAGCCACAATTTCATTTAATTTTATGTACTTTGACGATGCTGTCACTTTAAGAGATAATTTTGTCCTGTATTTTTTAAAGAGAGGTTGTAAGGCAGAGGTGCAGAATTGTTTCTGAGAAAGTCAATAATTTGTGGGCCTTGGGTTATTTTTACAATTGGATCAATGGAAGCAGCTTGGGTGTGGCCAGCTCTCACAGACCAGGCTTTCTAGGTTTATTTTAGATTTTGGGCTTAGTTTTGAGCTTTGAGGTCTCAAAACAGTTGGCGCTTCAGTGAATGTCTCCTAGCTGCTATTCTCTCTAAATCTTTACTTGATGTGTTTTTTCCTCCTGGATTGAAGATGCATATGAGAATCTGTGTCTGAATTTGCCTTTTTGCCAAACCTCAAACTTATTGGACAATTGGAGGAGGTGATACTGTTGCCTTTAGGGTCTCCTTTATGGTCTCCTTTCCTGCCTTATTCACAGTGATACCCTCCTGTACCTTACTGGTCAAATCAGAAGATCCTATTATAAGTGGCATGGCTCTCACCTGGTACAAATAATCCAAGTAGCTTTCTCACACTCCTTTGCATTGCAGTGTCAATAGTTCAGCCTCTTCATAATCTCTGAACCAAAGCAGACATGTTTATGTTGGCTTTAAATACTTTATCAACTTGACCATCAATTTGTAAACTATGTTAAAACTTAAGAATAGCAAAGACCTTAACTACTTAACACAGATTCAGAAAAACAGCTACCTCAGCAAGAATCAATTGCAATCAGTTTGAATCAAAATCAAACATCTTCTGTCTTGGTTACAGCTCGAGTCATAGAGTCCTACAGCACAGGCCCTTTGGCTCAAACTGGTCCATGCCGATCAAAATGTCTATCCATGGTAACCCCATTTCCCTTCACCTGGCTAATATCCATCAGATGGCCTCCTTTTTTAGAGACCGCAATTTCCCTTCCCTTCATTGGTTAAAGATGCCCTCCAACGCATCTCGTCCACATCCCGCACCTCCGCCCTCAGACCCCACCCCTCCAACCGTAACAAGGACAGAATGCCCCTGGTGTTCACCTTCCACCCTACAAACCTCCGCATAAACCAAATCATCCGCCGACATTTCCGCCACCTCCAAAAAGACCCCACCACCAGGGATATATTAGCTTGGTGAGGCTGGTGGCAAAAAAGCTGTTTGTGTGTCAGGAGCCTGGTGTGCAATAGCAAATCACAGGGATCAGTGCTAGGTCCCTTATTTGTGATATTCATGAATGATGTAGAAGAGATTATGGGAGGGATGACAGCAAGTTTGCAGGCGACACAAAGATTGGCCAGATGATTGACAGTGAGGTAGAAAGTTACAGGAAGATATAAATGGATTGGTCAGATGGTCATATCAGTGGTAGATCGAATTTAACCCTGATAAATGTGGGGTGATGCACTTTGGAAGAAGGAACAAGACAAGGGAGTACTCAATGAATGGCAGGACACTAAGAAGTTCAGAGGAACCTTGGGGTGCTTGTCTACATATCCCTGAAAGTAGCAGTACAGGTTAATAGAGTAGTTAAGATAGCATAAACTCACCAGAATGTTGTCTGAGATGGAGCATTTCACTTATGGAGCAAGGTTGGATAAGTTTGGGGGGTTCTCTTTCGAGCAGAAAAGGTTGAAGGGGACCTGCTATTGTTTATGATTATAAGGGTCATGGATAAGGTGGACAGAAAACAGCTGTTCCCCTTCGTTGATGGGTAAAATTATGGCAGGAGGTTTAGGGGATTTGAGGAAAAGATTTTATACCCAGAAGATGGTAGGCATTTGGAATGCACTGCTTGGGAAGGTAATTGAGGTGAAAACCTGACAACTTAAAGTACTTAGATGAGCACTTGACATATCGTAACATTCAAGGCTCTGAGCCTACAGAGGGAAAGTGGGACTAGTGGTAGGTCGAACTATATTTTTGGCAGTACAGACTTGATGGGCCAAGTCTCTTCTGTACTGTATGAATCTATTACAGGCTGGGTGAGACTACTGATTTTGAAACAAATTAGAAAGGGATAACCCAAAGATAATTAGGGAGTACAGTTTTATAATTTTAGCATCACATCAAATTGATGAGTGCCCTTAACAGCAAGAATGAGAAAATACAAAAAACATTCACCTACTTTCAGAATGTGCAAGTAACTAGCAAATTTATTTCAAAAGAGAGAAGTTTGGGGTGACACACTTCAGTGGGGTGAATAAAGATGATGAGTATTAATATGGTGGAGGAGCAGAACAATGTAGGGGCACACACACACACGTCACTAAAATTAGCAATGCAGATTAATTAGGCCACATAAAATCAAACTAAGCATTGGAGTTTCTTTCTCAAGAGACAAAATGTAAAAGAAAAGTTATTTTAAACCACATATACTCTTAGATCACATGGAGTAGTGTATTATGGTTCTATTCACTTCTTATCTTGATCTCTTCCATAGTTATAATATGACAGTTATTCTTGGGACATCAGTGATTGTCACTCTGATGATTAAACCATGATGAGGTTTATTTTGACGTTTCTTTTTCTCTCCTTTAGATATTTACATTTGTGATTAGTATGAGAAAGGAACTAGCAGTACCACACTCCACAGATTATAGAACATAGAAAAGTACAGCACAGAACAGGCCCTTTGGCCCATGATGTTGTGCCGAGGTTTAAACTTAATGTACAATATAGTAACTTAACCTACGCACCCCTCAACTCACTGCTATCCATGTGCACGTCTAGCAGTTGCTTAAATGTCCCCAGTGACTCTGCTTCCACCACCACAG
>NC_057714.1:108924555-108927017 GCF_004010195.1 Chiloscyllium plagiosum | reverse complement strand
CCAACAGGTTTAATTGGAAGCACACTAGCTTTCGGAGCAACACTCCTTCATCAGGTGGTAGTGGAGGGCTCAATTGTAACACAGAATTTATAGCAAAAATTTGCAGTGTGATGTAACTGAAATTATACATTGAAAAATTGATTGTCTGTTAAGCCTTTCATCTGTTAGAATACAGTGATAGTTTCACTTCTTTCATGTGTAAATCACAAAACCTTTTTTTTTAAAGTTGCACTCTCGGGTTAGCTGTTAACAATGGTGATAGCTAGACAATATGTTGAAGGTGTTGGCCCCCTGTGATCTCTGTCTATGCCACGATGTTTAGATTGATTCAGATTATAATATTGAATATAATTTATTTATATTAAATGATTTTCCATAACATGGTGTCGCACAGGAATGCAACTACCATGGTATAGGAGAACTACCTATATTCAAGATGTGGTCTCACCATAACTGAAGCGTAACATTACTTTTATGTTCAGTTCCTCTGTAATAAAGGATAGTATTCCAGTAGCCACCTTGATTATACGCTGTATCTGTATATAGATGTTTTGTGAATCATACACTAGAACACATAAATCCTTGTGCAGGTCGGATATCTGCACATATTCTCCATTTAAGTAATACTCAGCTTTTTCATTTTTCCTGCCAATCCATTTCCATCTGAAATTTTCTTATGTCTTCTTCACAACATACTGTTCTACCTATCCTTCTGCCATATGCAAATTTAGCTACCATGTCATTTGCATCCCTCTTCTAAGTCATTGATGTAAATTGTACAAGGTTAAGGCCTCAGCACAGATCCATGCGGAGCTCCATTCATCACATCCTGCCAATCAGACAAAGACTTATTTATGCACACTCTCTGATTTCTACCAACCAGCCAATCTTCTATCTATTTTGATGATACCTCTTACATAACGAGCTTTTATTCTTTGTAATTACCTTTAATGTGACACCTAATAAATGCCTTCTGGAAATCCAAGTACAATATGTTTATAGGCCCCCCTTCATAGGTGGGTTAGCTATCATAGATGCAGGGTTATTGGGATAGGATGGGGATGTGGGATGTTCTTCAGAGACTCCAGGGACCAAATGACTTTTATCTGCACTGTAGGGATTCTATGAAATTATTCACAGCACATTTTACTCCTTCAAAGATTCTAATAAAATTTCTTAATAATGATTTTCTTTTGACAAAACCATGCTGACTCTCTCCTCGAACTTTCAGTTTTAAATGTGTGATTATAATTTCTTTAACAATCAATTCTAATACCTTTGCACGACAACTATCTGGCCAATCTGCCTTTCTCCCTGCTTGAATACAGGGGTTATATTTGCTGTTTTCCAGGCCAATGGAACTCATCCTGAATCTTGACAATTTTGGAAAATTGACACCAAAGCATCCGCTACCTCATTAGAATTTATCCTTGCATCTTAAAAAAATTACCATCTGGACCAAGAGATTTTTCAATCTGCAGGTCCATCAGTTTGGTTCATAACACTTCCCTAGTGATTATAAGCTTGCTGATTTCTTCTCTCCCTTCCACCTTCTGATTTACTGGAAAACGTTCTTGGAATGTTTCTCATATCCTCTATATTGATCCAGATGCAAAATATAATTTAATCTGCTGTTTCTTTATTATCTAATATTAACTCTCCATTCTAATTCTCTAGGGTCAACACTCACTTTATTCATTCTTCTCCTGTTTAAATATCTGTAGAAACATTTGCTATCCTTTTTTTTAGTATTCCTAGCTTTATCTCAGACATTGTGGCTCTGATGTCAAGGAGTGTTTGAGTAGTGGAGTATTGTGTTCAGTTTTGCCACCTTGCTATAGGAAGGATGTTATTAAACTGGAGAGAGTGCAGAAGAAATTTACAAGGATGTTGCCAGGACTCCAAGGGCTGAGTTATAGGGAGGTTGGACAAGCTCGGACCTTTTTCTTTAGAGTGTAGGATACTGAGAAGGGATCTTCTAGAAGCATATAAGATTGTGAGGGGGATGAATAGGGTGAATGTACACAGTCTTTTATCCAGGGTTGGGGAATCAAGGACTAGAGAGCATCAATTTAAGGTAAGAGGGGAAAGAATAAATGGGAACTTGAGGGACAACTCTTTACACAGAGGGTGGTACGCACATGGTGTACCAGCGGAAATGCTTGAGGCCGGGTACATTAACAATTAAAAGGCATTTGAACAAATACATGGAAAGGAAAGGTTTAGAAGGATATTAGGTAAAAACAATGACTGCAGATGCTGGAAACCAGATTCTGGATCATTGGTGCTGGAAGAGCACAGCAATTCAGGCAGCATCCGACGAGCAGCAAAATCGACGTTTCGGGCAAAACCCCTTCATCAGGAATAGGAGTTTTTTTTCCTGATGAAGGGCTTTTGCCTGAAATGTCGATTTTGCTGCTCGTCGGATGCTGCCTGAACTGCTGTGCTCTTCCAGCACCACT
>NC_057714.1:108856131-108924331 GCF_004010195.1 Chiloscyllium plagiosum | reverse complement strand
GTAAAACTTTGATGGATGTGGAGGGCTCCTTTAGGGCCTTGGATAGAGGTGAGTGAGGAGGTGTGGGCACAGGTTTTAAAGTTCCTGCGGTGGCAGGGGAAAGTGCCAGGATGGGAGGGTGGGTCGTAGGGGGGCGTGGACCTGACCAGGTAGTCACGGAGGGAACGTTCTTTGCGGAAGGCGGAAAGGGGTGGGGAGGGAAATATAGTGTCCACTTTGCCAAGTTATCCTTGATTCCATGAGCTTTATTAGTTTCCCATGAGGCCTTGGTTAAATCAATGTAAACTACATCAATTGCCCTACCCTTTCCAAACACCTCGTCACAGCCTTGAAAGATTCCAGCACATTTGTTAGGTATGACATCTAACAAAGCCATGCTGATTATCCCTGATCAAACCTTGCCTTGCTAAACTGAAATCAGTTTTCTTCTTCACTACTTTTCCCAATATTCTAGTATGTAAATGCAGGTCTCTTCCCAGAATATTCAGGATTAAAAGTACTACTTTTTTTTTTGTCTCTTGGGTTTTAATTGATCTATGGGTGTGCAATCTGGGCCATAAACATGACCCTCATTGCAAACTAATCTGTTGGTCTATTCCTCAAGCATTTTGGACAATAAATATTCTGTATCCCAAATAATGTTGGATTATAAATGTTAATCTCAGTCTTACAATGTGCATTATAGTTCCTGCCAGTACTAGATTTTTTGGTCCGTTAAGTCTGAAAGGGAAGTGCCGTCTGTGGTCATCTAAGTGTCTCATCCTGCTCCTACCATTATGTTATCCACTGCAAGTTGGTCCAGGCCAAATAGGTAGCCTAACAGCTATTACTTGGGCAGCTGGTGTCAGACAAAAAAAGGGTGTGTGCATATTTTGGAGGCATCCCCTCCAAGTCATGCTCTTTTTTTAACTCTCCTCTCTGGCCTTCCAAACTGGCTTCCCACATCCCATGACAACTTGCTGAAGGTTGTCAGCAAGGCCCAGCTAGTAGCTTGAAGCCTAGCTTCATAACTCCCTTTTGTTTGGGGACTGCCTGTAATCCCAGCAGTGACTACAGTTCATGATGGCACTTACCTTTGGGGATGTAAGTTTTGACATGAGGCAATTAATATCTCCAAAACCTTAAAATGGCTGCAGCAACTACGTTCTCACTGACAGGTTGTCCTAAACAACACTTTGGTCATGTTGTTATGGGGTACACAGGGCTCTGATAGAGACAGAGTTTTGGATTCCAATTTTTGAAATAAGCCCACAGCAAAAAATCTAAAATCAAATCAAAGCTAGAATTTATTAACAAAACATTCAAAACATGGGGAATTACTTCACTATTGCATCCATACATCTCTTTAAGTTAAGGAAGATAAACAGGAGTTCTGAAAAAGGGTCATTGGACCCAAATGTTAATTGCTTTTTCTCCACAGTTGCTGCTCGACCTGCTGAGGTTCTTCAGCAATTTCAGCCTTTGTTTCAGATTTTCACATCTGAATTGTTTTATATCAGAACCAGAGTTTAGATAGTTTAGTAAATGCAGACATATTGAAAATTAGATTACACAAATTATAACTTCTTGAAGGTCAGAGTCCAGTAATGGATTCCTTGGTGATCTAGGCCAAATCATTTTCTTGCTTGCAGGCAAAATGTGTCCTCCTTTCAAGTCAGCAGCTTGGCTACAAAGATGGAAGGTCTGAGGCGGCTGCCAACTCAGTATAGAGACCTGATCTCTCTATAGAATTCATACAGCAACTGACTTTGAATCTAGAATTGTATATTTAGTCTTTTGCAGCCCACTCCAAGTTGAGTTATGTGATAAAGACAGGCATTTCAGGTGCCAACAGTCTATTTCAGTGGGCTAATTGAAAGGTCATTAACAAAGCTTTAATTCCCCCATTTGAGATTCCATTGCAAGGTGACAAGGCAATTGTAAATATGTTACTGTCCATTTTCACATAACAGGTCTTGATGTTTTCCTTTGTCCAGAGCAAGTTGTAAGCAGATGACTCGTATTCAGTTCCTTTATGTAAGCTTTATCTGGAATGCTTATACAATTCGGGGGTTCAGAAGCTTCTAGAAACAGGATTATGTGATCAGCTGTGGCTAATTTAGGAGTCCAGAAATGTTGTCCATTTTTAAAAGAATCAGAATTTAAATACAGTATAGAAGAGAATGCTGTTTTCTTTGGCATTTTTCCTCATGTCCCGGCCATGACAACTTAAGGATTCTATGATACATCCACTTGTATATGATTTATCAGTATCACTAAACCAAACATTGTGAAGTGTTGCATTACATATTTATTGATTTACTGTTGTCATAATTTTCTTCCCATTTAAATTGATTAAATTGTGCAATATAGCGTACGAGGCAATTCACTTCAGTGGACACATAAGTTCAATAAATAGTCAATTTAATGTTAAGTATTGATGAAAAATTTTGTTGAACCTTTTTATCTTTCACTCATCAGACAATTTGCAACTATACAATATAATGGGAAAACAACATTTCAGGGAAGTATTTTGACCAATTAGAGACATTCCACCTCTTAAAATTTAAACACATTTTGGCAATTAACTATTAGTCACTATATAACTGGTGAAGTCTCCATGGCGACGCCTCTACTAATCAATGAATTGCTAACCCATCAGCACTCTCCTCTCATATAGTGTAACTTTTATTTACCCTTTATTTGGTATTCTTGCAAATTATCCTGATACATGCAAAATGAATGACTTCAACAAAATCTGTCTTTTTTCAGCAATCCAGTTTGACAGTATTTGATTCAGATTACCTGTGAAATGAAGCCTTTTTATTTCAAAACTTATATTTTATAGCAAGTGTAAAGCGTAGGAATATGAATAATACAACTCAGTATTAAAAATAAAACTAATCAAATAAGTATAAAAGCTATTAAAAAGAAAGGTGATGTGTACTTAAATTGATTAATTTTTCAGTTTTTAGAATTGAAATAAAAACTTTATAATACTTCTCACTGATATATAAACTGAGTTTGTTACCAAAATCCATGCATCATGTTTAGTCACAAATTCACACCTTCTGCAGTACCTTTGACATAACAAGTGTTTTTTTTTTACGTAATTAAAGTGTTAAATCAAGAATTAGGTGAAAATTAGAGGGGTGACCTGAAGTTATAAATTTTGAGGAGCCTTTTCTTTTGATGAGGTGAAATAATAATTTTTTAGAAATGGGAAGTGTGATGATTCCAGGTATTTTTTAATCAACTTGTTATGGTGTGACACAGATGGGACAGTCAGGACTTGAACCTGGACCTACAGAAGCAGAGGTAGGGACATTACAACTGTGCCACAAGAGTCATAGGGTGATGATTGTAGGCTTTGCTATTCATGTTGGAATGGGAGGAAAAGATACAAATTGCTGAAACTGGAAAGTCTGAGCAGTAACATATACTTGTTGTTAACAAAGTGGGCTAGAACAAGGTTAGAAGGCCAAGAATGTTTGCAAATAAATTACACAAATCAGAAGCAGATTATTCCATTCAACTAATTCATGTTGGTGTTATTACTGCATACAAGTCTATTCCTACTCCAGTTACCTTTTCCTAACCTGCTGTAACCATCCTTCCATCGTCTCCTACCAAACTAATTGAAAGAATCTTGCTAACACATGTTCTAACATGTGATATAAGATACTGGTGTGGATACAGGATGGGCTGACTAGCAGAAGGCAGAGAGTGGAGATAAAGGGATCTTTTTCAGGATGGTAACCACAGAAAATGAACCTGCAGGTTAACCTTAAAAGGATCCTGAACTAGGATTCCCAAGTTTCTTTGTGCTTCAGATTTCTATTTTCTAATGGCAGGAAGGGGCAAAGAGAAAAAAACCTAGGAATGTAGCAGCAATCAATACTCGGTGTTACAAAGATGACAAAAAGACAACACTAAAGACTTGTATCTTAATACACCCAGCATTTATTAAAAAAATGAGTTGATGGTGCAGATTGAAATAAATTGATCTGACAGACATTGGGGCATTTGTGCATACATTAGAGATGAGATTTGAATTAGGAGTAGGTTGCAGAATCAATCTGCATGTAAATAAGGAGTAGTGGGGCAACAAGTCACTATTGTTACCTTTTCCTAACCTGCTGTAACCATCCTTCCATCTTCTCCTACCAAACTAATTGAAAAAATCTTGCTAACACGTGTTCTAATATGTGATGTAAGATACTGGTGTGGATGCAGGATTGACTGACTAGCAGAAGGCTGAGAGTGGAGATAAAGGGATCTTTTTCAGGATGGTAACCACTCACTAGTGGAGTTCTGCAAGAGTCAGTGTTGGGACCATTACTATTCATGTTGTACATTAATGATTGAATGAAGGAACGGTGGGTATTATTGCTAAGTTTGCAGATAATACAAAGATAGGTGAAGGGACAAGAAGTGTTGAGGCTGCAGAAGGACTTGGAAAGGCTGGAGTATGGGCAAAGAAGTGCAGATGGAATACCATGTAGGAAATGATGAGGTTATGCACTTTGGTAGGAAGAATAGAGGTGCAGCCTATTTTCTAATGGGGAAAGATCTCAGAAATCTGAAGCACAAAGAAACTTGGGAATCCTAGTTCAGGATCCTTTTAAGATTAACCTGCAGGTTCATTTGACAGTTAGGAAGGCAATGTTAGCAATCATTTTGAGAGGTGTAGAATGCAAGAGCAGGGATGTCCTGCTGGATGGGTCTAGAGGAGGTTTACAAGAATGATTCTGGGATGAATGGCTTGACATACGAGGAGTAGTTGAGTTCTCTGGATGTGCTCAATGGAGTTTAGGAGGACGAGGGAGTAATCTTATCGATACTTACAGAATACAGAGAGTCCTGGATAGATTGAACGTGGAGAAGGTGTTTCACTAGGATAAACTAGGGCACAGTTTCAGAGGGGAGAGATGACCCTTTAGAATTCAGAGGAGGAATAATTTCTTCAACCAGAAGTCGTGAATCTGTGGAACTCATTGCCACAGAAGGCTGTGGAGACTATTTTATGGACTATATTTAAGACAGATAGGTTATTGATTCATAAAACGGATCAAGAGTAATAGGGTGAAGGCAGGAGAAAGGAGTCAAAAAACATATCAGCCATGATTGAATGGAGAGAGCAGACTTGTGGAAACAGGCCCTTCGGCCCAACAAGTCCACACCGACCCGCCGAAGCACAACCAACCCATACCCCTACATTTACCCCTTTCCTAACACTACGGACAGTTTAGCATGGCCAATTCACCTGACCTGCACATCTTTGGACTGTGGGAGGAAACCGGAGCACCCGGAGGAAACCCACGCAGACACGGGGAGAACATGCAAACTCCACACAGTCAGTCGCCTGAGGCGGGAAGATTTGCTTTTGTGTAATGTGACAAGGTTAATTAATGACCGAAGAGTTAAGGCATCCTCAGGAGGGCCAAATTTGTTTGAATTTTATGTCCATTTGGAAACAGAAAGGTTCGGGTCTAAGACCATTATTTTAAGCCTAAATGAGGGCAACAATGTGAACATGAACATGAAGTGAATTGGTATACTAGGCTACACGTTAGCTCAGTAGGGACACAGTCGCAGGCAACATAAAGAACATTGCATGATACTCAATAAGTATATTCCTATTATAAAGAAAATGAAAACCCACCATCCATGTTTAACTAAAGAAGATTTAGGGAAAACATCAGCCTTAAGAAAAAAACTATACAAGCAAGTGAGATTATTATTCAGAATACAAAGAATGCCAGGAAACAATAACAAGGCTAATTAGTAGGAAGACAGAGAGATAGCCATACAGTCATAGAGTCCTGCAGCATGGAGACAGGCCCTTTAGCATAAACTAGTCCATACCGACCAAAATGTCCATCCCGACCAAAGTGTCCATCCACGCTAACCCCATTTTCCTGCACGTGTCCCATATCCTTCTAATTCTTTGCTATCCATGTATAGAGCAAATGCCTTTTAAATGTTGTTAATGTACCTGCCTCAACCACTCCTGCTGGCAGTTCATTCCATGTGCATACTATCCTGTGTGTAAAAAAAAGGTTGCCCCTCAGGTTCCCATTTATTCTTTCCCCTCTAACTATAAACTGATGCCCTGTAGCCTCGATTCCACAAACCTGAGAAAAAGACAGTGCATTCACCCTATCCATGCCACTCATAATTTTATACACGTCAAAAGGTTCTCCTTCAGTCTCTTGTGCTCTGAAGAAAAATGTCCTAGCTTGTTCAACCTCTCCCTATAACTCAGTTCCTTGAGTCCTGGCAACATCCTTGTAAATTTCCTTTGCACTCTTTCCAGTTTAACAACATCCTTCCTGTAACAAGGTGGCCAAAACTGAACACAATACTCCAGGTCTGGCCTCACCAATGTCCTGTATAACTGCAAAATAACTTCTCAACTTCTATAGTCAATGCCCTGACTGATGAAGGCCAATGTGCCAAAAGCCTTCTTCACTGCCCTGTCTACCTGTGATTCCACCATGAAACTCCTACCTTGAATTGACTTTTCAAAATGCAAGACTTCACACTTATCTATATTAAACTCCATCTGTCAGTTCTCGGCACACTTCCCCAGCTGATCAAAGTCCTGCTGCAATTTCTGATAACCTTCCTCACTGTACACGATACTGCCTATTTTAGTGCCATTAGCAAATTTACTAATCACACCTTGTACATTCTCATCCAATTTATTGATATAGATAACAAACAATTTTGGGCCCAGCACCAACCCTTAAGGCACGCCACTAATCACATGCCTCTAGTAATTCAAGCATCTTTTCACTATTATCCTCTGCTCCCTATCATCAAACCAATTTTGTATCCAATTTGCCAGCGCGCCCTGGATTCCATGCAATCTAACCTTCCAGAGCAGACTACCATATGAAACCTATCAAAGGCCTTACTGAAATCCATATAGACTACATTTACTGCCCTGCCCGCATCAATATTCCTGGTCACTTCATCACACCAACAAATTTGTGAAGCATGTTCGCCCATGCACAAAGCCATGCTGATTACTCCTCATCAAATACTGTCTTTCCAAACATATGTATAGGGGTGGCAAGGTGGCTCAGTGGTTAGCACTGCTGCCTCACAGCACCAGGATCCCAGGTACAATTCCAGCCTCAGGCGATTGTCTGTGTGGAGTCTGCACATTCTCCCCGTGTCTGCGTGGTTTCCTCCGGGTGCTCCGGTTTCCTCCCACAGTCCAAAGATGTGCAGGCCAGGAGAATTGGCCATGCTGAAGTGTCCATAGTGATAAGTGCATTAGTCAGCGGGAAATGGATCTGGGTGGATTACTCTTCAGAGGGTCGGTGTGGACTGGTTGGGCCAAAGTGTGGACTGTACGGAATCTAATCTAATGTATCTGTCCGAATCTTTTCAAGTAACTTACCTACCACAGATGTTAAGCTTACTGGTCTATAGTTCCCAAGACTTTCTTTTCAGCCTTTCTTGAATAAGGGCATAACATTTGCTATCCTCAAGTCTTCCAGGACCTCACCTGTGGCTAACAATGATGCAAAAATATCAACCAGGGCCCCCACAATTTCTCTAGCCTCTTGCAGTGTTTTTGGATATATCTGGTCAGGACCAGGAAATTTATCCACCTTCATACATTCTAATGCATCTAACACCTCCAATACTGTCCCCAAGATATGACTACTAACTTCCCCAAGTTCCCAAGTCTTCATGTCTTTCGCCATGGTAAACACAGAGGATAAATATTCATTGAGAACCTCACCCATCTTTTGCAGTTCTACATATACATGTTCAATTTTGTCCTTGTTGGGCCTTATTTTCTCTCTAGTTATTCTTTTTCTTTTAATATACTTAAAATACTTCTTTAGATTCACCCTAATCTTCTCAGCCAAGGCTATTTCATTCCCCTTTTTACCCTCCTGATTTCCTTCTTCAGTAAACTCCTATAGTCTCTGTCTACCTCCAGGGATTTCCTGGATCCCCGCTGCCTGTACCTGAGCCATGCCTTTTTTCTGGTCAAAGCCTCAGTATCTCGTCATCCAGGGTTCCATATTGCTGCCAACCTTGACCTTCACCCTCACAGGAACATACAGACCTTGAACTCTAGCTTTTAAAGGCCTCCCACTTGCCAGAGGTCCCTTCGCCTGCAAATTACTCCAATCAACCCTTGCAAGCTTCTGTCTAATTCCATCAAACTTCGCCTTGATCCAATTTAGAAGTTAAACCTGTGGACCACTTTTGTCCCTCTCCATAACTGTTTTAAACTTATTACAACTATGGTCACTAGTCCCAAAGTGCTCCCCCACTGTCAACTCCATCACCTGCCCTGTCCTATTTTCCAATAGGTTGGGTTTTGCCCCTTCCCAAGTAGGACTCTCTACATACTGCTTCAGGAAACTTTCCCGAATACACTCAGCAAATTCCAGCCCATCTAAACTGTTAAAACTATGGCAGTCCAAGTCTATGTTAGGAAAGTTAAAACCCCCTACTATGACAACTCTATTGCTCCAGAAAGTCTCGCCAGTTTCCCTACATATTTGTTCCTCTAATTCCTGTTGACTATTTGGAGGTCCATAGTATAAACCCCATAACGTCACCATCACCTCATTTCTTAACTCCACCCACAAAGCTTTACAGGATGATCCCTCAGTTATTTCCCTTCATCAAAAATGCAACTCCTCCTCCTCTCTTTCCTCCACCTCTAAAGCACCTGTAACCTAGCACATTAAGCTGTCTGTCCTCCTTCCCTTAGCCATGTTTCTGTAATGGCTATTATATCCGTGCCCTGAGTTTATTGGTCTTACCTGTCAAACCTCTTGCATTGAAATAGAGCAATTTGGCATCCCTTGTTCCCTATCACGTACCAGCCTGACATGTCTTTTCAACGTGTTATTTCTGATTACTATATCTCCATCTAGCCTTGCACTTGCCTCCCTGCTGTTGAGGATCCCACCTGCCTGCCAACCTAGTTTAAACCTTCCCTTGTCACACTAGCAAATCTGCATGCCAGGGTGTTCGGTCGCCCTCCATTTCAGGTGCAACCTATCCCTCTTGAACAGATTACCTCTGCACCAGAAAGGATCCCAATGATCTAAAAATCTGAATCCCTGCCCCCGCACCAATTCTTTAGTTACTCATTCATCTGCCATATCCTCCTGTTCTTACCCTCACAAGCATGTGGCACTGGAAGTAATCTGGAGATTACTACCATTGAGGTCCTGGTACTTAACATTTTTCCAAGCTCTCTGTAATCACTCCACAGGACCTCAATCCTATTTCTACCTATGTCATTTGTGCCAATGTGCACAATGACTTCTGGCTGCTCACCCATTCCCTTGAGAATATTCTGCACCCATTCCAAGATATAGAGATGTACTGGACCCCTGGCACCCAGGAGGCAACACACAATCTTGGATTGCCGTTTGCAGCCACAGAATCTCCTATTTTACCCCCAACTATCGAGACTCCTATCAGTAAGGTCTTGTTTACCTTTACTGTTTCCTGCTGTGCCCCAGAGCTGTCCCATAATTCTGGGTAAAGTTCTCATAACTAATCTCTAATATTTCCACATAACTCACCCAGAGTGCTGGAGAAATGTGGATTGCGAAAGCCAAACTTGTATTTGCTTTTATTTGGGGCCTGGCCTCAAGATGATGTGGGTTTTCTTTCTCAGTAATTTAAATACAAGTAAATTGAGCTCTGTGTTCAATTGTCATGTTTTATTTCCTCAATGAGGCAGCAGAAGTCTAACTTTTAAGCTTTAATAAGATGATTTTCAACACTGTTTCTCTTGATAAGTGAGTATTCAGTCTAATGTGTATGTTTGCGCTCTACTTTTAAGATTATAGTTTGAAGTGTGGTACCCAGAATTACATGAAATACTGCAGGGTCTGACAAAGGTTAACAAGTCTATTCAAGAATCATTTCAATAAATCATCTGTAGCGATTGGAACCGGGTGGACCCTGTTGAATCTAAGGTCTTTGACTAGGGTTGTTAACCCAGGTTGATAAGTGTGGCGCTGGAAAAGCACAGCAAGTCACACAGCATCCGAGAAGCAGGAGAGTCAACTTTTCGAGCATAATCCCTTCATTAGGAATTCCTGACACACTTTTCAACTCTGATCTCCAGCATTTACAGTCCTTACTTTCTCCTAGTCATTGTTAACCAGAGCCAATCAGAAAGCCCTGGCCAACCAATATAACTAGAGGAAACTGTTAAGCGGTAGTGCAGGGAAAAAAATAAAAAGAAAAAAAAATAAACGGGATAACTCAGGTTTTATTTAAAAAAAGAAAGAAAAAAAATACATAACCAGGGAAAAGTGGGTCTGGGGAGGGTTGGTCAGAACACAGGGTGGTGGAAGACCGGAAGGCTGACAACTGAGGGATAGGATCTATTCCCATTTGGAAGAAAATGGGCTTATCAGTGATAGATAACATGATTTCATACAAGGAAGGTCATGTCTTACCAACTTAATAGAATTCTTCGAGGAAGTGACAAAGTTGATTGATGAGGGAAGGGCTGTAGATGTCATATACATGGACTTCAGTAAGGTGTTTGATTAGGTTCCCCATAGTAGGCTGATGGAGAAAGTGAAGTTGCATGGGATCCAGGGCAAACTAGCTAGATGGATAAAAAGAAACTGGCTGGGCAACAGGAGACAGAAAGTAGTAGTGGGAGGGAGTTTCTCAAAATGGAGAACCGTGACCAGTGGTGTTCCACAGGAATCCGTGCTGGGACCACTGTTGTTTGTTATATACATAAATGATCTGGAGGAAGGTATAGGTGGTCTGAATAGCAAGTTTTCAGATGACACTAAGATTGGTGGAGTAGCAGATAGTGAAGAGGACTGTCAGAGAATACAGCAAAATATAGATAGATTGGAGAGTTAGGCGGAGAAATGGCAGATGGAGTTCAATCGAGGGAAATGCGAGGTGATGCATTTTTGAAGATCCAATTCAACAGCACATTATTCAGTAAAAGTGGAAGTCCTGGGAAATTTGATGTATAGAGAGCTTTGGGTGTTCACATCCATTGTTCCTTGAAGGTGACAACGCAGGTCAATGGAGTGGTCCAAGAAGGCATGCGGCATGCTTTCCTTCATCGGACGGGGTATTGAGTACAAGAGTTAGTAGGTTATGTTACAGTTGTATAAGACTTTGGTTCACCTACATTTAGATTACTGCGTACAGTTCTGGTCACCACTTCACCAAAAAGATGTAGATACTTTGGACAGGGTGCAGAGGAGGTTCACCAGGACGTTGCCTGGTATGCAGGGTGCTAGCTATGAAGAAAGGTTTAGTAGATTAGGACTATTTTCATTAGAAAGACAGAGGTTGAGGGGGGACCTGATTGAGGTCTACAAAATCATGAGAGATAGAGACAGGGTTGATAGCAAAAAGCTTTTTCCCAGATTGAGAAACTCAATTACTCGAAGTCACAAGTTCAAAATGTGAGAGGAAACGTTTAGAGGAGATATGCATGGAAAGCATAAGGTGGTGGGTGCCTGGAACGCGTTACCTGCAGAGGTGGTAGAAGTGGGCACGATAGTGTCATTTAACATGAATCTATATAGATACATGAATGGGTAAGGAGCAGAGGGAATATAGACCCTTAGAAAATAGGCGACAGGTTTAGATAGAGGATCTGGATCGGCACAGACTTGGAGGGCCAAAAAGCCTGTTCCTGTACTGTAATTTTCTTTGTTCTTAACTGTCCTGCAGGAAGGCTAGCCAAGGGAGGTCTGTTCAGTACATAGTGTAGACCGGTGTCAGGAGGTGTGTAGGGTATCCAAGGGCAGGAGGGGGTCAGGAGGCGTTGAGTTATGTAATCAGTGGTTTTCATTGTTGAATGTTGTTTTTGGCTATGTTACGTTTTATAAGCTGATGTTTTTCATGCCTGAGTGCAGCTGATGTGTAAAGTGTTTGCAATTCTTTATTGTGGGCTTTTGTCTGCTGTAAACTTTGCCTTTAGGGGCTGAAATGTGCCGAACCCATTTCTGTCATTGTGGTACCTTTGAAAGGACAGTTGTGTGAAAATTCTATATACGTTTTATGTAGTGTTGTTGATTTTATGAGATTTTGGGCACCTTATGATTGTGTCCCTATTTCTCTTGTGTATTGTTACTGTTGTCCTATGTTCTGTACAACTGTGAATAAAAGAAAATGTATAACCAGGGGATTACCCAGTGCAGGGGGAAGGGCAGGTCAGAGGATCTCCTCGTGGGTCTGCTCCTGAGCATGGTCAGCTGGCCATTAACATGTCCAGGTGGTGGCTGTGGAGGGGGTCGTTACGGCCGATGCCTGCCCCTCTTTCAGGCCTGGGTGTCCCTGTAGAAGCAGCGTGCAGTGTCTACCAACGATCGTGAGGTTTTCAGGGAGAGGTGGGCACTGCGGGGCTTGTAATGCTTTATTTCCCCCTCCAATTCTATTTTGATTTAATTCCTACCTTCCCCTTCACATTTTTGTTCAGGTAAGCATTGTCCTTGAAGAGAAAGGCACTGCTTGTCACTGGCCACTCAAGTGTTTTTTCTTCGTGGTGGTGGATTACGAATAAAGTTTTCTGCATTCGATGTTTCTTCAGAGTCCAACACCTACACGCACACAACATGGGTGCTGGGGAGAAAAAAAAACTACTGCTGTTTGGTAGAAGTGAGGTGGAGGGGAAAATCAAAAAAAATTTAAAAAATATAACTGGAGATCCTCGAAAAAAATTATAACCAGAGGATTTAAATACAATATATAATCAGACATTAGGATCTCCTCAGCTGAAGTCTGACTCTGAGCTGACAGGCCACAGCCAGTGTTACTATGGGTTTTTATTTTTGGTTTTATTCGTGTGTGGGGAACTGTCTCCAACAAGGAAAAAAAATATAACTAGGGGATTTAGAAAAAAATATATAATCAAGACATTAGGATCTCCTCAGTTAAAAAAAAACATATAACCTGGGGATTTAGAAAAAAAATATAATCAGGACATTAGAATCTCCTCAGTTGAGGTCTGACTGAGTTGACCGGCCTCAGCCATCGTTACTATGAGTTTTTGTTTTTGGTTTTATTCATTTGTGGGGAACTGGCTCCAACAAGGAAAAAAATATATAACCAGGGATTTAGAAAAAAAGTATATCACCAAGACATTAGGATCTCCTCAGTTAAAAAAATATATATAACCAGCACACTAGAATCTCCTCAGTTGAGAAAACATTTAATCAGGGGATTTAGAAAAAGAGTACAACCAGAACATTAGAATCTCACCAAGTGAAATGAAATAACCAGGGGATTTAGAAAAAATATATAACTGGGGATTTTAAAAAATGTATATAAATACAGGATTACCAGGACAGGCTGTCTGAGAGGTAGCTGGAAGGTGCTAAGGGGTGGTTTGGGAAGCCAGAAGGTTGATAGGCCATCCTCCTCGCCGTTGTCCTAGGATGGGAGTGGGAGGCAGGATTGGTTGTCCTGGAGATGGCTTGAAGGTGTATCAGGGCAGGCCAAGAGCTGGAAGAGGCATAGGGGCCGGCTGCCTTTGAGTGGCCTGAAGGTGGCCAGGCAAGCCATTTGCTGGTTTATCAGGGATGTCTATGTAATATGTACTGTTTTATTATTTGGTTGATCAGAGTGTTTTGTATCTGTTGTATTTACTGATTCCTCTTTGGTAAGTTAAGTAGGGATCTGGGGTTCGGCCACATTTCCCTGTGAATTGGTTGCACAGTGGGGTTTGGGGTTTGACCTTGTCACCCCTTTCCCCTGTACATTGCTGCTGTTCATTGTTCACTGACTGTTTGTTTGCATTTTGTACAGTTTGATACAATAAAAAGTAATACAGGGAATTTAGAATCGCCTCAGTTCAGGAGACTGACTTTGAGCTGGCTGGCCACAGCCAATGTACTGTGCACTACAAAAGAAAGGGTGACTTGGCTACAGGGGAAAAAAAAGTATACAAACAGGGGATTTAGAATCTCTTCAGTTCAGGAGACTGACTCCTGGCTGGCTGGCCATAGCCAGTGTACTGTGCACAAGTATATAAAGGGTGACTGGGTGACGGGATACCGGCCTCTGTGCAGTTATTTCAGTGGTGAAGAGAGTGGTCAAACAGTATATGCCTGAAGAACATTCGTTCACAACAGCCATCTTGGAGTTGGAGTAAGAATTTCAGGCATTATGCCTTTATTTGAGAAGCATGACTCATTTAATCCTGCCATCGAAGACTGGCAATAAAGTATGAGGAAAGAATGTGATATCTTTTCCAGGCTAACGACATTGGGGCAGATAAAAAGCAACGAGTAATCCTTCGGACTGCTTGCAGACCTGCAGCATTTTCAGTTATAAGCCGCTTAACTTTCCCAGAAGCACCAGACACTAAAGTCTTCCAAAGGTTGATGGTGTTAAGGAATATTAAGACTCCAAACCTCCTCTAATCCTGAGATTCTATTGATTTTATTTGGCTCTCAGAACATAGAACATTACAGCGCAGTAAAACCTTCGGCCCTTGATGTTACACTGACCTGTGAAAATAATCTGATGCCCATCTAACCTACACCGTTCCAGTATTACCCATATTTATGTCCAATGCCCATTTAAATGTCCTTAACATCAACGAGTCCACTACTGTTGCAGACAGGCCATTCAACGCCCGTACTACTCTGACTGAAGAAATGACCCCTGGTAGCTGTCCTAAATCTATCATCCCTCGGTTTAAAGCTATGTCCCCTCATGTTAGCCTTCAACATCCGAGGAAAAATGCTCTAATTTTCCACCTATCCAACCCTCTGATTATCTTATATGTCTCAAATAAGTCACCTCTCAACCTTCTTCTCTCCAACAAAAACAGCCTCAGTTCCCTCAGCCTTTCCTCGTAAGACCTCCCTTCCATACCAGGCAACATCCTCGTAAATCTCCTCTGAATCCTTTCCAACGCTTCCACATCCTTCCTATAATGCGGTGACTAAAACTGCATGCAATAATCCAGGTGCTGCCTTAAGTGTCTTTTACAGATGAAACATGACCTCATGCCTTCGAAACTCAATCCCCCTACCAAATACCAACACACCGTATGCCTTCTTAACAACCCTATCAACCTGGATGACAACTTTCAGGGATTTATGCACCAAGACCTCTCTGTACATCTACACCGCCAAGAATTTTACCATTAGCCCAGTACTCTGCCTTCTTGTTACTTCTTCCAAAGTGATCTACCTCACACTTTTCTGCATTAAACTCCATTTACCACTTCTCAGCCTAGCTCTGCATCTTATCAATGTCCCTCTGTAACCCACAACATCCTTCGGTACTATCCATAACTCTGCCTACCTTAGTGTCATCTGCAAATTTACTAACCCATTCATCTACGCCCATATCAAGATCATTTATAAAAATGACAAACAGCAATAGCCCTAAAACAGATCCTTGCGGCACACCAGTGGTAACTGAGCTCCAAGATGAACATTTCCCATCAACCATCACCCTCTGCCTTCTTTCAGCTAGCCAATTTCTAATCCAAACCACTAAATCACCTCCAATCCCAAATAGCCTACCATGTGGAACGTTATCAAACGCCTTACTGAAGTCCATATACACCACATCAATCGCTTTACCTTGATCCACGTGTTTTGTCACCTTCTCGAAGAACTCAATAAGGTTAGTGTGGCACGATCGTGTTGACTGTCCCTAATCAAATTATTCCTTTCCACATAATTAAAAATCTCTTATAACCATTTCCAATACCTTACCAACAACATCACTGGCCTCACTAAGACTCACTGGCCTACAGTTACCAAGGTTCTTCTTAAACAAGGGAACAACATTTGCTATCCTCCAGTCTTCTGGCACTACTGCTGTCAACAATTATGACAAAGATCGAAGCCAAAGGCTCTGCAATCTCCTCCCGGGCTTACCAGAGAATACGAGGATAAATCCCATCCGGCCCAGGGGACTTATCTATTTTCAGATCTTCCAAAATTGCTAAAATCTTTGTCAACTTCAATCCCATCTAATCTTGTAGCCTCTATCTGTGTATTCTCACTAACATTGCCCTTTTCCAATGTGAGTACTGACAAAAAGTATTCATTAAGTGCTTCTCCAAAGTCCTCAGATTCCACACACAACTTTCCATTACTATCTTTCATTGGCCCTAATCTTACTCTAGGCATTATTTTATTCCTAATATACCTACAGAAGGCCTTAGGGTTTTCCTTGATCTTATTCGCCAACAACTTCTCATGTCCTCTCTTGACTCTTCTTAGCCCTCTCTTTAGATCTGTTCTAGCTAACTTATAACTTTCAATCCCCCTAACTGAGCCTTCACATCTCATCCTCACATAACCTTCTTCTTCCTCTTGACAAGAGCTTCACCTTCTTTAGCAAACCATGGTTTGGAGATGCCGGTGTTGGACAGGGGTGTACAAAGTTAAAAATCGCACAACACCAGCTTACAGTCCAAAAGGTTTATTTGGAAGCACTAGCTTTTGGACCGCTACTTCTTCAGAAGGAGCTGCACTCCAAAAGTTAGTGCTTCCAAATAAACCTGTTGGACTGTAACCTGGCATTGTGTGATTTTTAACTTAGTAAATTATGACTCCCTCTCTCGACAAGAGTACTGGGGGAATCCATATCAGGATGTTTAGCGGGGTTAACATGACTGGCAGAGGAACATGATTTTGGGTTAACCCCAAATGAGACGCTGGTATTTAGGATTAATGGTATAACCATGCAAAAGCATCTACTAGCTGAAGCTCCACTGGTCTTTAAACAGGCACTACAACTGGCTTTGTCATTAGAAAATGCAGCAAGTGGAGCATGAGAATTATAGGGCATCCCAATGGAAGTGGACGACCTCACCTATTGAACTGAGCTTGAGGAAAACCACTTTACCCTCATGCCAGGCATATCCTGAGCAGCCAGACCCTTGCAATGTCCACAGCAGAACCCCATATCAAAGCCGAACCTCAGCCAAGTTGCTAAATCGTTCTTCAGGATCCACACTGGCAAGCCATTGAAGTTGCTGCCAATATGCAGACTCAAGTTAGCAAAGGAGTCCTACAAGGCCTGACTTGAGTAAGAAAACTTAGTTTTGCTTGTTGTCTGTATAGGGTCTTTCAAGTTCATTAGCTACTGTTTTAGTTTGTTGGTGGCTTTGTGGCTACCATGATGCCAAGGGATCTGGCAGTCATTTCCGAGATGCCTTTGATGTAAGGGAGTGTGACTAGAATTTCTGGACGTGTTTTGTGTGCTTGTTTGGATTTGTTGTTGAGAAACGGCAGACTGTGTTCATTGGTACCCGCTCTTTTTGAATATACTGTATTGATGATTTTCCTCTGTTCTGCGTAGATCCTCTGTGCTACAGTGTGTGCTGGATCATTGAAACAATGTTCTAATGCAGCTTTGTTTGTGGATATTGGGATGATTGCTTCTGTAATTCAAGCCAAACAGAGACACACACGAGAATTCTTAGAAGTATGGCACTCCAACCGGAACTCTATCAACAAACACATTGACTTGAATCCCATTCACCACCCCCTTAGAAAAAGAACAGGAAATGACATCACCACAGGAAATGACATTACCATCCCAAGGAAACCCAAACATATAAATAGAAAGCGGGCTACACCACCAGTGCTTCATTCAGAGGCTCACTGAAGATATTACCTAGTATGGTGACGAACCATCTGAAAATGACCTTCCAGTTCAGTGAGTAAACCTACATCCAGAACCAATTAAAATTAATGTTTGGGTAAATGATCATCCAGTTCCCATGGAGGGTGATGCCAGCGCAGCTGTGTCTGTGGTTGCAGACCTTGTCTTTAACAAGATTTGTTCCAGTCTCAAACCTTTATGTTTGCACAAGATCTCAGCCAACTGAGAACATACACTGGAGAACCATTGCAAATTAAGAATATGAGTTTGGTCTCATATGAGAAGCCATTGGTGCAGTTACCACTGATGGTAGTAAGACGCTTGAGACCGAGTCTATTGGGAGGGAATTGGTTGAGAAAGATTCACCTAGATTGGCTCAACATTTTCCGATTAGAAAATGGCTGCATCAGTGAAATCCTAGTGAAATACCCAGGTGATTTTCAGGAAAGGCTTGGGACTATCAAAGCTGCCAAAGCCACTTTACATGTTGACCCCTGCCCAATACCATTTGCATTGCGGACACAAGTAAAGGCGGACATCAGGAGGCTGGAGAGCAAAGGACATCAGGAGGCTGCAGTTTGCAGAATGAGCAGCACCGGTCATATCGATTATGAAGCCTGACGACTCAGTTCACCTTTGTGGAGATTTAATGCAAACAGTAAATCACTTCTGGCAATTGGATAAATACCCCAATCTCTCACAGAGAGGACTTGAAAGCAAAGTTGGCAAAACTGAGTTACACCAGTTGGAAAATCAAGTGAGGGCAATCAAAGGAGCCTCAGCTCCCACATCTGTACCAGAGCTTAGGTCTTTCCTTGGGTTAGTAAATTATTATCGAAAATTAATATGTAACCTGGCCTCCATCTTCCCACCTTTTCACCTGCTATTTAAAAAGGGTCAGCCTTGGAAATGGTCACCCAGCCAAGATGTAGCCTTCAGGGACGTGAAAAAGTAGTTGTTGTCACCTAAGGTAATAGCCCATTAAGCAAGAGGTAGTACTGACATGAGATGGCTCCTGTATGGTATCCGGGTAGTGTTAGCTCACCGGTGGCCCAATAGAGAGAAACGTACAATAGCATATGCTCTCCGGACTCTGGGTGATACTGAACGTAGGTTTGCCCAGACAGAGAAGGAAGGGTTGGCAGTCATTTTTGATGTGAAGAAGTTCCACTAGTAACTGTATGGATGGGAAATTTTCATAATAACAGATTACAAACCCATGCTAGGACTACTGAAGGAAGACAAGTTGGTGCCCCCACCCCAATAGTTTCTGGCAGATTTTAACAATGGGCACTTATTCTCAGCACGTACAAGATAGAACACCTCCAGGAAGCCAAGTCACTAATGCGGATGTCTTCAGCCACCTCCCACTGGTATATACTCCACTGGTGGTGCCTCCCCTGGAACAGTCCATTCTGGTTTTACACTTTCTGGATACCCTTCCAGTCGCCACTGACAATATCTGTGGACACAAAAAAGTCTGTCCAAGCAAAACTAAAACAGTTGGTGGTATTTGGGGAGATAGAAGAGCCATCACAACCAGGACTGAAACCTTTCTGGATTCGGTGGAACCAGATCACTGTAGAGGATGGTATATTACTTTGGGATGCAAGAGCGTTTGTCCCGTGTAAAGGTCACCGCCAGATACTGGCTGGATTCCACCAGGGTTTCCAAGATGAAGATGCTAGCAAGAAGCTATGTCTGGTGGTTAGGGTTTGATGCTGATGTAGCTGCGTCGGTGGGGCAGTATCTGGACTTCCAAAAAGGACAAAAATTGCCAGCAGTAGCCCCACATTCATGGGAATGGCCGGGTAACCCTGCACTTGGTCACATCTCGACTGTGCCGGTCCTTTCATGGGCTCAATGTTCCTTGTCATTATAGATATCATCCAAAATGGGTGAATGTGTATTAAGTCTGTTCGGCAAACTCAGGGATGACAATTGAGAATCATTCGCAATACATGGGCTTCTAGGAGTATTGGTCATGGACAACGGGAAGGTTGAATATTTCTTGAAGTCAAATAGCCACATTTCTCCTCTAAGTGAGAGAGACAATTTAATGCAGGGGACAAAATTTGTTACCGGAACCATGGAAATGGCCCTATATGGGTATGAGGAGTAGTGAATGTGAGGTCAGATCCCGTGACTTAAAGTTCAGGTAGGTGAGTCAGTCCTGTACAAACATGTGGATCACCTGAAAGCTGTTACCTCACAAATGGAACACGAGAAAAACATATCTGGCCCCTCAGAACCACCAGAAGGCCTGTCAGAAACTGTAGGTTCTCTCCCTCCATCTCAGGTCAAGGAAACTTCAGAGTCTGAGATGAATGCAGCCTTTGTAATTGCCCTTATTTAAGTTTAGCACAGTTGTTTCTGACCAAGTTCCTCCCTCTCAAATCGAATACTAAATTCTACCATGTTATAGTTTCTGTTTCTAAGGGGATCTTTTTCTCTGACATAATGTATTAAAGCTGCCTTATTACACATCACCAGATCCAAAATAGCCTTAACCCTAGTTGGATCCACAATATATTGATCGAGAAAACTGTCCCAAAAACACTATGAATTCTTCCTCATGGCCTCCTTGCCAAATTGATTACCTCAATGTACAATCTACATTAAAGTACCTATGATTAATGTACTGACTTTGGTACAAGCCCTCATTAGCTCCTTATTTATTCTCTGTCCCACTGCTTAGCTACTGTTAGAGGACCTATAGAATATTCATACCAGTGTGTTCTTTCCCTTTTTATTTCCTAACTTCATACACATAATTACAAAACCTCTGATTCAAGATAATTTCTTGTTATCCAACATATTCCCTCCTGGAAAAGTCGTCATAGTTCCAGGGGACCATAGGGCTGCTCTCTTATTAAAGACAGATAAATGATGGTGGTTTAATCTAATGGGTCACCATGTCTCAGGTGAGAGGACAGGTTGAGAAGGAGGGACCTTCATGATAACCTCAGCTGGTATGAGAAATTGAACCCACTCTGACATGCAAACCAGCCTTCCAGTCAACTGACATTTGATTTGTTGTTGTCACATGTACCAACGTATAGTGAAAAGTTTCATTTTGAGAGCAATACAGGTAGATCATAGCAATCAAGGACATAGATCATACGGTACTTAGGCAGAGCAAGGCATAAAAGATAACATTTGGATAGTCATGGTCTGATTAGGGATAGTCAGCATGGATTTGTGTGCAGGAAGTCATGCCTGACAAATCTTTTAGAGTTTTTCAAAAAGGTAACGTAGGACAGTGGATGTTGTCCATATGGACTTTAGTAAGGCCTTTGACAAGGTCCCAAATGGCAAGCTAATCATGAAGTTTAGGTCGCACGGGATCCGGCAAGAGCTAGCTAACTGGCTTCAATGGTAAAAAGCAGATAGTGATGTTTGAAGGTTGTTTCTCGAATTGGAGGCCCGTGACTAGTGGTGTGCCACACAGGTCAGTGCTGAGAGCTTTGTTATTTGTAATTTACATAAATGATCTGGATGTGAATGTACAAGGCATGATCAGAAAGTTTGCAGATGATACAAAATTAGGAGGTATCGTTGATAGCGAGGAAGATTATCAAAAATTACAGATGGCTCTTGATCAGTTGAGGAAGTGGGCTGAGGATTGGCAAATGCAATTCAATACAGCTAAGCGTAAGATGTTGCACTTTGGAACATCAGACCAAGGTAAGACAGTAAATGTTAAGGTCCTTAGGAGTGGAACAGAGGGATCTAGGAGTACAGGTACATAATTTGTTGAAAGCGGCATCACAGGTAGATAGGGTGGTGAAGATGGCAATTAGCATCATCGGTCGAGGTATGAGATTAGGAGTAGGTTGTTACGTTACAGTTATATAAGTCGTTAGTGAGGCCGACGTGGAGTATTGTTTACAGTTTTGGTCACCCTGTTAAATGAAAGACATAGTTAAACTGGAAAGAGTGCAAAGATGATATATGAGGATGTTGTCAGGACTAGTTGGCCTAAGGAGAGGTTGGTCTGGATAGGACTTTATTCCTTGGAATGTAGGAGAGTGAAGGGTGACCTTATTGAAGTGTATAAAATCATGCCAGCATAGATATGATGAATGCATATAGTCTTTTTCCCAGGGATGGGGAATTGAAAACTATAGGCCATAGTTTTAAGGTGAGAGAGGGGAAAGATTTAGGAATAACCTGAGGGGCAACTTTTTCACATAGAGACTGGTGCATATATGGAATGGGCTGCCAAAGGAAGTGGTTGAGGCAGGTCCAATAGCAACATTTAAAAAACATTTGGATAGGTACATGGATGGGAAGGGGTTAGAGGGATATGAACCAAATGGAACTAGCAGAGTGGGCATCTTGGTCAGCATGGACCAGTTTGGGCTGAAGGGCCTATTTCCACGCTGTATTACTCGATGACACTATGACTGTATGACTGCACAGGAGGTGCACAAAAGCAAGATTTGAAATTAGAGACATCCGTTCTGCATAGAAGCTGTTCTTGAACCTGTTGGTGCATGTGTTCAAGCTTCTGCATCTTATGCCTGATGGAAGAGGTTAGAAGAGAATATTATCAAGGTGGAAGGGGTATTTGATGATGTTAGCAGTCTTACTACGGCAACGAAAAGTGTAGATGGAGTCCATCAATGGGAGCTTGTCTTCCGTGATGGCCTGGGCTTTATACACAACGTCCTGTAGTTTCTGACGGCCCTGGGCGGAGCAGTTGCCGTACCAAGCCATTATGCACCCAGATAGAATGCTTTCTATGGTGCATCTGTAAAAGTTGGTGAGCATCATTATGGACATGCCAAATTTCTTAAGCTTCCTGAGGAACAAGAGGTGTTGTTGTACCTTCTTGACTGCTGCATCTACACGGGAGATCCAGGACATTTTGTTGATTGTCGTCACTCCTAGGAACTTGATGCTCTCTACCCTCTCCACCTCAGCTCTATTGTTGTAGAGAGGGACGTGTCCTCCTCCTTTCTTCCTGAAGTCAAAGATCAGCTCTTTGGTTTTGCTGACATTGCAATCATTCTATCTCCTTCCTGTATTCTGACTCATCATTGTTTGTACCATCAACAAACTGATAGATGACATTCATATGAAATTTGGCTACACAATTGTGTATACAGTAAATACAGTAGGGAACTGAGTACACATCGTTACAGGGCACCAGTGTTGATGATTATCATGGAGAAGGTGCTGTTGTCTATCTTCACTGATTGTGGTCTGTGGTCAGGAAGCTGCGTATCCAGTTGCAGTGGGCAGAGCCAGGAACTGACTCTCGGGGGTTTTGGGATTAGTCTGGTGGGGAATATATTGTTGAAGGCAATGTGTAGCAGCCTGATGTAGGTGTACTTGTTATCCAGATGTTCCAGGGATGAATGTAGGACGAGGGAATTGGCATCTGCTGCGGAGCTGTTTCAGCAGGAGGTAAATTGCAAGGGATTAAGGCAGGCAGGGAGGGTGGAGTTGATGTGGGTCATGACTAACCTCTTCAAGCAGTTCATGATTCTGGAAGTCAGAACCATTGGACGGTAGTCATTGGTACTGAGATGATGGTGGTCTTCTTGAAGCAGTGGGGTCTTCAGACTGTACCAAGGAGGGGTTAAAGATGTCACAGGGTTTGAGTGCACGGCTGGGACTCCATCTGGGACAGTTTCTTTCCTTGGGCTTACTCTCAGTAAGACTGATCTGATGTCTGCAGCAGTGACAGAGGGAACAGGTGCATCTGGGTCAAATGACACCACGCCACTGGCATTCTGCTCAAACCAAACATAAAAAGCATTGAGTGCATTAGAGAGGGATGTATCTGTCTGCTATTTTGTTCTGCTTCATTTTGCATCCCATTATGTTGCATAGGCCTTGCCAAAGGCAGCAGATGTCTGTAGGGTTAGTTTGGGCCTTTAACTTGATCCAGTCCTGCCTCTTGGCATCTTCAATGACTTTGCAGAGGTCATATCTGGACTTCCTTTCTAGTTCTGGGTCGTCCAACTTGAATGCTGCATGCCTGGTCTTCAGTAGGTAGTGGATATCCCGGTTCATCCAAGGTTTCCAATTGGGGAACACATGAATTGACTTCTTCGGTACACAGTCCTCTATGGACTTGCAAAAGTAATCCGTGATGGTGGTGGCATACTTGCCTAGGTTGTCTGCTGAATTCTTGAATATGGTCAAATTCACTGATTCCAAGCAGTCCGAGAGGAGCTCTTCCGCTGCCTCAGACCAGCATTGTACTACTTTCCGTGAGGGGGTCCTCTCATTTCAACTTCTGCTTGTAAGCTGGGAAGAAGAACATAGCATTGTGATCTGATTTTCAAAGTGTGTGTGGGGTATAGATTGGCAGGTGTCTTTGTTGGGTGTGTAGCAGTGGTCAAGGATGTTCGATCATCTGGTGTGGCAGGGCCATGTTGCTGGTACTTTGGTAGCACCTTCTCGAGGTTGGCCTGGTTAAAGTCACCAGTCAAGTTAAATAAAGCCTCAGGGAATTTTGTCTCCAGAGCATTTGTGGCAGTGCAAATTTCATCCAGAGCATTCTTCACTTCTGCTGGGGTGGTACTGTTATGAAGGTGTAGAGGTGTACTGTACCTTTAAGAGAGTTGAAAAACTAGCAAGGACTGACAAAGCACAGAGAGTTCTGAACAAAGTAAAAATGTAACACGTGGTTGAAACAAATACCTGCAGATGAGTTGCCATGAAACGAAAAACAAATTCAAATTCAGCCAATCAGTTTAAATTATGACCCAAGATACCAAAATCCAATCAAATTTGAATTTAATATTTTGATTGTTTCATTGGTTTTAATACTTTCTGATGTTTTGCGGCATAAAACCAGACATTTTGAATAGTTAGAAGGAGAACTGCCAAGGAATCCACAAATATAGACTGCTAGTTTAACAGCTCTCTGAAAGCTACCTGTCTATAAGAAGTTTGCACAGCACAACATCAAAACCAACCTAGAGGAAAATCTACAAAGAAAATCGACAAAGCTGACTAGTTTTGAAACATCATCATTGTTTTTTGAAATCCTCATCGGGATTTTCTATCGGACCAGTATTGTAGAGTGGGAGGTAAAAGATAAGGTATAAGAGAAACGAGTTGTAAATAGTTGTTGGTTTTAATATTCTCTGTTGGACTTAAAGAATAAAATTGTTAATTTTTACTTTAAATAGTGACCTCTGGGGTAGTTCTTTGTCTCTTGAATTTTAACAGATTACGGCATGAGGTGAACCTTTCTGTGTGGCTGGTTTAAATTAGCACAGGAGTTTACCCCATGTCGTAACAACATGTCAACTGCTGTCAGGATGGTGGAAGTAAACTGGCACGGCAAGAAATAGGGATGGCATTTTGCTGTAAGACATTCTAGGTTTAAACAGCAGTAGCTGATCAGTGTTGCTGCATCTGAGCACCAAGAGGTGTTGATAGGAGGCAGAACCTATCACCATTTGCATTACCTGAGAACATTGTGCAGTCCACGCAGAGTCAGGTATAGCAGGTATGAGGCATGTCTCCATAAAACTTTGTGGATGTACCTACTAGAGAAGGTGCAAAACTTGACCTACTCTTGGGAAATAAAGCAGGGCAGGTGACTGAGGTGTCAGTGGTGGAAGACTTTGGGACCAGCAACCATAATTCTATTGGATTTAAAAGAGTGATGGAAAAGGATAGACCAGATCAGAAAGTTGAAGTTCTAAATTAGAGAAAGGCCAATTCTGATAGTATTACACAAGAACTTTCAAAAGCTGATTGGGGGCAGATGTTCACAGGGAAAGGGACAGTTGGAAAATGGGAAGCCTTCAGAAATGAGATAACGAGAGTCCAGAGAAAGTATATTCCTGTTAGGCTGAAAGGAAAGGATAGTGGGTTTAAGGAATGCTGGATGACTAAAGAAATTGAGGGTTTGGTTAAGAGAAAGAAGGAAGCATATGTCAGGTATAGACAGGATAGATCGAGTGAATCCTTAGAAGAGTAGGAGTATACTTAAGAGGGAAATCAAGAGGGCAAAAATGAGACATGGGATAGCTTTGGCAAATAGAGTTAAGGAAAATCCAAAGGGTTTTTACAAATACATTAAGGACAAAAAGGTGACTAGGGAGAGAATAGGACCCATCAAAGGTCAGCAAGGCGGCCTTTGTGTGGAGCCACAGAAAATGGGGAGATACTAAACGAGTATTTTCATTGCCCATCCCTAATTGATCTTCAGAACGTGGTGGTGAGCTGTCTTCTTGAACTGCTGCAGTCCATCTGGTATTGTCACACCCACAGTTGAGTTAGACATGGATGTGTTTCCTCCGCATGGAAAATTTCATATAGACATATATTGTTCATTTGTTAAAATTTCCATAGGTAAATAATAATAAATTTAATAAATTACTATCCAAGGAGTGGCAAGGTGGCTCAGTGGTTAGCACTGCTGCCTCACAGCGCCAGAGGCCTGGGTTTGATTCTGTTTGTGTGGAACTTGCACATTCTTCCTGTGTCTGCGTGGATTTCCTCCGGGTGCTCCGGTTTCCTCCCACAGTCCAAAGATGTGCAGGTTAGGTGAATTGGCCATGCTAAATTGCCTGTAGTGTTCAGGAATGTGTAGGTTAGGTGGGTTAGCTGCAGGAAATGCAGGGTTACAGGGAAAGGGTAGGGAGAAGGGGAGGGGTCTGGGTGGGATGCTCTTCAGAGTCAGTATGGACTTGTGAGGCTGAGTGGCCTGTTTCCACACTGTAGGAATTCTACCGATTTTGTTCTATGGAAATATAATTTGAATTAAAATAAGGTTCCCCATGGGAGACTAGTTAGCAAGGTTAGATCTTATGGAATACAGTGAGAACTAGCCATTTGGATATAGAACTGGCTCAAAGGTAGAAGTCAGAGGGTTGTGGTGGAGGGATGTTTTTCAGACTGGAGGCCTGTGACCAGTGGAGTGCCACAAGGATCGGTGCTGGATCTTTTTGTCATTTATATAAATGATTTGGATGTGAGCATAAGAGGTATAGTTAGTAAGTTTGCAGATGTCACAAAAATTGGAGGTGTAGTGGACAGTGAAGAAGTTTACCTCAGATTACAACAGGACCTTGTTCAGATGGGCCAATGGGCTGAGAAGTGGCAGATGGAGTTTAATTCAGATAAATGCAAGGTGCTGCATTTTGGGAAAGCAAATCTTAGCAGGACTTACACACTTAATGGCAAGGTCCTCGGGAGTGTTGCTGAACAAAGAGACCTTGGAGTGCAGGTTCATAGCTCCTTGAAAGTGGAGTCATAAGTATATAGGATAGTGAAGAAGGCATTTGTTATGCTTGTCTTTATTGGTCAGAGTATTGAGTACAGGAGTTGGGAGGTCATGTTGCGATTGTACAGGACATTGGTTAGACCACTGTTGGAATATTGCATGCAATTCTGGCCTCCTTCCTATCGGAAAGATGTTGTGAAACTTGAAAGGGTTCAGAAAGGATTTACAAGGATGTTGCCAGGGTTGGAGGATTTGAGCTATAGGGAGAGGCTGAACAGGCTGGGACTGTTTTCCCTGGAGCATCGGAGGCTGAAGGGTAACTTTATAGAGGTTTACAAAATTATGAGGACATGGATAGGATAAATAGACAAGGTCTTTTCCCTGAGGTGGGGGAGTCCAGAACTAGAGGGCATAGGTTTAGGGTGAGAGAGGAAAGATATAAAAGAGAATTAAGGGGCAATTTTTTCACGCAGAGGGTGGTACTTGTATGGAATGAGCTGCCAGAGGAAGTGGTGGAGGCTAGTACAATAGCAACATTTGAAAGGCATCTGGATGGGTATATGAATAGGAAGTATTTGGAGGGATGTGGGCCAAGTGCTGGCAGGTGGGATTAGATTGGGTTGGGCTATCTGGTTGGCATGGACAAGTTGGACCGAAGGGTCTGTTTCCATGCTGTACATCTCTATGACTCTATGAGTCTGTGAAAACAAAGGAGACAGCAATCTCTCAGTTACCTCTGGATGCTACCCCCGAACATTTTCGGTCATGCATGTTCTTTTGAAAAGTCTCAAACCCCAGAATATTTACTTACCAGATTTAATCTCCTTATAACTCTGTCACTGTAATTGCTGTAAGATCATACCCATTAACCTGTATTTGTGCAGTTCATTTATCTATTTTGTTCAGAACACAATGCACATTCAACTTAAAAGCCTTTAATTTTGCCTTCTTACTATTATTTCCACTTTTAACCCTACCCTCCATCGTTTAAGACCTTGGCTGATCTGTTCGTGTTCTGAATTCCACATTCCTACCAATAACGTTCGATTTCCTTATCTGAAAAGAAACTATCAACGTCTTGCCTTAAAAATATTAAATGAAGAAAACTACAGATTGCAAATAGTTACAGAATTACAGAAGTCTTAGGGTGCACAAAGAGGCCATTTGGCCAGTCTTGTGCGCACAGGCTCTTATAGAATTATAGAATCTCCATTCGGCCCATCGAGTCCACACCAAAGAGCATCCCACCCAGATTAACCTGTCTGACCAAGCCCCATTACCCTGCATTTCCCATGGCTAATCCACCAAGCTTGCACATCCCTGGACTGTGGGAGGAAACAAGGGCAACCAGAGGAAGCCTGCACAGACACGGGAAGAATGTGCAAACTCCAGTCAGTCATCTAAGGCTGTAACTAAACCCAGGTCCCTACAGCAGTACTTAATGCCAATCTTCTGCATTTATCCCATACCCTAACACATTATTTTTATCCAAATAATTGTCCAATCTCTAGTGCCTCAATTTTTACTTGCCTCTACTATTAAAAGAATAATAACAATTCTGATAAGTATAGCAGTTTAGATGGGCAGACAAGTAACTAATAGAATTCAATCTACACAAATGTGAATTAGTGTACAAAATGTTTGGGAATAAATGGTAGGATTCTGAAAAGTATAGACTAACAAATAAATAAATGGTAAAGAAAGGAAACCGAATTCTTTAAGATTGATACCTAAGATATGTTTGATTTAGCCCAATGTTAATAAACAATAGGGTGGATTTCAACATTTATAAACCTAAATGGAATGGATTTAAATTAGCACTCATAAACCAGGCCTGAGTGTGCGTATAAAAAGGCTTAGGAAAGAAGGGCTCTTTCGGCGCAATTGTAGTGCGCTAGGAAGCCCAAGTTCAAGACCCACTTGTTTCCAGGGATGTATCATAACATCTCTGAACAGGTTAATCCGGAAAATTAATAAACCAGGTCAGAATACATTTAAATGAGCTATAATAATCAATAGCTATTCATAAAAAGGAAAAAAAGATCAATGTTTAAAAATCTGGACATATATTTTGAAGGGATCCATTTGATATCTTATCTACGCACAGTTGAACACTTGAAGTGTTACCAATTTAAACTGAATACAGGAAGGGTGAACTTGCTTTTACAATTCGCAAGTCAGTTACCTTGTTCTTCTCGCCTGTTAACTGACCTCCAAATTTGAAAAGACTTCTACACTCGGGCAGGCCCCTTGAGGGCGCAGCCTGAGGTAAGGGGCGGAGCCTGACGCTGTACGTAATGAACAGGGTGGGAAAATTACGAGGATGGGCGGGGCCTGAATCCCAGGGAAGGGCGTGGCTGGACTCAGGAGAGCATGACGGGTGGAAGGAGGCGAGAAGAATCGGGTAGTGACGCAGGGAGCGGGTAAAAGGGGCGGGGTTATAAGTGGGGCGTGGCCAAAACTGGGCAAGGGATGTAGCCGCGTTCGGGATCTGCTTTAATGGGTGTTGCAAGCACAACGAAGGGGAAGTGAGCAAATTGTGGTCGAGCAAAAATGGAAATTGCTGGGAGAATCTCTAGCTCTGGTAGAATCTGTGTATGTGTGTGAAGTTCAGCGCAAGCTGGAAGAACAGCATCTTTTTTCCACTTGGGAAGCTGGAGATTTATTGAGTTCAATAATTTTAGGGCCTCAGCACCTGCTCCATTGTCTTCCCCCCTCCCCCAGACACACCAGGTATTTTCATCAGAAACAAAAACAGAAATTGCTGGGAAAAACCTCAGCACGCCTGGCAGCATCTGTGGAGAGAAAGCAGAGCTAACCTTTCGGGTATGGAGACCTTTTTTCAGAACTGATTGTAGGAAGGGAATCATTGGTATATGTTGAAGATGAGGTGTTGAGGAGGGAAATTGAATAAATGATAGTTGGAAATGGAGCTAACGGATAGAACAGCAGTTGGGTAGACAACAGAATGGGTAAACATCACCCTGGAGAATCAAGAGCTGTGAATGTGGGCCATTAATAGTGAACTGTATTCATTGGGTACCCGTCCTTTTTGAATACACTGCATACATCCAACCCAAACTTTGGATCCGCTACATGGATAACACTTTTGTCATCACTAAATGAAACAAATTAGAGGAAAGCTTCAAGACCATCAATAATACCCTTACTGGCATAAAGTTCACTAAAGAGGTGGAAAATAACAACAAACTGCCATTCCTTGATGTTGCAGTAGAGCGAATAGCCAATGGGGAACTTCAAACCAGTGTCTACAGGAAAACAACACATACTGACCAAATACTGAACTACAGAAACAATCATCCCTACACCCACAAACAAAGCTGCATTAAAATTATTATTTCAGTGAGCCACCACACACTGCAGCACAGAGGAACTACGCAGAGCAGAGGAGAATCACCTACGCAATGAATACAGTGCGCTGATTTCTCAGCCATAAACCCAAACAAGCAGATAAAATACATCCAGAAACTCTAGTCACACTC
Source organism: Chiloscyllium plagiosum (assembly GCF_004010195.1). Lineage (NCBI taxonomy): Eukaryota > Metazoa > Chordata > Chondrichthyes > Orectolobiformes > Hemiscylliidae > Chiloscyllium > Chiloscyllium plagiosum. Next base: position 108,894,019 of record NC_057714.1, on the reverse strand, counting down.
CCTACATCAAAGACATCTCGGAAATGACTGCCAGACTACTCAGACCCTCTTGGCACCGTGGTAGCCCACAAACACACCAACACACTAAAACAGCAGCTAATGAACTTGAAAGACCCTATACAGAATACAAGCAAAACTAATGTCATTTACAAAATACCTTGTAATAACTGTAACGCTACATTGGACAAATAGGCAGAAAACTAGCCATCAAGATACATGAACATCCACTCTCACTAGTATCCTTACATACAGATGAGGGAGGATACCACTTCAACTGGGACAACACATCCATCCTAGGACAAACCAAAAAGGGATGCACAAAAATTCCTAGAAGCATGGTATTCCAACCAGAACGCTATCAACAGACACATTGACTTGGATCCCATTTACCACTTTTTTATCCCTGAAAAAAGAACAGGAAATGACATCACCACAGGAAATGGCATCACCAACCCAAGCAAACCTAAACATATAAATAGAAAGTGGACCATACCACCAGTGCCTCATCTGGAGGCTCACTAATGATGTCACTAATGGTGACGAAACATCTGAAATGGAATCTTTCAGCTCAGTGAGCAAACCTACATCTAGGGACTGGATTAGTTTAGAGTATGTGGTCAGAATGGACAAGTTGGAGCCAAGGGTCTGTTTTTATGCTGTACATCTCTGACTCTAGGGAACAGTTCAGAAGAAAAATCACTGAACTGGAAACATTAACTCTGATCCTCAATGAGTTTTTCCGCCAATTTTTATTTTGGGGTCTGATTTCCAGCATCTGCAGTATTTTTTTAGCACTGAGTCTGTTATCCTGACATTCTTTATTTATGTACATCAGCTGTGGCATCCAGTTTGGAGTCAGTCCTCTGGACAAGGAGATTGTAAATCCACTGTTTATATATTGAAAACCTCACACTACCGTCTAATAGCAGAAGTGCTTATTTCTCCCCAGCACCCATGTTGTGCGTGTGGTGCAAGACATTGAAAAACAAGTGCAGAAAACTTTATTCATATTCCATCACCAAGAAGAAAAAAACACCTGAGTGGTATGGAAAATAAAGAACATGAAAGCATGGGAAGGGTTAAAGCATGAAGACCACTGGCAATTTGTGGTCTGTGGAAGGTAGAATGGGATAAGACTAGTGGATTGCTCTTACACCAATTAGCAGAGTAAGGTTAAGGCTGAAAGGTCACTATGGTGGGATGAGATAACACAAGTAATAAAGCGAGTTTCTCTTGTGTTATGACAGGATTGGACAATAAATATTTGGGACATGACATCAAAATATCTAATTAATAGTTAGTAGAGTAAGCTTGAGACAGGAGACTATTGTAATAGATGGAATAGCTAAATATCTCTCATGACAGGTTAGTCTAGAATTGAAGATCACTGTAGCAGAGTTAGCAATAAATACCTAACTGTGACATTAGAATAACATTAAGTAGAATATACAACTAAAGAGATAATGGGAACTAACATCACTGGTTTATTGTGTAGCTAGTGATTAATATAGTTGGACATGCTGATAAGCCAACAGAAACATGATAAAAAAGATATAAAAATCCATGGACCCTGAGGTTCGTGGGCATTGAGAATCTGCTTTCTCGGTGTCACAGTTTTTTGTTTGCAAATAAAAGACCTACTTCTTGAGGAACTCTCTGCGTCTCCTGGTGATTCTCTATATTTTTTCCACAACAGTGGCTAGTGACAAGCAGTGTTTAGAAGCAGTGCCTACATGATCAAAGAAGTGAAGGTGAGGGTAGGGATTAAATCAAAATACAATCAGAGGGGGAAATAAAATAATCCACGCCTCGTGGTACCCATCTGTCACATTTGCAGTTGTTTCGGATTTTGGTGGGGGGGGGGGGGATGGTGGGCCTGCAGAAGAGGATGTGGTTATTGTGATTAATGGGCAGAGCAAGCAGTCACAAGGCTGGACTTTGGCAAGAATTCGTTTGAAATTCAGGATTAGGGAAGGAGGCATGGTTAGTGCAGGGGACCGTTGTTCAGTGTGGGTGAGCAATCTTGGTTAAGGGGGCTGGTCAGCATGTCCATTATAGAGATTAGAGTGATGCTAGAAAAGCACAGCAGGTCAGGCAGCTTCTGAGGAGCAGGAAAATCGACGTTTCGGGCAATTGTCCTGCTCCTCGGATACTACCTGACCTGCTGTGCTTTTCCAGCATCACTCTGATCTTGACTCTGATCTCCAGCATCTGCAGTCCTCACTTTCACCGTGGTCAATGTGGAAGTGGGTTTTGTTATGTTGGCGTGGTCAGTTTAAGGAGGTGGGCGGGCTTTAACTGAGTGGTCGTGGTCAGATGGGGAGGGCATTGTTGAGGGAGCGTGGTCAGTGTAAGGCGGTGCTGAAGAATGTGTTGCTGGAAAAGCGCAGCAGGTCAAGCATCATCCAAGGAGCAGGAGAATCGACGTTTCGGGCATAAGCCCTTCTTCAGGAATGAGGAGGTGGCGGGCTTTTAATAAGTGGGCGTGGTCAAGTGGGGAGCGCATTGCTGAGGGGGCGTGGTCAGTGTAAGGAGGTGGGCGGGTCATTGAGTGGGCGTGGTCAAGTGGGGAGAGCAGTGTTGAGGGGGCGGGGTCAGTGTAAGGAGGTGGGCGGGTCTTTGTGTGGGCGTGGCCAGGTGGGGAGAGCATTGCTGAGGGGGCGTGGTCAGTGCAAGGAGGTGGGCGGGTCTTTGTGTGGGCGTGGTCAGTTGGGAAGGCATAGTTGAGGGGAGGTGGGAGGGCTTTTATTGAGTGGGGCTGGTCAGGCGGGGTCGGCATTGTTGAGAGGGCGCGGTCTGCGTGAGGGACACGATCCGTTATCTCTGACGTCATAAACTCGGTCTATGTATGGATTTGTTAAATATTAGAAAGTAAATGAGTGCATGCTACTAACGGGCTGCAGTGTAGAAATATAATAAACGTCCAGTGAAATAAAGACGGAAATACTGAATCTGCCTGGCGACAGTTACATTGAATATCATTCAGTTCTGATGAAGAGCCACCGGACTCGAAACGTTAACTCTGCATTCGCCCCAGAGATGCTGTCAGACCTGCTGATTCTCGCCAGCAATTTTTGATTTCATATTGAATATACTTGCTTGACCCTGATTCTTTATCGAAACCAGCCCATACAAGATCACGGAAGGGGGCGTGCCGTCACTGAAATGGGCGGGGCCGGAGAAAAGGGTGGGCTGGAGCCGAAGTTCACGGGGCGGGGCCAGAGGAAGGGGCGGAACGGAAAGTCACGGTTTAGGGCGAAGGGGGTTCGAAGGGCGGAGCGAATATAACCCCGCCCCTGGCCGTGACGTCAGGTCACGCCTGTAGCCGGTCGATGAGAATAAAATCGTCACCTACCGTGTCTTTGTCACGTGATCAATATAACAACAAAAAGAGAGAGGTGATTGCTGAGGTATCTGGCACAGAGAAAGAGGGAAGAAGGTAAGGAACGCTCGGCCGGTGCATTGTTTCCCACAGCCCTTTCGCAGTACAGCCGGCAGCTTGGGCCTACCCACCCCGTACAACGGTGGGATAACTAAAGCCTGGACACCTTGCCCCCTGTAACGGCTTATATCAACAGCAGCCCCGGGTATTGGGGATCTGCGCCGACTGACGCTTTCGGTTTTTGGCAACGGCTTCACCCCTCTGGCCTGGGTTAGCGGCCAGCCGAGGACTGACTGACCAGGCATCATTTGCTCCTCTCCAGGTGACAAATCATCCGACTTACTTTCTTTAACCTTTTGCCATCAAATCATCTGTTCTTCTTTCCTCTCGCCTGAAGCACTGACATACATTTCCGGGCTGCACAGTTCAATCTTCAAGCAAATCTTTCACAAAGCCCCCTAAACACTCGGGAGGACCGGCTAGACAAACCGAAACCACTACTTGCTGGACTGCAAGTGTTCTTAATCTCCCCTGTCTTTTCACGGCATCTAATTCAGTCTATTGGGGTGAGAGGGGAATGTGCTGATTGATTAGTATTTCGAAGTCTGATTAGCACTGCATATAACTTGATTTAGTGGTTAGATATTTTAGCTCTATATTTAATAATTCCGTTTTTTGGACATTAGTCTCACAGCACCAGGGACCCAGGTTTGATTCCTGCCTCGGGTGACTCTGTGGAGTTTGCACATTCTTCCTATATCTGCGTGGGTTTCCTCTCTTTAGTTTAAAGAGCATCTCAGCAGACAGCAAGAAAATTTATTTGTTGGTCAGTCTCTACTTGACTTCAGTTCTTGGGAGTGAGGACAGTACAGATTTCCTTACTGACCTAGTCGTCCTTACTAAAAAGGGTAAATCCTGTTGTGTGGATGGGGCCAAGCTCCCTTGGGATACCTCTGCAAAGTTGTCTGTTTTGAAACAAGCTCTAGCTTCTTCTAGCATTTGAACAGTTAATTGAATCTTAAAAACAAGGACTACAAATCTTAAGTACACAACACTGAGCTTACTCCCTAATTTCAAAATGTGTAACATTTTTTCCTATAAAATGAAAATGAAACTATTATTAACCATTGTACACTGTACTGTGATATACGCCTAACAAGTTGCACTGTTAGAGCTTTTTTTAACAGATTTCCTTTTTTGTATTCTACCAATTTAACAATTGAGACAACTTCCTCTTGTTTCTGATCCAATAAATATCACATCACTGATTAATATTCAAGATTAGAACAGTTTTGTGAGTGTATTCTGGAACTCTGGACAAAGTGAATTATTTTATTGCACGGACTTTGTTTAACACAACCTGTTCTATGATCTAATGCGTTTTGGTTGGAAATCCCCAGCTTTAGATATCGAAAGTACAACACAAAAGGCTGGTCTTGTACATTGTCTTATTGGGTAGTTTGTTTTCATGACATGTATGCAATTGTAGTTTTAACTGTAAAAGTTGATCTAAAGGAAAAAATTGAGTTGTTTCACAGTAGAAAACTGAGAATTGCTTTAAAAAGTCACATCTTGTTTAAGCTTTTTGTGTTATACTCAGACCTTTCAAGAATACAAAGCCAAGGGGAAAACCAACCTGCAGTATAAATTTTGGTTTTCCTGCTGAATTAGTATTCTTGAAATGTCCTGATGCGTGCAAGAAACAAAGCCTTAGTAAAATGTCTCTTTCAGCAATCGTCAAGTCCTGAGTACTTTTCATTTTTCTTTAAAAGTTGGAAAATAACAGCCAGGACTACTACAAATGATAGAGATGAGGCTGAGTGTTATCACAAATTCATAAGAGTGGAGAGTGTGGAAAGCTCAGTGCACAAGAAAATATTAAAAGGGAAAGACAGAATTCAGCATAAAGTTGATGAGCTGATGGTAGAAATAGACACAAATGGGTATGACCTAGTGGGGATTACTGAAATGTGGTTCCAGGAAGATCAGAACTGGGAGTTAAGTGTCTAAGGTATTCAGTATTCTGAAAGAAGGAGCAGAAGTTGAAATTGTTTTATTGGTTAAGGATGATAGGGTATATTAAGAAGAGATATTGGCGCTAGGCGCCAAAATGTTGAATCCGTCCGGGTGGACATAAAAAGCAAGGAAAGAAACCTTTTTGTAGGACTAATATATATATATAGGCCCTTGAACATCCCTTCTGAAGTAGAGCACAGTATAAACCAGGAAGGGCTTGTGAGAAGGGCACAATGGTAATTTTGGGTGATTTGATCATCCATATTAGATTAGATTACTTAGTGTGGAAACAGGCCCTTCGGCCCAACAAGACCACACCGAAGCGCAACCAACCCATACCCCTACATGTACCCCTTACCTAACACTACGGGCAATTTAGCATGGCCAATTCACCTAACCTGCACATCTTTGGAGTGTGGGAGGAAACCGGAGCACCCGGAGGAAACCCACGCAGACACAAGGAGAACGTGCAAACTCCACACAGACAGTCGCCTGAGGTGGGAATTGAACTCTGGTCTCTGGCGCTGTGAGGCAGCAGTGCTAACTGCTGTGCTGCCATGCCGCTGTTTGGTTTGATTAATCAACTTGGCAAGGGTAGCCTCTGAGAAAGGTTGATAGAGCATATGAGGGAATTGTTTCTCAGAGCAACATATGGAGTCAACCAGAGAACTGGTTACTTTACTTTAGATTTTGGATTATGAGGAAGGATTGGTAAATAACCTTGTATTTAAGGATCCTCTTGTAAGGAATGATTGCAATATGCTAGAGTTACAAATTCTAACTGAAAGAGTGAAGACAGAGTTGCATATGAGAGTTTTAGTGTTGGAAAGATAATTTTACAGGCTTGAAAGGAATTGCGCCAATTTGACTGGGCAGGACAGTTGAAGAACAGTGGCAGATGCTTTGGCAGATACTAAATGCCTTCTGATTAAAATATATCCCCGAGAGGAAGAAGATTTGTAAGATGAAAAATAATCTATGGCTTAACAAGGAAGTCAAAGATAACATAAAGGCAAAACTGGGGCATAGCATACTGCAAATGTTAGTGGCACTCTGGAGGATTGGGAGAATTTTAAACGTTAGCAAAGGTTTACTAAAACCAAAATCAGAAGAGCTAAGATGAACAATTAAGGGAAACTAGCAGAAAACGTAAGTACTGACACCAAAAGCTCCTTAAAAAGCAAGTGTTGGCCCTTTAGAGGATGAGAATGGTGAGGTAATAATGGGGAAACTCAAAGGTAGCACAGGCACTAAACCAATATTTTGTCTTTTTTTTTCATAATGGAAGATTTCTTTCCAAAAATACAGGAATTGGTGAAGTTAGTATGATTAGGGAGAACTGTTGAAATTAAAGGCAGATAAGGCCCCAGGGCCTGATGGCCTACATCCTAGGGTATTAAAGGAAGTGGCAATGGAGATGGTGGATGTATTAGTTATGATATTCAAAAATTCCCTGATTTCTGGAAAGGTGGTTAGCATATTTTCAACCTTATTCAAAAAAGGAAATAAGCAAAAAGTAAAACTGTAAACCAGCTAGTTTGACCTCTGTAGTGGGGAAGTTGCTAGCATCAATCAGAAAGGAGGAGGTAAGCCACTTCCGGAATACTGTCATTCTGGCCTCTCTGCTGTATGCTGTGAAACCTGAAAGGATCGGAAAAGATTTTACAAAGCTGTTGCCAGTGTTGGAGGGTTTGAGCTATAGGGATAGGCTGAATAGGCAGAGGCTATTTTTCTCTGGAGTGTTGGAGTTTAAGAGATGACCTTTGTAGAAGTTTATTAAAATCTTGAGGGGCATGGATAGGGTAATTAGATAAGGTGGTTTCTCCAGGGTGGGGGAGTTCAAAACTAGAGGGCAAAAATTTAAGGTGAGGGGAAAGATTTTAAGAGACCTGAGGGACAACTTATCCATGCAGAGGGTGATGCATGTATGGAATGAGCTGCCAGAGGAAGTGGTAGAGGCTGGTCCAATTAAACATTTTTAAAAGGCAGCTGGATGGGTATATGAACAGAAGGCTTACAGGGATCTAATTGGGATATATAAAATGCTCAATGCGATTGATAAGGTGGACGTTGAACAAATGTTTTTCCCCCTTGTGGGATTGTCTCAAACATGAGGTCATAGATATGGAGTGAGAGTAGGTAGATTTCAAATGGAAATGAGGGATCAGAAGGTTGTAAATCTGTGAAACTCACTGCCCCAGAGTGCAGTGCAGGCAGAATCAAGTAGCAGTTTTAAGAAAGAGTGACTGTATGGATATTTTTTAGATCAGTTTTTATAACTTTTTTTCAGTAAATAAATACCACTTGTATAACTAATTACGTCTCCAACTTTATTATTCTGTATGAAATGTTTCTGATTTATGTAGCGTGGAAGTAGAGTTGGACAAAGTGGATTGTTAAACAGATATTTATTTCATACATAAATTTATGTAAACTGGACTAGTTTTTGCTTTACGAGGAGTTATAGCTATCACAAGTAAGGCTAGCATTTACTGCTGATCCTCAAGCAATTGTATTGAACTGCAGTCTTAACTGCTACAGTACATGTCGTGTTGGGGAGGGTGTTCCAGGATTTTGACGCACTGACAGTGAAGAAATGTCAACATGATTCCAAGTCAGTATGGTGAATGACTTGGAAAGGAATTTGCAGGTGTTGAAGTTCCCATGTTTATACTTCCTTTGTCCAACTTGTCACAGTTGCATATTTAGAAGGTGCTGTAAAAAAAACTTGGTGAGTAGCTGTAGTCCATCTTTTAGAAAATGCCCACAGCTACCTGTTTTATTGTTCAAACAGGGTGTTTGTCTTGGATGGTGTTGTATTCTTTGAGCTGCAATCCACCAGGCAAGTAGGTGATATGCAGAGGGTGGTACACATATGGAATGAGCTACCAGTTGAAGTGGTTGAGGTGGATACATTAACAACATTTTAAAAGACATTTGGACAAATACGTGGATTGGAAAGGATGAGAAGGATATGGGCTAAGTGCAGGGGAATGGGATTAGTGTGGATGGACATCTTGGTTAGCATGGGCAAAAGGGCCTGTCTGTGTTGTCCAGATTCTGACTGTGTAAAGAAATAGATCTGGTTTGTTTTGTCAGAAACATGATAAAGGGCAATGGGGAGCATGCAGGAGAGTGGAGTTGAGACTGAGCTAAGATCGGCCATGATTGTGTTGCACGGCAGAGTGGGCTCAGAGCTGAACTGCCTACCCCTGCTCCTAATGTGTTCCTAAAGTGAACTTTTGTGACCAACTGGAAATTCACTGAGCAATGCAAACTACAGTCACTTTGACTAAACCCATTTGCTGGCTGATTCTCCTCTTTTTATCCCCTACCCCATTCTTAAAAAGCTTGAACTAAAGAATGGTGATATACTAATGTGACCCATGCTTTTACATGGTACGGCAAACTGCATAAAGTTCCCTATTGAGACCACTGCCTGTCTATCATTTCCTTGGTGGTGGGACCCATCAGTGAGAATCCTAATACCGACCACCGTAGAGTAGTTTTTCTTGAATGCTATATTAGATTAGATTAGCTCAATCTGTACAGTGTGGAAACAGGCCCTTTGGCCCAACAAGTCTGCACTGACCCTCTGAAGAGTAACCCGTCCAGACCCATTTCCCTCTGACTAATGTACCTAACACTATGGGGTAATTTAGCATGGCCAGTTCACCTAACCTGCACATCTTTGGACTGTGGGAGGAAACCAGAGCACCCGGAGGAAACGCACGCAGACACAGGGAAAATGTGCAAACTCCACACAATCACTCGAGGCTGGAATTGAACCTGGGACCCTTGCACTGTGAGGCAGCAGTGCTAAGTGTCAGTCATAGCCTTCCATCTCAAGACAGTGGCTTATGCTGTGGTGAACAGAGTTTAGCTCTCACCTTCATCCAGATTTGCTAAGTGGGTCATCAGCTTAGTGTCCTGATCAGAGAACAGTTTTTTTCCAACCATGATCCGAAGCTGCTACATATTGTGAAGTTTGTTGGGGCTGGAAAAGTTCTCGCAGTTGTACTGAAATGCTATGCTCCAGAACTAATTGCACCACAAGTTAAACTGTTTCACTATAACTACAACACCACCAGCATCTGCAACATGCATAATTTCACAAAGACCAAATGGATTCAGGCCAATTATCGCCCCATCAGGTTACTCTTGATCGTGGAGAAAGTGAGGACTGCAGATGCTGGAAATTTAGTTTCTGAATGATTCCTAAAGAAGGGCTTTTGCCCGAAATGTCGACTCTCCTGCTCCTCTGATGCTGCCTGACCTGCTGTGCTTTTCAAGCACCACACACTTTCTTTAGTCTTCACTGTAGCAAGTTGGAGATGATTCAACAATGTTGTTGAACTGACGCCTGCACTTTCAGTCTGTCACCTGCTCACTGACCTATTCAATTCTACCTCAGCTGCTAACCTCAGTGTAGCATTGGTCTAAGTGTGGACAGAGTGAGCTGAATGTGAGTGTGATAGCCTTTGACATCAAGGCAACATTTGATTTGGCTATGTCACCAAGTAGCCAGCCAAAAAGTGGGATGTGAGAATTGGGAGAAAGCTCTTTTGCTGTTTTGGAACACATTTGACATGGTTGAGATTTCTGAAGATTAATTATCTCTGTTCCTGTACTTCACTGCAGGGGTTCCTTGGTAGTATCTTAGGCCTGAGCACCTTCAGCTGCAACAATGTCCTGCTCTTCAGAAGGTGACATTTGTGCGAACATCAAAAATGCTCAGTACTAAAGAATGCTCAAGATGTTGAAGGTGGGAATGGACAATGATCATACTGAAGCTAATATGTGGCCAATGTACCACAAATGCCAAGCAGCACCTGTCTCTAACAAAAGAGAATCTATCCACTTTCCCCAGTGGCTTCACAATCTGAGTCATCCACTGTCCATATCATTGATCAGAAAATGAACTCTATTAGCCCCATGTACTCACTGATTTTAGAGCAGATTAGAGGCTAGAAATCTGAGCAACTCACCAACTGACTCCTCCCAAGTGCAAGTCATTGCTCCCCACTTGTCTAGAGCACAATTCCAACAGCAATCAATCTCGATGCTACCTAGGACCAAGTAACCCACTTAATTGACACCAAATACACACACAATTTAACTTGCACTCACTCTGCCATCAATGCACAGTCACAGCAGTGTGTATCATCCACGGGATGGACTGCATCGACTTCAGCACATTAACCTCCTCACCAGCCAGCAAGAGCATTGGTTCAAGAAGGCACCTTTCTATAGAACATAGAAAATTACAGCACAGAACAGGGCCTTTGGCCCATGATGTCGTGCAAAATAAAATAACTTAACGTACGCATCCCTCAACTCATTGATATCATGTCCATGTCCAGCAGTCGCTTGAATTTCCCTTATGACTCTGCTTCCACCACCACCGCTGGCAACGCATTTCATGCATTCACAACTCTCTGCGTAAAGAGCCTTTCTCCTACCATCTTAAACCTATGACCCCTCGTACCAGTCAATCCTGCCCTGGGGAAAAGTCTCTGGCTATTGACTCTATCCATTTCCTCTTATTGTATACCTCGATCAGGTCTGTTCCGTTCCTTTTCTCCACCCCCGCCCCCCCCCCCCGCCGCTTCTGTGAGGTTATTCAACCCTCCAGTCATCCTGGTAAACCTTCTTTGCACTCTCTCCAAAGCCTCTATCTTTCTTATAGCAGGGCAACGGTGGCACAGTGGTTAGAACTGCTGCCTCACAGCGCCTGAGACCTGGGTTCAATTCCTGCCTCAGGCGACTGACTGACTGTGTGGAGTTTGCACGTTCTCCCCGCGTCTGCGTGGGTTTCCTCCGGGTGCTCCGGTTTCCTCCCACAGTCCAAAGATGTGCAGGGTCAGGTGAATTGGCCATACTAAATTGCCCGTAGTGTTAGGTAAGGGGTAAATGTAGGGGTATGGGTTGGTTTCGCTTCGGCGGGTCAGTGTGGACTTGTTGGGCCGAAGGGCCTGTTTCCACACTCCAGTCAGCATGTAGCATCCTTGCAGGGAAAGGAGGGGATGGACCCTGTCACGTGGTTCCCTGAGCAGACAAAGTCATTTTAGCAGAATATCTCATCACCACCAGAACCTTCCACCAAGAAGTCATTTAGCTGATGGTAAGAGAGGCACTATCTGTGAGATCCTTGTATGCCCAGTCTGACTGTGCCACCGCATGCTGCCCTCTCAGTGGCTGCAGGTGAGATGAGAATGTCTTGCATCCCCTTCTGGAATGCGCCTTTGCAAAGGAAGTCTGGAGTAAGATAATGATTTTTGTCAAGATTTGTCCCAAGCAGCTCCATGACGCAGACTCTGTGCTCTACGGTCTGTTTCCCGGGACACACAGACACGTCGACTGCACCTGGAGGATCATTAACTCGGCGAAAGAGTGGTCTGCCTGAAAATCTTTTCAGCCGTCTAGAGCAAGGAGCTGGCCCTGACCAGCCGTTGCAGACTGGCACATTCCAAGGTCCAGGACTACATACTGAATGATGCACTAAAGCTTGGGGCAGCTGCTGTATGAGATCTTTCTGCTAAAGTTAAATGGGGGTCCATTCAGTTATCAAACCTTCCCAGTGTCTCAAATCCATCTTAGTGTGTAGTCTTGTATAAGCAAGATGCCTCTGGATTGTTTGTTTGTTTGGATTGAATGAAACTCCAGTGACTTTTTTTTGTTTCCTTTGTACAAAACTGAACTGCATTCTTCGTGTGTGTTTTATACTTTTTACATATTAATGTATTATATATGTAATATACTTTTTACAAAAAGTATTTTTGAAATTTAAAATAGATTCCTTGAGTGATGTTAATCTTGAGCCAGTTAGCTTTATTTCCCTCCTCGTTTTCAGTATGTTTAGTGTGGAATTACAGAAATCCTGAATTGTGTGAGAAACCAGTTTAATTGCTTGCTAGCTTCCTGTTGTACCTAATGCCTCCTGTGAAGTGCTTCTGTGGTGTTTCCTCCGGTATTTATAGTGGCCTGTCCCTGCCGCTTCAGGTTGTCAGTTTCAGCTGTCCGCTGTAGTGGCCGGTATATTGGGTCCAGGTCTGTGTTTGTTGATGGAGTTTGTGGATGAGTGGACCCAAAGGACTGTCCACTGGTCGACTGGCGCCCGTGCCTCCCTCCCCTGGAGGTCAACCTGGCGCCGGGTAACCCAAAGGACTGTCCACCGGCCGACTGGTGCCTGTGTCTCCCTCCCCCGGAGGTCAACTCATCCACAAACTCCATCAACAAACACGTAGACCTGGACCCAATATACCGGCCACTACAGCGGACAGCTGAAACTGACAACCTGAAGCGGCAGGGACAGGCCACTATAAATACCGGAGGAAACACCACAGAAGCACTTCACAGGAGGCTCCCAAGCACTGAGGATGTCACCTAGACAGGGGACGAAACGTTTGCAACAAAAACTTGCAGCTCGGCGAACAGAACCACAGCACAGTTACCATATGTTCAATGAATCTGACCAAACTGTCTTTGGCTGACTAATGTGTCTTTTTTTTTAAATGACTTGTAGAATGTGGGTATCACTGGCATTGTCCCTAGTTGCCCTTGAGAAGATGGTAATGATCTGTCTGTCTTGAACTGCGACACAATGGGGGTATAGGTAGATCCCAATGTTGTTCAGGAAGGAATTCCAAGATTTTGACTGAACTAAAGTGAAAGAACGGTGATATATTTCCAAGTCAGGATGGTAAGTGGGTTGGAGGGGAACTTTGCAGGTGGTGGTGTTCTCATGTATTTTCTGCCCTTGTCCTTCTGGTAGTTGTGTTGTTGTCAAAGGATATTTGGCAATTTCTGCAGTGCAACTTGCAGATGGTACATACTTCTACTCAGTCTTTGTGGTGGAGGGAGTGGATGTTTGTGGTATAGTGCCAAAGAAAATGGGCTGTCATGTCCTGGATAGTGTTGAGTTTTGAGTGTTGTTGGAGCTGCACTTATCCAGGCAAGTGGGCAATATTCCATCATATTCCTGAAGAAGGGCTCATGCCCAAAACGTCGATTTTCCTGCTCCTTGGATGCTGCCTGACCTGCTGCACTTTTCCAGCAACACATTTTCAGCTCTGATCTCCAGCATCTGCAGTCCTCACTTTCTCCTCGAATATTCCATCACATGCCTGGCTTGTAGTTGGTGGACAGTTTTGGGGAGATGGGAGGAAAGTTTACTTATAGTAATCCTTGCTTCTGATGTGCTCTTGTCGTCACTATATATTTATGGCGAGTCCAGTTTATTTTATGATCAGTGGTAAACCTCAGATTTGAATAGTGGGGTTTTCAGTAGTGGTAATGTCATTCAATGTCAAATGGCAGTGGTTAGATTCCATCATTGGAGATGGTAATTGCTAACATTTGTGTGGTGCAAATGTTACTTGAATGCTGATGGAATTGCCACACGTCTGGTCCCTTGGGTTAGTAACCTAGTCCTACCAGATGCTAAGGATATTTGAGATGAAGGTGGAAATAATTCTGGTTTTCCTCCTGTCAAACACTGTCCAGGTCTTTGTAGTGAGGACAAGATTGATAAATTTGCAGTTTCATATTCTGTCAGATGAGTTTCATTCCACATTCTTATTCAGCTTGAATATAATAGCTACAAGCTTTGCAATCACTTTAGTAACGAGTGATTAGTTTCACATGGAGGCTACACAATTAACAGCTATGAACAACGTTATCATGTTGGCAAAGCTGATATTGGTATGGCGAAGCTCTGGACTGGTGATGAGCAAGTCAAACTTTTTTCTTTGTCACAGTACCATATTTTGGCATGTTTGTGTGCCATCATCGGTGTAGAGCAACTCCAAGGATTTGGCACTCTCTTCTTTCCTCCTCCCCTGAGATCCAAAACTAGGATGAAAGGAAGATAGGGTGTGCTACTAGGAATATCAACGGACTAGTAATCTAGAGCTTCCAGGCTAATGTTGTGGTGATGTGGGTTTGAAATTTCACCATGGTGTGTTTGTATTGAATTCAAAGTCTGAAATTGCAAAGTGGGCTTAATGACAACTATGTCAATTGTTGTCTCTTTTTTTAAGAAAATAATAAACCATTTCATTCGCTAACTTCCTTTTTCTAAGGAGGGAACATCTGTCATAGCTGTTTTGGCCTATATGTGACTCCTTACACCAATATTGTTGATTCTCCTCCGCCACTGGACCATTTTAGGGATGAGTATTAAATGCTGGCATAGCCAATGACTCTCACATTCCATGCATAACTTTTTTTAATAAATCTTTCTTTCAATTCTGGTATGAATTGACATCTAGGTAACCTGAAAGCGAGCAACAGCAAAGAGAACAATGTCGTGCCAGTTTAAGATTTATTTTCTATCTACTTTTGAAAGGTTTAGATGTTGGACTCTTAGCTGACATTGTCCATCATGTCATTGGAAAAAGTGGGTGACATTGACCAGCTTCAGCAGGCACCCATCTTTATCCAGTGATTTTAAATAGACAGATTCTGCTCACGTGGCCAAATGTATTGGTGAGACTTAATATGTAGTAGTCTCCTTTTGCTCATGGCATTTCTCTTGCAGCTGGTTAAGATATTATATATCCATTATAGATCTTCCATTCTGAAACCGCACTGGGTTTTAGGGTATAAGCATTTAACTAGCCTCTGCAGTCTGACTGGGGCAACATAATATTCACCGAGGGTGTCTCAATAGTTGTTGCAAACTGCTTGGGTTTAAAGGGTCATAATTTTTATGTCGGACTTCCTGGGGCACTGGCTCCAGCATCAGCAGAGACAGATGTTTATGAAGGTACTACAGGATTGTAATATCCTGTTTTGATTTATTCACATAACAACAACAACAACAACAACAACAACATAGCACGAGCTCATACCTATGACAAGCAAGATAACAGATATGCTGATAGGCTGGTTTTCAGTTTTGCCCTGACTTTTTTACACTGACATTTTTTGTCAAATGCTTCCTTAATCATATAATCTCCTGGAACCACAACCCATTTTTCCAATTGTATATCTCATTTGATGAAAAGCACCTCTGCTTTGGGTTTGTAATGGAGCCCCTTTTTTTTTATTTTGCTGATTGATCTTTTTTTAAATCCTGTCACAGCCCCTGGCATTCTTTCTCAAAAGACCTTCTGGCAGAGTAGTACAGTAGTAGCTTGTGCATCATCTGGTACTCTGGACTTCACTTGCAATAACTCTTGATGTATTCAAGGGCTTCTTGCTTGAGTCTGACTAAATGGAGCGGTTTGCTCAACTTCAGTACGGGTTTGCATGCATGCCCACTGCTCAAAGTAGTTGGACTGTTCCATATCACCTAGCCTTTGTGGAGAAATTTGCGAAGAAAAATACCTATGACTACAAGTCCATCAGGAAGCAGTCAGCATGTAGCATCCTTGCAGGGAAAGGAGGGGATGGACCCTGTCACGTGGTTCCCTGAGCAGACAAAGTCATTTTAGCAGAATATCTCATCACCACCAGAACCTTCCACCAAGAAGTCATTTAGCTGATGGTAAGAGAGGCACTATCTGTGAGATCCTTGTATGCCCAGTCTGACTGTGCCACCGCATGCTGCCCTCTCAGTGGCTGCAGGTGAGATGAGAATGTCTTGCATCCCCTTCTGGAATGCGCCTTTGCAAAGGAAGTCTGGAGTAAGATAATGATTTTTGTCAAGATTTGTCCCAAGCAGCTCCATGACGCAGACTCTGTGCTCTACGGTCTGTTTCCCGGGACACACAGACACGTCGACTGCACCTGGAGGATCATTAACTCGGCGAAAGAGTGGTCTGCCTGAAAATCTTTTCAGCCTTCTAGAGCAAGGAGCTGGCCCTGACCAGCCGTTGCAGACTGGCACATTCCAAGGTCCAGGACTACATACTGAATGATGCACTAAAGCTTGGGGCAGCTGCTGTATGAGATCTTTCTGCTAAAGTTAAATGGGGGTCCATTCAGTTATCAAACCTTCCCAGTGTCTCAAATCCATCTTAGTGTGTAGTCTTGTATAAGCAAGATGCCTCTGGATTGTTTGTTTGTTTGGATTGAATGAAACTCCAGTGACTTTTTTTTGTTTCCTTTGTACAAAACTGAACTGCATTCTTCGTGTGTGTTTTATACTTTTTACATATTAATGTATTATATATGTAATATACTTTTTACAAAAAGTATTTTTGAAATTTAAAATAGATTCCTTGAGTGATGTTAATCTTGAGCCAGTTAGCTTTATTTCCCTCCTCGTTTTCAGTATGTTTAGTGTGGAATTACAGAAATCCTGAATTGTGAGAAACCAGTTTAATTGCTTGCTAGCTTCCTGTTGTACCTAATTCCTAGATTGCATTGTATCAATATCATGAAATGGGCTTTTATTGAGTTTAATCACTAACTACAGGGCAGGTTCATTAATAGTAATAGAATATTTGTTCGAAGTGTTGGTTGCAATACAATATTTTAACTGGGATTTTATTTTATTCTTTCTTTAGAATGGCAACTGACGGCCCACCAGAGAATGTGGTTCAGGACCAAGTTAGGTCACTACTGGAGAACGAAAAGGTCAAACTTTGGGAGCCTCCTTATACAGCCGAAAATAAAGATGCTTCACCAGAACTAAAAGTATGGAACATAAGTTGCAGTACTAGTAAGAAACATCTTGCACATGCAAATATGTAGTAACCAGCAATGTCAGATTTCTTTTGCGAGGGAAACTCCACTTCTCACTAAACAACAAACTGTCCATGGAATATGCTGTCTTTTCAAGGTGTTTCTACTCTTAGCAATGTCTGGCTGTAAAGGTGTTTGTGCACTTTTTTTTTTTGTTTGAAGATACAATTGTTATCTTAACACTGGTCCTATATCTGCAAAGAGAAAGCAGTCCAAAACAGCAGCGCGCACACTCTCTCTTGCAGTGTGAACTTCATGCTGTGAATGTTTTCAGAAAGCATTCTAGTATGGGATCAATTTTATAGAAACAGATAAAATAAAATATTTTAAAATGATCATTGAAGGTACATAAGTGTATTTGTTGGAAAATTATGAAGCGGTGTACAGATGAAAATATCAATGGATTATTTGCCCATGTTTTAAAGCTTTGTCTAACCATTAAAATCATCTGAAAATAAGAAAATTAATCTTTAAATTTTATTTACAGAACTGATATCCCTTTTACATCAACCTTAACACCAGGAGCATTTGCAAAGTATTATTGGCAAGAACTTAACCCTAGCTCATGGATCCATTCTGCAAATTCTAGGGAGAAGAGAGTTTCAAATAATGTTTCTGGTGGTGATAATGTCTACCTGCTACTTGTTTTGCAACAACCTCATCGCCATTATAATGAAAAATCCTAGAGTGGTTGAATGTTAAGTGAAACTAAAATAACATTGTGGGCGGCACGGTGGTACAGCAGTTAGCACTGCTGCCTCACACCGCCAGAGACCCGGGTTCAATTCCCGCCTCAGGCGACTGACTGTGTGGAGTTTGCACATTCTCCCCGTGTCTGCGTGGGTTTCCTCCGGGTGTTCCCGTTTCCTCCCACAGTCCAAAGATGTGCAGGTCAGGTGAATTGGCCATGCTAAATTGCCCGTAGTGTTAGGTAAGGGGTAAATGTAGGGGTATGGGTGGGTTGCGCTTCGGCGGGGCGGTGTGGACTTGTTGGGCCGAAGGGCCTGTTTCCACACTGTAAGTAATCTAAGTAATCTTAAAAAAAAACATCCTGCAGCTGATTTTGTTTTATAAAACATTAAAACCAATTAACCAGCTGCACCTATAATCATGAACTTTCAGGGTGTTTTTTATATATATACTTTTCAATTCTTAAAACCTGAACATCGTTTTTTTTTTAAGCTTTCACCTGGAATAACCTACCCTGATAAATAAATATTGCTTTATTATACTTTATTAACTGCAATGAGACACAGGTAAGCATAGACTATTGATAAGGATCTTGGTTAATAACTTTTTTTAATCACTTGTTTAAACTGGCAGTATTTATTTAAGATCTGGAATATACTGTCTGCAAGAGTGGTTGAACCAAATTCTGTAGTTAAAAAAAAAAATTCAAAATTTGGAAAATTGTTATTCTTAGTTATGGGGATAGGGCAGGGAATTGGACAAAGCAGATAGACAGTTGAATTGCTTCTTTCTGTGCTGTAAGATCCTAGAGATCAAAAACAGTCACACTTAAAAATTAAATTTCATTACCAATGCAGTAAATGCATTTCTGCAACCAGATGCTTGAACCCATGTCTTGTGGGTAAACTGGGATTTCCCATACTTACATTTCTCTTTTTTTACTGTAGTTATTTCAATTCTGTTTTTTTTTTAAAAAAAGCACTTTACTTGATGTAGAGAAAATGGATTGCATTAAAAACATTTGATTCAGTGAATATCCACTTTTTTTTGTTTGCAGCTTTTGGGCCATGTGATATACAGAATAGATTAAAAGTTATTTGGTTCTGCTATTAAGCAATAATAACCAAATTAAAGGTAGTATTCAGTGCTATCATTCTGGTGATGAATACCAAGGGTTTGTTGCTTGCCTGGTAGATAGGCTTTGTTAATCACTAATCTACACTTGAATATGAGTGCAATGCTGCATTAGCTGGAAATCTGAAACAAACTAAATGCTGGAGAAATTAAACAAGTCTGGCAGCTTCTTTGGACAGAAACAGTTAAGACTAAGTTTTAAAAATGGTGACTCTGTTTCTGTCACCACAGAAGCTGCTGGACCTGCTGAATTTCTTCAGTGTTTACTTGTTTGTTACTGATCAATACTTGTATAATCTCATGAAGTGTTGGCATGAGTATTTAAATTTATGTCAAGAATAAAAGTGATTCTTTAAAATCTCCTTTTTTCCAATCAGATTCTGGGTGAGAAATATGCATTACAGTTGTGCATTGATTCGAGTATGGTGGAAAATATTCTTGAAAATTTGAGGTGTAATTCACTGCAAGGCTTGAATGCAAAAAAGACATTTGAGGACACTGGACTTGCGACAATCCGTATCAATTATACTAGTCATGTAAGTGACTTTTTGTTTCATTTGTAATGTTGCAACCATTTAATGAACTCTGATCTGAAACTCCATTTGTATCTGAGTGACATTTGTTCTTTCCAAGTCAAAAATAACATTTGCTACAATTATTTACCTTTTTTTTTAAATTGAAGAACCTTTTTTAACAGAGAAACTCCAGATCCTTGTTCAAATAACTTTTGCTCTGTGCAGGGTACTTGCAGAGTTTGATTTTAAAGTCACACAACACCAGGTTATAGTCCAACCGGTGTATTTGGAAGCACTAGTTTTCAAGGGGGTGCTCCTTCAGATGGCTGTGGAGCATCCCTCCGAAAGCTAGTGCGTCCAAATAAACCTGTTGGACTATAGCCTGGTGTTATGATTTTTAACGTTGTACACCGCAATCCAACACCAGCATCTCCAAATCATGCAGACTTTTAGCAACTAGATTTAAAACTGACTTTTTATAGTTGCTGGCTGTTCTCTTCAAAACTTAAAATATGGTTTATTAATATGATTTAGAATATATCAGTGAATACAGTTTGAAAACTATTGTTTTTAATATTGCAGACAAAAAGAAAAGAAAAAACTAAGTTGACAACTAAACTAAACATTTCAGCCAAAGATCTAAGAGCTGAGTAAGTCCTGTGCCTGTTTGAGCTGTGAATTCTTTAGAAGATGGTTACAATTATCAGTTTAAGATTGGTGCATTATAAAACAAATGTGATTTCTTCCATATGCACTTATTAGCAAATGTTATTTGTATCTACTTTTTAAAATAAAATTTCATTCCTATTTTTACTCTATTAAAATGTAATAGAGAATAGATTTTTTTTCTGGAATTGGGCATTGCTATCAAAGCCTGTATTGTATTGCTGCTACAAATGATAAAACTTTACAAGACAAAATGCAGGCTTTGATAAATGGATTGTATGCTAACATTGGTTTACTTTATGCAGTTTATACTTTGTGCTGGGAAATAAAATAACTTTTTAGAAACTGAGGGTAGTAAGGCAAAACTATCTAAAAATACCAAAGAGACCAGATGTCTTTAAAATGCCTACTTTGCTACCTTGCATTTCTTCACACTGGTATAAGCAATAGAAGTTGGACTATAGTCTTTTATAGTCATGCCTTTTTTGAGAATTGCATCTCCATAATCGTACTTTCATTCCTGCACAGAATTGCGAAATTGACTGGAATGAATGAACAACATGTTAAACTCATAATGAACTCCAAAGTTCTTAAAATGGGTAAGTGGATTGCAATAATATTATTAGAATGGAACAATACTAAGTCCGCAAAGAAGATCTGTATTAACCTCCAGTCCTTCGAGTGACTTCCCCACATTAATCACTGTCTGGGTTCTAATCCACAAGTAAAGGCCTTGTGAGACCTTTCCTTTATTGTGGATGTCATGTTCTTACCAATAGATAATTAGCTAAGTAATTGTGGTGCCCTATAGGAAATCATTTTCATTGTTTTGTCACTTGCTAATCTAAGTAGCAATGGACAATTTTCCTTAACTGAATCACAGACTTCAGCTTCTGGTTCAATTATTTTGTAGGTTTGACCATTAGAATTTAATGTATTTACATGCTTAATATATGCTGATATTTCTAAACTAAAACAAACCTGCTCTGTTCAGTAACAAAGCAGAGATCAGTAGTTTTAAGGAAAAATTTTAAGGAAAAATTAAACTGGGTCCTTCCCATTCCAATAAACTTATAGAAATTTAATGTCACAATACACAATGTCATATAGTATTTTTCATGGCAAAAGTCTCATTTTTTTTCAGATCGATCGCTTGCCGAACAGAATGTAAAAAATAATTCGTTAATTATGGTTATGCAAATAACTCTGACTGAAGAAGAAGCAAAAGAACAGGAGATAAATTATCAAGAGGAGATGAAAGAACAGGATGAGAGGAAAGCCAAAATATCTAGGACCAGAAAGGGTGCTGAAATCTTAGCTCAGCATGGTAAGCTTATCTTATTTTTCTTTAAATAAATAAATAATTTGGGATAAAATTTCCTATCCCTCATGTTTATGGAACCAGTAATTAATTACTGTCTGAGTCATGTGTGATTTATATCATGTCCTGAAATTCTCTTGCCTTGCTACTAACCCCTTCAACATTCTGTCTGTAATAATTTTCAGTAGATTTAGTAAGTGAATCAGCTGGGGGGGGGGGGGGGAGAGAAAGTGTTTTGTGAGAAGGAAGAGCAACCATTGTTTTGCTTGCCTTTCCTAGCAACATTTGAAATATGTGAAGTTTTCAACAGCATGGGAACAATTTGTGCCTGTTCTGACTTCAGTGAGGAAAGATGATGACATATAGCAATCCTTCATGTGCTCTTAAAGGTGTTAGGTGAAACCTGTTGCTGAAAATTTGCCAATATCCTTGGATTACATAGGGGTGTGGACTCAAGTTGACCGTGTGATATTTCATTATTCATTATTAACTTGAACACTTTTTTAATTTGTAGACTTTATTTTGAGTGGGTGTTTGAAATAAATGGAACATTTTTCTCTTCTAGGTGAAAATACAGATCTCAGTAATGTTCCATACTTAGAAATCGCAGATCAGAAAGGGCGGCCAATCCCTATTCCTGCTGCAGAAAAAAAGGTAAGTGATTTGCATGTAACGAATAAATTTTTAAGAACATAATACAGTCCTCTAGTTTAGCCTCTGACTTACCCTTTAAAGCTACAGTATTTCTGTGATTGGTTTAATTCAATTCCTAGTTGACGATTACCCTAAGGATGTTGATAGTGGAGATTCATTGTTAATGGCATGGAGCAATAGTTAAGTTCATTCTTGTTTGAGATGGTCATTGCCTGCCATTTGTGTAGCATGATTGTTACTTGCCAGATCAAACCTGGATATTCCTAGGTCTTGCTGATTTTTGGATATGGATTGTTTCAGTATCTCAAGTTATGAAATATGTTGAATACTGTGCAAATATTCCCATTTCTGACCTTATGAAGAAGGGAAGGTCATCAAAGCAGCAGCTTCAAGGTAGGTGGGCCTAGGACACTACTGAAGAATGCCTGCACAACCATCCAGCAGCTGAGATGACTGATCTCCAAAACCACAATCATCTTTCTAGGGATGACTTCAAACATTGGAGATTTTCCTTTTTTTTTTCCCCTCTGATAGCAGTTTTGTCAGGACTCCTTGATGCTACGTTTAGTCTAATGCTGCCTTAATGTCAAGGGCAGTCACTCTCTCCCCTTACCTCTGGAGTTCCTTTTTTTTTGTTTTTAGTCCCTGTTTTAAACCAAGGCAATAATGAAGTCAGGAGTGGCCCTGGCAGAACCCAAGCTGGGTGTCAGTGAGCACATGCTGCTTGATAGCACTATTGATAACACCTTTCATTACCTTTTTTTACTACTAATGATTTGAGAGTAGACTGATGTAATGGTAATTGGCCCTGGATTGGATTTGTCTTGTATGTGTGTAGGATGTACCTGGTAATTTTCCAGTTGTATTTATACTGGATCAGCTTGTCTAAGGGTGTGGTAAGTCTTAGAACATAGAATAGGCCCTTCAGCCCTCTGTGTTGTGCCGACCTGTGATCTATTCTCCGCTCGTCCCCTACGCTATCCCAAAATCATCCATGTGCTTATCTAAGGATTGTTTAAATCTCCCTAATGTGGCTGAGGAGAAAGTGAGGTCTGCAGATGCTGGAGATCAGAGCTGGAAATGTGTTGCTGGAAAAGCGCAGCAGGTCAGGCAGCATCCAGGGAACAGGAGAATCGACGTTTCGGGCATATGCCCTGAAGAAGGGCATATGCCCGAAACATAACCATTGTTGGAATATTGTCTGATTATCTTGTCTTCAGAACCACTGCTGGAATATTAACAGGGCTCATTGCCTCTGCAGTATCTAGTGTCTCCAGCTGTGTTTTTTTTTGAATCACTGAATTGAATTAGCTCAAGACTTGCAACACTGGGGACTTGCAGAGGAGGCTGAATTGGATTGTCCATCTGCATCTCTGGCTGAGTATATTGCACATGCTTCAGCCTTATGTTTAGCATGGATGTGCTGGGCTCCTGATATTTGAGGGTCCATTACCTCTAGTTACTTTTAATTGTCCACCATCATTTGTGACTGGATTTGAAAGGACAGCAGAGCTCCGATCTGATCTAGTTGGTTGTGGATTGCTGAGCTTGTTCTGTCACCTGTTTTATGTAGTCCAGTAGTATAGCTTCACTATACTATGTTAAGGGATGCTGCGCTTGGCATGTCCTTCTGCACTCTTTGAACATTGGCTGAGCTCCTTACATGATGGTAATGGAAGATTTGGACATGAGTCGTAGAGATGTACAGCACGGAAACAGACACTTTGGTCAGCGTGGACGAGTTGGACCAGATATCCCAACCCAATCTAGTCCCACCTGCCAGCACATGGCCCATCTCCATTCAAACTATTTCTATTCACATACCCATCCAGATGCCTTTTAAATGTTGCAATCGTACTAGCCTCCACCACTTCCTCTGGCAGCTCATTCCATACATGCACCACCCTCTGCATGAAAAAGTTGTCCCTTCGGTCTCTTTTTATATCTTTCCCCTCTCACCCCTAAACCTATGCCCTCTAGTTCTGGAATCCCCCACCCCAAGGAAGAGACTTTGTCTATTTATCCTATCCATGCCCCTCATAATTTTGTAAATCTCTATAAGGTCACTCCTCAGCCGCATCCGCTCCAGGGAAAATGCCCCCCAGCCTATTCAGCCTCTCCCTATTGGTCAAGTCCTCCAACCCTGACAACATCCTTGTAAATCTTTTTTGAACCCTATCAAGTTTCACAACAGCATCCCGATAGGAAGGAGACCAGAATTGCACACAATATTCTAACAGTGGCCTAACCAATGTCCTGTACAGCTGTAACGTGACCTCCCAATTCCTGTACTCCATACTCTGACCAAAGTAGAATTCAGCTGTTGCTAATGGCCCACACCACCTCATGTATATCCAGACTTGAGATGCTAGACCTGTTTGAAATCTATCTCAGTTGGCATTGTGTTAATGCCACATGACATTGCTGCTGCTGCTTTTGGGGATGGTGATGGTATTGTTTTGAGATATTTAAGATTGTCATACCTATATAATTGCAAGTCAGAATTTTGCTTGGTGACCATACCTTAGTTTCTGGAATTTGCACCTTACTCCATTCCACCTGTAAGACACTAGAAGCATTTAACTTCAACTAAGTGTATAGTCATTTTTGGTTTTCCCCCTGCCAGCGCCCCACGCCCCCAAAACTCATTTTTGAGAACACACACAGATTTTGACCGATTTCCTGTCAGGCTGTTAATGGCAATATGCTCAACTCCAGTTTGCCTTAAGCTTTTTCATTAAATTTCCGTTTCATTGCTTCCTAGGCACTATTGTTAGCTATGACACTACATGAAAAAGGCAGAGCATTTATGAAGAAGAAAGATTATGCTTCAGCATTGTTGTATCTGTTGGATTCTGATGAAGAATTTGGGTAATGCTTTTTTATTACAATATTGTATTTATCATTAAAATGTGCTGTGGTTAATGACTCTCAACATTAATTTTTGCTATGGCATATTATAGAAGTTTTTCCTACTTGCACTGTATATGCTGTACCTTCCAGAACTTGACTTTTAGTTTGCTGTTGCAAGAGTTCCTGTACTTTTTCTAATGATTGCATGTTTATTTAGTCATAGATTCCCGTTTTTCAGATTCAAACATTTCAGTCATGAAACTGAAGTTCTGTTCTGCAAATCAGATTAATTTTCCCTATTGGGATTTTTAAAAATTTGTTCAAGGGAAATTTGTTAGCTAGACCAGCATTTCTTGCCCATTCTTCATGTCATAGATGTACAGCATGGAAACAGACTCGAGTTCAACTCACCCATGCCGACCAGATATATTTAAAATGATCTACTCCCACCTGCCAGCATTTGGCCCATATCCCCCTCAAACCCTTCCTATTTATATCATTTACATCTTAAATATTGTAATTATACCAGCCTCCTCCTCCACCACCACCACCTCTTGGCTATACGGTTCTCTGTGTGAAAAAGTTGCCCCCTGGGTTTAAGGTGAGAGAAAAGATTTTAAAAAGGGCCTGTGTCCTCTAGTTCTGAGGAAAAGACCTTGGCTATTCACCCGATCCATGTTGCTCTTAATTTTATATACCTTTTTATAAGGTCACCCTTCAGCCTCTGATGCTCCAGGGGAAAATATCTCCAGCTGATTCAGCCTCTCCCTATAACGGAAACCCTCCTACTCTGGCAACATCCTCGTAAATGTTTTTTGAATAGAATCCCCAAAGTGTAGGAAGTGGCCATTCGGTCCAAATCAACCCTCTGAAAACCATCCCACGCAGACCCATATTCCTCCCCTTCTCCTCTCCCCCGCCCCTACCCCACTCTATTAAGAACATAAAACATCAAACAATACAGCACAGAACAGGCCCTTCGGCCCACGATGTTGTGCCGAACACTTGTTCTAGCTTAAGCACCCATCCATGTACCTATCCAATTGCTGCTTAAAGGTCACCAATGATTCTGACTCTGCCACTCCCACAGGCAGCACATTCCATGCCCCCACCACTCTCTGGGTAAAGAACCCACCCCTGACATCTCCCCTATACCTTCCACCCTTCACCGTAAATTTATGTCCCCTTGTAACACTCTGTTGCACCCGGGGAAAAAGTTTCTGACTGTCTACTCTACCTATTCCTCTGATCATCTTATAAACCTCTATCAAGTCACCCCTCATCCTTCGCCGTTCCAACGAGAAAAGGCCGAGAACTCTCAACCTATCCTCGTATGACTTCCTCTCCATTCCAGGCAACATCCTGGTAAATCTTCTCTGCACCCTCTCCAAAGCTTCCACATCTTTCCTAAAGTGAGGCGACCAGAACTGCACACAGTACTCCAACTGTGGCCTAACCAAAGTCCTGTACAGCTGCAACATCACTTCACGACTCTTGAATTCAATCCCTCTGCTAATGAACGATAATACTCCATCGGCCTTCTTACAAACTCTATCCACCTGAGTGGCAACCTTCAAAGATCTATGTACATAGACCCCAAGATCCCTCTGTTCCTCCACCTCACTAAGAACCCTACCGTTAACCCTGTATTCCGCATTCTTATTTGTTCTTCCAAAATGGACAACCTCACACTTGGCAGTGTTGAACTCCATCTGCCACTCCTCAGCCCAGTTCTGCATCATATCTAAGTCCCTCTGCAGCCGACAACAGCCCTCCTCACTGTCCACAACTCCACCTATCTTCGTATCATCTGCAAATTTACTGACCCACCCTTCGACTCCCTCTTGCAAGTCATTAATAAAAATTACAAACAGCAGAGCACCCAAAACTGATCCCTGCGGAACTCCACTTGTAACTGGGCTCCAGGCTGAATATTTACCATCTCCACCACTCTCTGACTTCGACCGGTTAGCCAGTTCTCTATCCAACTGGCCAAACTTCCCACTATGAGGAGAAGGTGAGGTCTGCAGATGCTGGAGATCAGAGCTGAAAATGTGTTGCTGGAACAGCGCAGCAGGTCAGGCAGCATTCAGGGAACAGGAGAATCGACGTTTCGGGCATAAGCCCTTCTTCAGGAATGACTGAAGAAGGGCTTATGCCCGAAACGTCGATTCTCCTGTTCCCTGGATGCTGCCTGACCTGCTGCGCTGTTCCAGCAACACATTTTCAGCAAACCTCCCACCATCCCATGCCTCCTGACTTTCTGCATAATCCTACCATGGGGAACCTTATCAAATGCCTTACTAAAATCCATGTACACTACATCCACTGCTCTACCCTCATCCACATGCTTGGTCACCTCCTCAAAGAATTCAATAAGACTTGTAAGGCAAGACCTACCCCTCATAAATCCATGCTGGCTGTCCCTAATCAAGCATTGTCTTTCCAGATACTCATAAATCCTATCCCTCAGTAGCCTTTCCATTACTTTGCCTACCACCGAAGTAAGACTAACTGGCCTGTAATTCCCGGGGTTATCCCCATTCTCTTTTTTTTGAACAGGGGCACAACATTCGCCACACTCCAGTCCCCAGGTACCACCCCTGTTGACAGTGAAGATGAAAAAATCATTGCCAACGGTTCTGCAATTTCCTCTCTCGCTTCCCACATAATCCTAGGATATATCCCGTCAGGCCTGGAGTACTTGTCTATCCTCAAGTTTTTCAAAATGCCAACACATCTTCCTTCCTAACAAGTATCTCCTCTCGCTTACCAGTCCGTTTCATACACTCCTCTTCAACAATATGGTCCCTCTCATCAGTAAATCACATAATCCTAGGATATATCCTGTCAGGCCTGGAGTACTTGTCTATCCTCAAGTTTTTCAAAATGCCAACACATCTTCCTTCCTAACAAGTATCTCCTCTCGCTTACCAGTCCGTTTCATACACTCCTCTTCAACAATATGGTCCCTCTCATCAGTAAATACTGAAGAAAAGTACTCATTCAAGATCCCTCCTATCTCTTCCAACTCAATACACAGAATCCCACTACTGTCCTTGATTGGACCTACCCTCGTTCTCGTCATTCTCATGTTTCTCACATACACATAAAAGGCCTTGGGGTTATCCTTGATCCTACCCGCCAAAGATTTTTCATGCCCCCTCTTAGCTCTCCTAATCCCTTTCTTCAGCTCTCTCCTGGCTATCCTGTATCCCTCCAACGCTCTGTCTGAACCTTGTTTCCTCAACCTTTCGTAAGCCTCCTTTTCCTCCTCCAGACCATTCAACCTCCCTCGTCAACCAAGGTTCCCTCACACGACCATCTCTTTCCTGCCTGGCAGGTACATACATATCAAGGACATGTCGTATCTGTTCCTTGAAAAAGTTCCACATTTCAACAAATCCTTTCCTGACAGCCTATACTCCCAATTTATGCTCCTCAGATCCTGTCTTGCAGCATCCTATTTACCTTCCTCTTTCCCCTATCTCTCTCCATAACCAAGGTGAAAGTCACAGAATTGTGGTCACCATCACCAAAATGCTCACCCACTAACAAGCCCATCACTTGTCCCGGTTCGTTACCAAATCCAATATGGCCTCCCCTCTGGTCGGACAATCTACATACTGAGTTAGAAAAGCTTCCTGGACACACTGCACAAACACCACCCCGTCCAATCTACTTGATCTAAAGAACTTCCAATCAATATTTGGGAAGTTGAAATCGCCCATGACTACTATCCCGTGGCTTCTGCACCTTTCCAAAATCTGTTTCTCCACATCTCTGTTGCTATTGGGGGCCTTTGGTAAACACCCAACAATGTGACTGCTCCTTTCCTATTTCTGACTTCAGCCCATACTACCTCCAAAGGCAGGTCCCCCTCGAACTGCCTTTCTGCAGCCATTATACCATTTCTAATTTTTATCACCCCCTCTAATCTTAATGAAACATCTGTAACCAGGAACCTTCAACAACCATTCCTGTCACTCTTCTATCCACGTTTCCGTGATGGCCACAACATCGTAGTCCCAAGTACCGATCCATGCCTTAAGTTCACCCACCTTATTTCTGATACTCCTTGTGTTGAAGTATACACACTTGAGCCCATCTGTGTCTGCAAGTATTTCCTGTCAGTGCTACCTTCTCCACAGCCTCCTACATTCTTGGACATCCTGAAAAACAGCTAACCTACTAAAAACAGCTAACTGGACTACAAGTCCGGATCCCATCCCCCCCCTGCCAAATTATTTTAAACCCCCCCTGAAGAGTGCTAGCAAACCTACCTCCCAGGATATTGGTGCCCTTCTGCTTCAGGTGCAACCCGTCCTGTTTGTACAGGTCCCACCTTCCCCAGAATGCAGTCTAATTGTCCAAATACCTGAAGCCCTCCCTCTTACACCATCCTTGCAGCCACATGTTCAACTGCGCACTCTCCCTATTCCTTGCCTCACTGTCACTTGGCACCGGCAACAACCCAGAGATGACGACTCTGTCCGTCCTAGCTTTTAGCTTCCAGCCTAACTCCGAGCTCCTGAATGACCTCCCCACCCCTCTTCCTACCTATGTCATCGGTGCCAATGTGCACCACGACTTCTGGCTGCACACCCTCCCCCCTTAAGGATTCTGAAGACTCAGTCTGAGATGTCTCGGACCCTGGCACCCGGGAGGCAACAAACCATCCGAGAGTCTCGCCCATGTCCACAGAACCACCTGTCTGTCCCTCTAACTATAGAGTCTCCTATAACTAGCGCTCTCCACCTCTTCCCTCTTTCCCTTCTGAGCCTCAGAGCCGGACCTTGTGCCAGAGACCCGGTCATTGCAGCTTACCCCTGCTAGGCCGTTTTCCCCCCACCCCCCAACAGTATCCAAAGCGGTATACTTATTGTTGAGGGGAACGACCACAGGGGATCCCTGCACTGCCTGCTTCCTCCCCTTCCCACCTCTAACTGTTACCCAGCTACCTCTGTTCTCTGGCGTAACTATGTCCCTGTAGCTTCTATCTATCACCCTCTCAGCCTCTCGAATAATCCTCAGTTCATCCAACTCCAGCTCCAGTTCCCTAACGTGGTCTGTGAGGAGCTGGAGCTGGCTGCACTTCCTGCAGGTGAAGTCGGCAGGAGCATCGGTGGTCACCCCTACCTCAAACATCCCACAGGAGGAACATTCCACTGCCTGTGCTGCCATAACTCTACACTTAGTCTCCAAAACTAAGTAGCTTAGCTGTTCAGCCGACTCAGTCCTTTTTTTTTAATGTGGGAGGATGGGAGACACTACACATGTCGTGTCTCTGGTTCCTTCTCCACTCAAACTTCTTACCTTCCCAGAGCCTCTGTTGACGACTTCCGGGTTCCTGCTCCTAGTTGGGAAAAAAAACAGACTGCGAAAAGAAAAACGTTAACTTAAACTGGTCTCCGCTTACCTTCCGGCTCCCCTCTGTGCGCCTGCTGTAGCGTTGAGCCATGTAATCCTGCATGGCTAATGCAACTAAACTACACTCTTCCATCTACAAGGCACCAAGGAGATTCTCTGGAGCATTATAGTTCCCAATCAGGGCTGCAGTTAACTAGCTCAAATAAAAATTACATTTCAATGAAACTGTCTGTTTGAATTAAGCACATCATTGCATAAGATCTAGGCTTTGGTCTTATTCTTGATGTGGAAGCGTTGGATGGGGCTTGATGAAGGGGCACTGCTCTGAAAGCTTGTGATTTCAAATAAACCTGTGACACTAAACCTGATGTCGTGGGACTTCTGACTTAGTCTTATCCTGCTATTTGTAATTCGGTATCCTGATTTTATTCATTTAACACTGTTTATAACTTATATTTTAATTAAACAAACAATTTTTGTTGACAGAGATTCTCTTGAGGGAAGAAAATAGTACTGTTGCCCTTTTGTATTGCTGAACATTGTGTCTTCTGTGATTTTAATAGCCAAGCTAAAGAGATCCTCTTTCCTATTCCCTTCTATTTTCCTCCATAGTCCATAAGAGATTTGATAAGACACCAAAATCTCCTAGGATGGGACAAAGATTTTGTTGCAAAATTAGTTTCACCTTTTTTTTATTGTTTGATTTTGATAGCATTTTGTTAACTTAAACAGCTATATTGTTGCAGCTTTACTGTGTTCTCTGATTACTTATTTCAAATTGGAGTCAAAATTCAGACTTTGATCTCAATGGGAATAAAGTTTTTTTTTAAAGTTTGTGGGTAAACAAATTGGATTTGAGAATTTTTTTTGTTTGCTCATTTGATGTGAGTGTCACTTTCTGGAGCTTCGAAGTGATTAATTGTCAACTGTAAATATTTTGTGATTTAAATTTGATAGAATTTGTATTCCAGGAAATGTGGGTCTGAACTCCTGAACATTGTAGATAACCATGCGGTCCTACAACTGGAAATAGTGTGGTGTTACCTTCAACTGGAGCAACTCGACTGCCTTCGTGATGCAGAAGAGAGATTAAAACGAGCCCAGACCCGGCTGAATAACTGCTATGGCGAGAATTTGGAGCGACTCTACAACCTGAAGGTTGATGTTTCATGGTTCTTGATATTTGATTTTGCTTGGTCGCATCAATGCTTTTCTTAAGATATTCTTAAAAACTCTAAATCAGCACTAAATTTGCCACGTCAGTACACTGCCTGAAAGTAGCAGTAATCTCTCCTAGACTACATTAACTTTGTTGCAAATTCTGATTTTTACCTTTTTTTTTTTAAATCATTACTTAAACCTTAAGTGAATTCACTGCCATGCTATCACTACCATCTTGGAGGTATTTCCAAACTATTGTTAGAGCAGAAAGTTGTGGAATTTTCAGTATGTTTATTTATGCACCTATGTATTTTTGTTGTTTTTTGCCATGACTTGTATTTTGATGTGTTGTCTAAGCTAGTTCTGTTTACTTTTGTTTGCTCATTTGCATCTCATAGGGTAATACTGCCAATGAGCAGGTGCTATATTTGCGACTCAAGCTTCTTCAGGGAGTGGTATTGTACCATAAAGGAAAGCTGGATCAGACTAAAAATCATCTGAATGAGGTGCAGGCCTTTATCTCCACCTTCTTCTGTTTTGTAGTCATTAACTTTATTTTAAGATCACTTTCAGTTCCACCTAATTCTGCATTAATGTTTGCTTTTATTTGGCAGCAAAACACAAGTTTCTGTTTTCCACTTAATGTTGACATCAAGAAAAATCATGCAAACAAACAGAAATTATTCATTAGACAGGCATATGAACTTACATGGAATAGTGTAGGTGGGATGGGCTTCAGATTAGTATGACAGGGCGGTGCAACATAGAGGGCCAAAGGGCCTCTACTGCGCTGTAATGTTCTATGTTCTATTCCGAGGGATCGTAGAAGTAAAATCATAAGGATAATTACAACACAAAGGAATCACTTCTGTATCAGTTCTCTACAAATGTAGTTCAATGAGTTCTGCTCCATGCCCTCTTAATTTCTCTCCCCATGGTCCTGCAGTTTTTTGTTTTTTAAATCTTTAATTGATTGACTAATACCCTTCAAGTATAATTACATTTGCCTCCCTTTACTGTTGGTGTCCTCTGGTTTCTGACTCTTTCTTTCACCATCATTCCTCAAGCTTTCACAACCTTCCTAGATTCTGATCTCAAAATAGCCATATGCAACTCTTTTTTTTTTTTTTTTTGTTTGTTAAAGACCTGTCATAGCTTCCTCTTATATTATGTTTCTGTTCTCTCTCCTTCGCAATGCTTCATGCTACCTTCCATGATTTGTGCACATATATCCCAAGATCGCTGTTCTTGTACATTTCAAATTGTAATTTCTTAAATTTTTACATTGCAACTCAATTCTTAAGTGTCAGTTTATACTTTTCTCTACAATAAATCATCCTCCTCATTTTTAACCATATTAACTTTGTTTCAGGCAGAAACATTATTGGGAAAGCTTTCTGTGGATGATACAAAGGTGATGCAACTGATGTGTCTTGGTTTCACAGCCCAGGAGGCACGGCTAGGTTTACGAGCGTGCAATGATGATATTGAAGTTGCTGCATCGCACATCTACCACAGGAGAGAGGTAATTTATATTACGGAATACCTAGTAATATAACTTTTGTTACTGCCACTTTTGGACCTACCTTGCTTTACCTGAAACACTACTCGGTGTCTCTCACCCATCTGCCTCCTGCAACCAAAAATAAATTCTGTGTTGGCCGGTAAGGTGACAAGTGTTTTCTTTCATGTTTCATTTTTTTTTCCAGTGATCTATTTGGGAATTTAGAATAGTGGAAATAGAGGTTAGGGCAGTTGAATGTTCCTCCTGCAGTATGTGGGAGGTAAGGGTCACCTCCAGTGTCCCTGCTGACTTGATTTGTGGGAAGTGCACCAAACCCCAGCTCCTCAAACTGTTAGGGAACTGGAGTTGGAGCTGGATGAATTTTGGATCATTTGGGAGGCGGAGGAGGTTATTGAAAAGAGTTACAGGGAGGCAGCTACTCGACAGCCATGTGAAGAAGGTAGATGGGTTACCATCAGTGGTAGGAAAGGGAACCGGCAGGCGGTGCAGGGATCTCCTGTGGTGGTTCCCCTCAACAACAAGCATACTGTTGTGGTGGTGGGGGTGGAGATCTTACCATGGGTAAGCAATGAGGCACAGGTCTCCGGCGCAGAGTCTGTCCCTGTTGCTCAGAGGGAAAGGGGGAAGAGGAGCAGAGATTTAGTCATTGGGGACTCCACAGATAGGGGGAGAGATCAGAGGTTTTGTGGGAACGAGAGAGACTCGTGCTTGGTGTGTTGCCTCCCAGGTGCCAGGGTTTGTGATGTCGCTGGTGTTTTTGAGATCCTTGAGGGGTAGCAGCCCCAAGTCGTAGTCCACATAGGCACCAACAACATAAGTAGGAAGAAAGATGGGGATCGAAGGCAGAAATTCAGCAAGCGAGGATGGAATCTTGGTGCTAGAACAAAGAATTATTATCTCTGGTTTGTTGCCTGCGCCATGTGCTAGTGAAGCAAGGAACAGGGAGAGAGTGGAGCTGGACACATGGCTGCAGGGATGGTGCAGGAGAGAGGGTTTTGGATTCTTGGATAATTGGAACTGTTTTTGGGAAGGTGGGACTTCTACAAACAGGATTGTCTTCACCTGAACCAGAAGGATACTGATATTTTGAGGGGGAATTTGCTAATGTTCTTCCGGGGTATTTAAACTAATGCAGCAGGGGCACGGCAACCTGAATTATGGTTCCAGTGTACAAGGGGTTGAGAATAGTGAGGTCAGGGATAGGTTTACAAGGTCGTGAGAGGGCACCGGCAATCAGGATGTTGGTTTGAAATGTGTACTTCAATGCCAGGAGCATCTGAAATAAGGTGGGTGAACTTGCAGCATAGGTTGGTGCCTGGGATTTCGATGTTGTGGCCATTTCAGACATTGCTAGAGGGACAGAAATCGTTATTGCAGCTTCTGGGATTTAGATACTTCAGTAGAACAGAAGGAGGCAAATGTTGGGGGGGGGGGGTGGTATTGTTAACAAAGGGTGGAATTACAAGCAGCTGAGAATTTTTGAGGACTCATTCACTGAGATTATTTGTTTGGGCTGAGGTTAGAAACCAGGAAGAAGAGGTCACCCTGTTGGGAGTTTTCTATAGGTCTCCAAATTGTTCAAGGGATGTAGGGGAAAGGATAGCAAAGATGGTTCTTGATAGGAGCAAGAGTAACAGGGTAGTTATGGGGGATTTTAACTTCCCCAATACTTACTGAGAATACTATAGTTCGGGTACTTTTGATGGGTCAGTTTTTGTTCAGTGTGTGCAGGAGGATTTTCTGACACCATACGTAGACAGACCAACAAGTGTCAATGCTACTGGGGAATGAACCTGGTCAGTGTTAGATTTGGAGGTAGGTGAATACTTTGGTGATAGTGACCATACTTTGGTTATGTTTACAATAGCAATGGGCAGGGATCAGTATATACTTTTTAGAGAAAGAAGTATAACTGGGGGAAAAGGCAATTATGATGTGATTAGGCAAGATTTAGGATGACCATACTTTGGTTATGTTTACAATAGCAATGGGCAGGGATCAGTATATACTTTTTAGAGAAAGAAGTATAACTGGGGAAAAGGCAATTATGTTGTGATTAGGCAAGATTTAGGATGCATAGGATGGGGAAGGAAACTGCAGGGGATAGACACAGTTGAAATGTGGAGTTTATTCAAGGACCAGCTACTGTGGCTAGCTGTAAAAAGACAGGTGTTGGTTGATGCAAAATGTTCATCCTGGAGCTCCGTTACCAGTGGTGTGCTGCAAGGATCTGATTTTGGCGTCGCTGCTGTTTGTCATTTTTATAAATGAACTGGATGTGGGCATAGAAGGGTAGGTTAGTAAATTTGCAGATGACACTAAAGTAGGCAGAGTTGTGGATAATGCCAAAGGATTTTGTGGGTTACGGAGGGACATAGATAAGATGTAGAGCTGGGCTGAGAAGTGGCAAATGGAGTTTAATGTGGAAAAGTGAGGTAGTTTACTTCGGAAGAAGTAACAGGAATGCAGAGGGTACTGGGCTAATGGTACAATTCTTGGCAGTGTAGCTGAACAGAGATCTTGGTGTCCAGGTCCATAAAACTCAGGTTGATGGGGTTGTTAAGAAGGTATATGGTGTGTTGGCGTTTATTGGTAGGGGGATGGAGTTTCAGAGCCACAGGGTCCTGCTTCAGCTGTACAAGACACTGGTAAGACCGCACCTGGAGAATTGTGTACAGTTCTGGTCACCAAATTATCGGAAGCGTGTGGAAGCTTTGGAAAGAGTTCAGAGGAGACTTACTAAGATTTTGCCTGGTATGGAAGGAAAGCCTTATGAGGAAAGGCTGAAGGAACTGAGGCGGTTTTCGTTGGAGAGAAGAAGGTTGAGAGGTGACTTGATTGAGATGTCTAAGATAATACAGTTAGGTAAGGTGGACAGTGAGTTTTTTACCTCTGGTGAAGGATAACATGAGGGAAAATAGCTTTAAATTGAAGGGTGATAGATTTAGGACAGTTATTGAGAGTAGTTCCCTTAGTAAGGGCATGGAACAGCCTGTCTGCAAAAGTAGTAGACTTGCTGATGTTAAGGGCATTTAAATAGGCATTGGACATTGGACATTCTGTTATTATCCATATGTAGGTTAGATGGGCATCAGATTAATTTCACAGGTTGGAGCAACATTGAGGTTCTGAAGGGCCTGTACTGCACTGTAATGTTCTATGTTCTAATCTTATCTGGTGCAGTGGTGCTGGTCACTTGAGTGATACTGGCATCTTGAACTCCACTTGGTCAGATTAGTTGTGACTCTGATAAAGGACTGGAAAGTTTAAGGGTTGGGGAAACCAATCCCATGTTTAAATCAAATAGGAAAGCTGATTTGGACCATTTTGCAGCTAACGAGCTACCATCAGTGCTCGTATTTTTTAAATGGCCAAACACCTACTTCCAGATGGCCAGCAGCTGTTCTGTGCTACCGGGAACTGCAGCTAGTTGAGGTGCAATATTAAATACAACCATTGCAGCATGGTAAATGAATCAGTTATTTGACAAAGCCAAACAAGCTCTTGCTAGGGAAACCATTGCTCCCAGACTGCCTAATATCTAATTTTATAATGTTACTGTCCTAGGATACAATAAATTTTGTTTTGAACTGAAAACTGTATAAACGTCTTTCACACACTTTCTTTGTTAATTTTTGATCTTTTTGTAAGCCAGCTTCCCAATCTATTCAATTTGGAAAAAACCTTGAGCGTGTTTTTTTAAAAAAAAGTATTCTAGAGTAAGTGGAAAATCTGGGGCAGACTAAAGCAGATGGAGTAAACACACCTTTTTTGAGGATAGAATCTAGATGAGAATCATTTTTTAAATTTGATGTAACTTGTTTTCCAGAAAGATATTTCAATCTCATTCAAATCATTTCTCATAAGTAGAGCATTTTAAATTGAGGTAATACTTTCTCCTAATAATTCTCTGAAAATAAAGGTCACATGGATTTTTGCAATACATCAAACTGCTTAGATTATTCTTCTGTTTCTCTCGGCAGATTGATTGACATGACTTTAACAATCTTTTTGTTATTTAACCTATTTTTCAATAGAGATGTGATTATACACCTGAAGGGAAGGGGTGTGTGGTGCTTGAACCTGAACCCCTCTGTTTAGGGATAGGGATTTATCATGGATTTTCTCCTAGCCACTAATCGTTTCAACTTGTTTCCCATTTAACATGTCCATAAAACTGACTATACCACTGTTTGTGCTGTACATATGGACAATAACAAGTTCCTTTTATGGTGGAGAAGCCAAATAGAGTAGCAAAATGCTGTCTAATTTGGTGTATTTTTCCTTTACAAAAATAAAGGCCAAAACACTTTGAACTCTTGATTCCAACTACTCAGTAACGCAAACATCTGACAGGTGAGACTGTGTTTTTGATTCTGTACTTTGTAGGAGAAAGCTGAAATCCGGAGAAAAGAGAAGGCTGAAAGAAAAAGGAAGAAACAAGAAGCAGTGAATTCTTTGGTGGCAATGGGCTATTCGGAAAAAGCTGCAGCCAAGGCATTTAGATCAGCCAATAATAACTTGGAACGTGCTATAGAGGTCAGGAACTTTCATTGTACAGAATTCTGTGGTAGTGATTTCAAAGATGGTGTTGGGATTTTAGTCCACAAAAAAGGAAGCCTCTTAATTTTCGCTCCTGACTGGTTTTCCACCACAGAACACACCAGATGGCCTCCTTCTTTAGAGACCGCAATTTCCCTTCCCACGTGGTTAAAGATGCCCTCCAACGCATCTCGTCCACATCCCGCACCTCTGCCCTCAGACCCCACCCCTCCAACCGTAACAAGGACAGAACGCCCCTGGTGCTCACCTTCCACCCTACAAACCTCTGCATAAACCAAATCATCCGCCGACATTTCCGCCACCTCCAAAAAGACCCCACCACCAGGGATATATTTCCCTCCCCACCCCTCCCCGCCTTCCGCAAAGACCGTTCCCTCCGTCACTACCTGGTCAGGTCCACGCCC
>NC_057714.1:108800519-108855911 GCF_004010195.1 Chiloscyllium plagiosum | reverse complement strand
TTTCAAACTTCCAGTCCCCTTGACTTGTCCGGACTTGTCCGACCTGCCTAGCTCCTTTTCCACCTATCCACTCCACCCTCTCCTCCCTGACCTATCACCTTCATCTCCTCCCCCACTCACCCATTGTACTCTATGCTACTCTCTCCCCAACCCCACCCTCCCCTAGCTTATCTCTCCACGCTTCAGGCTCTCTGCCTTTATTCCTGATGAAGGGCTTTTGCCCGAAACGTCGATTTTGCTGAAGCTCGTTGGATGCTGCCTGAACTGCTGTGCTCTTCCAGCACCATTGATCCAGAATCTGGTTTCCAGCATCTGCAGTCATTGTTTTTACCTTGGTTTTGGCTATGGCCAGTAAAGGAATATCTCTGAAAATCTGCGCTATTCATCTCCTCTATTAATGACAGAGATGATATGTGATTATTAATTTTAAAAAAAATCAGGCGAGCAGAGGGGTAAAATGCAAATTCACCTAAGAAAATGTCATTCAAGTATGCACTAAGCTGTAATGTCATTTTGATGGAGTTTGTTTGCACCCAAACAGTGGAGTCAGTTTCCATGAGATTGCTTCTCTTTTGAAATTAGTTTGGGAAAATGCTTTCATTTTATAAACTGCCTTTCGCATCTTCAACCCAAAGGAAGAACTTTGCATTCAATGAAGTTATTGTCAATGTAACAAATATGAATCTGGATTAGTGGTGCTGGAAGAGCACAGCAGTTCAGGCAGCATCCGAGGAGCAGTAAAATCAACGTTTTGGGCAAAGGCCCTTCAGAAATACAGGAAATATGAAAGCTAGTTTATGCATAGCTTCTTATCTCCACTTGAGAGAGTATTGAAAACTTCAATTTAAAGTCAGAGTTGTATAGCATAGAAACTGGCCCTTCAGTCCACCATGTCTTTGCTGACTAGCAAACACCAAACTGCACAAATCCCCTTTACCTGTACTTGGTCCACAGCTTACTGTGCCCTGGCATTTTAAGTGCTCATCCAGATGTTCCTCAAAGGTTGTGAAGGTACCTTGCTCCACCACCCCCTCAGACAGCATGTTCATATACCTTTTCAACCTCTGGGTGAAAAAAACCTTTCCGGAGATGATTTCCTCTAAACCACTTGCTCCTCATTCTTAAATTTATGCTGTCTGGTCTTTGACACGCCTGCCATGTAGAAGCAATTCTCACGATCCACTCTATCTATGCTTCTCATAATTTTGTACCTCAATCAGATCTCCTTTCAGCCTACTCTGCTCCAAGGAAAACAGACCCAG
Organism: Chiloscyllium plagiosum; assembly: GCF_004010195.1. Lineage (NCBI taxonomy): Eukaryota > Metazoa > Chordata > Chondrichthyes > Orectolobiformes > Hemiscylliidae > Chiloscyllium > Chiloscyllium plagiosum. Next base: position 108,854,649 of record NC_057714.1, on the reverse strand, counting down.
CCTATCCAGGCCCTTCTGATACCTGAGAATTTTCATCCTAAGCAACAGCATGGTGAATCTCCAGTGCACCCTCACCAGTTCAATCACATTCCTCTAATACTGTGGCAACCAAAATTGTACACCGTATTCCATCTCTGGGCTAACCAATGTTTTATAAAGTTGTAACAAGACTCCCTTGCACCTATATCCAACAACCTGACTAATGAATGTAAGCATCATGAATGCTGCTTTCACCAGCCTGTCTACCTGAGCTGACACCTTCTGTGGACTAGTACATTAAGGTACTTTTGTTCCTCACTACTCCGTATGGGCTTACCATTCATTGTGTCCATCCTTTTGTTAGACCTCCCAAAATGCATCACCTCACACTTGTTGGGATTAAATTTTGTCTGCCACTGCTCTGCCTAGTTTACCAGCTAGGCAGAGCAGACTTTAGCCTGAGACTATCCTACTTGCTATTAAGAACACCACAGATTTCCATGTCATTTGTAAACTTACTAATTAAACTTTTACATTAATGACCTGGATGTTAATGTACATAACAAACATCAAGGATCCTGCACCGAGCCCTGTGATACACTGCTGGACACCAGGCTTCCAATCACAAAACAGCCCTCTACTATCATTGTTTGCCTTCTACTTTTAAGCCAGTTTTTTTTTTTGTTTTGCCAACTTACCTTTTGGATTCCATGAGTGCTTATATTTTTGACCAGTCTTTCTTTAGGGACTATATCAAAAATGTTCCTGAAGTCTGTGTAGACCACATCAACTGCGCTTTCTTGAGTATATTTATTCACTTTTTTGCAAAAGAAAACTCTGAATTAGTCAGGGAGGATCTCCGTCAGTGTGGAAAGAGGCTATTCGGCCCATCAAGTCTGCAAGACTCTCCAAACAGCATCCCGCCCAGACTGAGCCCCCAAACCTATCTTTGTGTAACCCTGTATTTCCTATAACTAATCTACATAGCCTGCACATCCCTGGATATGATAGGCAATTTAGTATGGTCAATCCACTTAACGTGCACATCTTTGGATTGTGGGAGGAAACCAGAGCCGCTGGAGGAATTCTCACAAACACTGGGTGAATATGGGAATTCCACACAGTCGCCTTACAATGGAATCGAACCTGGGTCCTTGGTGCTGAGATAGTAGTGATAACCACTGAGCCATCTGGCTACTCTGATTGTCAGTACTGACAATCCCTGATCAATCCCTCCCTTTCCAAATATTGATTAATCTTGTCCTTTAGAATTTTTCCAACGCTTCCCACCGCTGTCAGACTAAGTGGTCTGCAATTACCTAGCCTATCCCTATTGTCCTCCTTTGACAGAGGAGTCAATGTTTACTGTAAAATGTACCCAAGTTGGCCATCTCCATCAAAGGGACCTTACACAACTGTGCTTTTGAGGTAGGTGTGGGGATGTCGTGGTGATTTGAGGATTGAGAATCTGTTGTGTACCATTCTGTGACTAAAGCTAAAACTTATTAATATAAATCAGAAGTAGCTGTTTGTCTCTACATTTTGTTATACTGAAATTGGTATCTTGAATGTTCAAAATAGGAACTGAATAATCTTCTACCATTTACGTACCTCACCTGGAGGGAAAAAATACAATGTTTCCATTTGTATCAGATTAGTTTACTCCTTATATTGCACAAATCATAAATCTTTCAGTTGCAAACTTGCTATAAATTTAGCTTTTGCCTTGCCCTATCCATTCCTGCAAAATAGTTAATATTGTCACTTGTGACAAAGTTTAATCAGCCACTAAAGAGGACATTTTGTTTTATATTGTCTACTTATAAATTGCCTAGTCGTGTTTGTTTCTACGGTATATTGGTGTAACCAGACAATTATAATTAAGACTCCTGTATCTTGAAGGAAGCAGTGGTGGTTACCAGAGGCAGTGCACAAAACATGTAAATTCTGCTGAGGTGCTATGCTCTCTTGCACAATTTATTGGAGATTGTGTGCATAAAGGAAAGCTGCAGGTGATAGTTCATGCTGTGTAGAATGATTGGTGAGTGTGAACCTTACTTATTTGACCCGGTGGGACTGATGCAAGATATTGAGATCTTGGCTCCACAACTGATATCAATGAAGAATTAAGTGGGATAGTTTCAGTATGAGTGCACATCCTACTGGGTGAAACAAATTCTGTATAATGGTATAATTGCAGGCCCATAAGGAAGTGCAATATGACCAGGATTTAAAATGATGGATTGAGGGAGCAGGCAGACATGCTGTCTGATATACTGTAGGTCCTAGCAAAGGAGATCCATCAGCGGGGTTGAAAGACTGGAGTCCCACTCACCTAGTCCTTCTCACTTGCTGTTTGTGCTCTGACTGCCTTAACGTCTTCACATGTTTCTCCTGAAAGCTTGAGGATACTGAGCGAGATCCTAATGATTTGAAACTGTTTCTCTTGTGATTTCTAATTGATAAATATAAAGCAGCACTTAAGGTGAAGTCCTCGTGAATTCCTAGATTAAATGTTGAATTACCTTACCGCATTTCAGAGGTCTCCTCCAAACTTACAGGAACAAGGAGCATTTAAAAGGTGATTACCTTTTTAAAGTAATATTCAAAATCAACTGCAATGACTTCTTTACTTGCAATCTGCTTATTTGTTGCTCGGGCGTTGAGCTGAACACTATTCACCCAAGTGATGTGTATCCTCCTTTTTTAATGCACACCAGCAGAAAGCCTAAGTGCCAAAGAACTCCTTAACAAGCCTCTGGGTGTCAGTTCCTAGCTTAAAACTTGAACCCAAATATCAAGATGATGTACTGGATCCAATGCAGGCTGAATGTACATTTCAGCTTAAAATATCAACATGGTGAACTCTGAAGCTCTTTTGGTTTGTTTTTCCTCCAGTTATGTCAGGCACCCATAACTTATCAAATAACAAAATTTCTCAACCTTATCATTTAGACATATCCATATTCTGTTCAATGGACCGGTTATTAAAAGCATTTTTTATTGTATCCATTTTAAATATCCCAAGTTGCCCATTGCTGAGATGGGCTATTTTATTGTAGGTAATTGGACTGATCCTCCACCAATTGCACTATTTTCAGATACTTCAACACACCCCAGAGCAAGTCTATATGGATGATGAGGAAGCTGGACCAAGTAACAGAATCGAAGTTTCTGAAGAAACTATTAACCAGGTTTGCATTGTTTTTGTTACATGGATTGATAATTTGCCCTCAAGCTGGTTGAATCTACATAAATGTTCTCGCAAAAGTGTTAGAGCAAAAATTGAGAGACTATTGACCATACTCCCAATCCTTGGCTTGTTTTCCTCCTCCTCAATACCACCCTCCTCTCCCTGCCCCAGGTGCCAGTCGATCAAGAGCACAATTCTGTGGTTGAATCACCCTGCAATACATATCTCAAATAATTTTATCCATGTTGTATATTATGGCTATGAATGGCAGAGCAGGCTCGAGGGGGCAAATAGCCTACTCCTGTTGCTATTTCTTTTGGTTGTCTTTATGGTCTTACCAGTCCCACCATCTGCATTTTGCAGATAATCATAAATAGAACAAGAGAAGCCGATATCCAGAGTATTATTTTGCCTTTGTATTTCTTTCTCTAGCCTTACTTGATTGAGGCCAACATTACAGTATGTGCTGGTAAAGGTGAAGTCATAACTAAAGTGTTTTTTTTTAAAATTCAGTATAAGATTACAAGGCTTGCTGAATATGATTTTACTCGTAATATTAACTAACTCACATTATTTTTGCGTATTCCTCTTTCACCCTTCCCCCTGTCCTCTGTGAGCTTTGTACTGAGACACCTCCACACTCTACAATCATGTCACCCTTCACTATATCATTTGACCCCAGAACTTCCTCATAACCCAACTGCCACTCTGACGAATGCACCATCCATTTAGTTCCCAGCAGCATGGAACTGCCAGAGCCCTCCATCTGTTGTATCTCTTAGCTTTGATTCTCTAGACCTAAGCATTGATCTTGCATGTGTAACCCTTCCCTGTATATTCCAACTTTTGTCCCCCAGGATCCCCCTTTTTATAGGGCCCCACTCAATGCCTCCTCTCCTTTTTCAAACTAGTCATGAATCTCAAGGTATATGTTTCTCACTGCTTGTTGGGAAGCACAATGCACCTTCACTTTTCTGTCAACTTAACTATCTTTCTTCAAGTAGCTAGCATGTTACCTCAGACTTAAGTACCCCTGTCCAACTTGTTTCCTGTTCCAGGTTTCACTGGATTGCACTCCAGTTTGGTGATTCACCTAAAGTTTCTGAATTTAGGAAATTTTAATAACTGGTAAATCCTCTTCAATAATGTCTTCCCTTACAGGTGGCGTTTTTGGGTTTTGATCATTCTGCTGCTGAAATTGCCCTCAGGAGATTTAATGGGAACATTGAGCGTGCTGTTCAGGCCTTGATCGATCATGGTGGATACCTTCCATCAAGTCTACTTAATTCACCTCCCTCATCGACATCACCAGAGGATATGGATGTTGAAGGTAATTGTGTTAACTAGCAAAGCTGCAGTTGGAGTCAATGTGCAAAGCTACTGAGAAAAGAACAAACTATAAACCTTTCTTTAGCATCTTTCATGAGCTCAGCCTGTTAAACATCTGGAGCATTCTATGAATTTTGTTTTGGAAATATAGTGTAGGTGACATGACAGCAAACTTTACACAGCAAGGCCTCAAACTCAGTATAATTGAAGATCCCGTAATCTGAGTGATGTTGAAGGGATAAATATCAGCTAGGATTTGGCATGAATGTCACCAGGTTTTTGATTTTTGAAGTAGTAACCATAGACCTTTTTATATAAGACATTGTACACAGATGGGGCAGTGGCCCATGTCACTGAGCTAGACACTGAGTGTATTAATAAAATGAATTACTGACTTGACACTTGGTTTGAAAGGGAGAAGCTTGTGAAGAGAATAAGGAATCTCTGACTACTACTTGAACTATCTTTTAAGAAAATAATCTGTAGAAGATTTTTGGAATTTAATTCTAACAAAGAATTTGTGTTCTGATTTTTTCCCCCCTTGGCATGTATGACCTTTCTGGCACTCTTTCCTTTTCCTTTTCTCCTTTTCCTTTTCTCCTTTTCCTTTTCTCCTTTTCCTTTTCTCCTTTTCCTTTTCTCCTTTTCCTTTTCTCCTTTTCCTTTTCTCCTTTTCCTTTTCTCCTTTTCCTTTTCTCCTTTTCCTTTTCTCCTTTTCCTTTTCTCCTTTTCCTTTTCTCCTTTTCCTTTTCTCCTTTTCCTTTTCTCCTTTTCCTTTTCTCCTTTTCCTTTTCTCCTTTTCCTTTTCTCCTTTTCCTTTTCTCCTTTTCCTTTTCTCCTTTTCCTTTTCTCCTTTTCCTTTTCTCCTTTTCCTTTTCTCCTTTTCCTTTTCTCCTTTTCCTTTTCTCCTTTTCCTTTTCCTTTCCTCCATTCTTTGGAATATTTCAGGTGTTGCAATGCGAGCCCATCTTGTCCTGTGGCATGCCTTTTCTTGTGAGGAAAAGGTTTAATTTGTAATAGAAGCACAAAGCTCCTAATTCCTATTCACCTTTCTTTTTCTGTGTGTGGCAATAAATAGATTGACATTAACGTGAGGTACATTTCAGAGTCAGGTTGGCAACAATTATGAACGTGAAACAAAACAAATTGCTGGAAAACCTCAACAGGTCTGGCCGCATCTGTGAAGAGAAAGCAGTGTTAATGTTTTGGGTCCAGTGACCTCCCCACCCCCTCTTCAAAATGCTGCTTCATGGAGTTTGAATTGTTTTCCGGTCAAGTACAGTGCAAGCTAGCTGAACAACAAAGCTACTCTGGACTTCAGAATCACTCCAAACCCAGGCAGGCATTGGTGAGTTGCTGGAGTTCTTGTAGCTGAGAGTACTGCCACTTGTGCATCAATGATGAAAGGATTGAAGTTGAAACTGAAGCTGGTATTTGGGGCGCACATAAAGTGGCTTACTTTGTCCCGGATGGTCATAGTCAGTGATATGCAGCATGAAAACAGACCCTTCAGTTCAACTGGTCCATGCCGACCAGATATCCTAAATTATTCTACTCCCATTTGGCCCATTATCCTCCTGAACCCTTTCTATTTATATACCGATCCAACCACCTTTTAATGTTGTAATTGTACCAGCCTCCATCACTTCCTCTGGTAGCTCATCAACTGGTCCATGCTGACCAGATATCCTAAATTATTCTACTCCCATTTGGCCCATTATCCTCCTGAACCCTTTCTATTTATATATCCATCCAACCACCTTTTAATGTTGTTGTAATTGTACCAGCCTCCATCACTTCCTCTGGTAGCTCATTCCATACACTCACCACCCTCTTTTGTGGAAAAGGTTGTCCCGGGTCCCTCTTTAAATCTTTCACCTCCCACCTTTAAACCTAATGCCTTCTGAATTTCCCCCATCCTGGAGAAAAGACCTTGTTTATTTACCCCAACTATGCCCCTCATAATTTTATAAACCTCTAAGGTCACTCCTCAGCCTCTGTTCCAGGGAAAATAGCCCCAGTCTATTCAGCCTCTCCCCAAAACTCAAACCTTCCAACCCTGGTAATATCCTTGTAAATCTTTTCTTAACCCTTTCAAGTTTCATAACATCCTTCTTCCTATGACAGGTGACCACAATTGCATGCCGTTTTTCAAAAGTGGTCTAACCAACGTCCTATACAGCCACAATATGATTTCCCAATTCCTAAAGTCAACAGAGCTCCTTGAGTACTGTTGGAGCTGCACTCATCAAGGCAATTGGAAAGCATGTCATTGTGCTCCTGGCTTGAATACTAGATGGTTACGGTTGAAGTTAATTCAAGCCGTTCTTGTCACCCATTGTATTTATATCGCTGTCCTAATAAATTTTTTTTTTCCAGTGATAACAGCAATTGGACATTGAGGACATGTGGTCCCTTCTACCCTGAGGTGTCATAATCCATGTAAATGGCGCAGTGGTGACTAGATTCCCTCCTGAGATTGTGTTTAATGTGAATTAAAGCCTTATCAGCAGCTAAATCGTGAAGTTTCTACATTTCAGCCAAGAATGAAACTATGCTGCAGCATAGACAATTTTTTTTTTAAATGGCTTTTTTTTTTTTGTTTCGTACCTGCCTCAGAAGAGTCCTCAGAAAAAAAGCAAAAGGAACGTGAAATTGTGGAAGAGGTTTTAGCAGACATCCCAGAGCATGAAGAAGACTACCTTGACATGACCCTGGAAGAAGAGAGGGAGGTCATTATCAAGTACAAGACTTGGCTACAAAGGTCACATCCATCGACCTTGTAATTAGACTGTGAAAGAGCCAGTACTTAAATCCTACCGCTGATTTGTGCCTCATATCTCCATCTACAAAATGTGTTGCCTTTTCTTGATTAGAAACAAAAACTGAATTTTTCTGTTTAATGATTTTTTTTGCCTTCTTGCAAAGACCTGAAGCCATGGCATCCCTTTACTATATAATCAAATTTAGCTTTTGGTGCAAATATTAATTAGGATGTAATTTTGTAGTAATTTTGCCTTTCACTTTGTAGTAAATACAGACATTTACTTTTACTGGTAGTTTTTCTTATTTCCAAAATAATTGCTGTTGTTACAGCAAATAGAAAATCCAAATTTGGATGTTATTAATGCTGGATAGTTCTACTTCACAAATAGTCTACAATGACGTCTTTTTCTGGGCTTTGGTCTGTCACGTACTAACTGTGGTTGGGGCAATCTGTAGTATTGGGGAACCTGTCTGAATAACTCCAGTTGTGTAACCTTGGATCTCTTGTCAAAAAGAATTTGCCATCTATATCTTAATCATTCCTTGATTGTCAAAAATCATTATTTAAAATTTTAGTCTGATTCAATGGCTAGTATTGTTTCCTTCTTGGGCTACACTGGTCTATGCTGTTTGGAACTAGTCAGTATTGCCAGCCATTTCTCTGCTCTCTGATCTGTTATTCGGTGATTCACAATTGCATACTGTCTTTGCACCCAGCCTTTTAGGCCTGACTATAACTGCTATTGAAACATGGAAGTGCCACTATTCATAACTACTTCTACCAAAGTTTAGATCCGGGGGTTCGACCCAGAGCTGGAGACAGTGCAAGTGTATCTATTATAGATCTCTTTCCTCAAACTGAGCCCTTAACTGGAGATCAAGAAAACATGTTCTTACTGCACAGACTGTTTGTTTGTTTGTTTGTTTGGCTGCTATATTGTTGAAGCAGCGATTTCTCACAACCATGCCCTCCAATAAAGTATGTGTTTAGAGGCTTATATTTGTTTTACCTCAGTATTTGGATCATGATGCTGTTCTTGTCCTCAGTATTTTCTACAATAATCCCTTCACCTGTGCTTCAAGGCTAAACTCCAAAGCAGTTTGTTCAAGCAAAGTCAGCAGTGGCTCCAGGAGTTTTTTAAAATAATATTGTCTGGGCCTCTAGCTATTAGATTGCAGTTGATGGCAAAACCATAATGGGTGCTTAAAATGAACAGGACTTTGTAAGATCCTGACTTTGTAAGGATCTGCTGCTGTTTTTAAAGAAAAGTGAAAATAGAAGTGATCTCTAAATTCAGTAAAAATGTATAAAATTAAATAGAAATTGTATACAATCCTATTTTTGAAAAATTGTATTTTGTCTTGTTCATGAAATTTGTGTACAGTGCCAATTTTTTTCAGCAATAACATTGACAGATGATTTTATACAGAAATGTGCTTTGTTTGTACTTGCTGTAATGGATTGAACTGAAACGAGCTGATTTCAACTTTTTTCCCCCTGCACTCTTACTGAGTGCTGCATGTGAAATGATGTACAACAGAGAGCATTTATCTGTTTAGTTCTAGGATGTGGAAATTCATTCACCGATTCATTTGTTACTTTTGGCCTTGGTTCTATGTTAGTGCCCTTGCAAAATGTTGGTTTAAAATATTACAGTATCAGCCTGGTTTCAAGTCTCTGCAGAGTGGTTTGAACCAAGACACAATCTGCCTTCTCTAGTGAACGTGCGTGATCTCATGGCGCTATTTGAAGGGCAGGGGATTTCTTCCAGCTGGCATTTATTCTGGAGCCAGCTATAATTTGCCCCTATTCAAACATTTTGCTTCAGATGTTTTTAACAGCATGGAGTATGTAGCAATTTTAAATCCACTATAATTGTGCAAACTCTTCTCTTTTAAAATGACTTTGTTTGTTTGTTTGTTTCAATTGTACTTGTACAGTTGAGTTGAAATTCCCAGCCCCCTAAATTACATTTCTGATTCTGTGTGTACTTTATTAGGAAGTAATGATCCTTCTCCCTTCTTTCCTTTTTGATAATTTAATACCTTTCTTAAAATTTGAATAAAATCTTTGCCTCGATTTGTTAGTGAGCTATTACCTCTCTGTTCTTGAAGTTTTGCTTCTTGGGCGTTGTAATTTTTGAAGTCATGCATAATTCTCAAATAAAATGATACTGTGTACTGAATGGTGTGTAAATTTGGAGTAATAGCTAACTGGAATAATTACAACATTTAGTCCTCTGGAAGGATTCCGATGTCCAAAAAGCTAACTTTAGTGCTCTCGCAGTTTCTAATCCCACCTGGCTGCTAGTTATAAGAAACCAGATGACTCTTAAAATAAAAATGTTGACTCTCTCCAGCACACTAGGAATTTCACTGTCTGGATGGAATCTGACCCCGTGGACTTAATTTAGTTGTCCAGCAGCTGGTTCAATGTTTACTCGTTAACATTTGAGTTGGGGGTGGGGAGAAAAAAAAAGTCTGGTATTTAGGGTTAGGTGAATAGATTAAATGGAGGTTGGAGGAAAGGTAGTTTGTTGAAATGTATAGAAATCTGGGACATATGGAAAACACTAGAGCAGAAGTGAGCTGTTGGCTATACTGGCAGCCATTGGGTTAATATGGACCACAAGATTTCAGAATGTCAGTGTTCCATTTCATTCCGGATTTTTAAAATATTTGTCCCTGACTTAAGTTTCTGAAAACATTCATTATCATCTCTCAGACAGAATACTGGGATTACGGGAATGCTGATAGTGGGAGGTGATGGTAGTGTCACTGGGCTAATAATCCAGAGACCCAAGCATTAGACCACTAATTCCAGGTTTCTTTTTGATGATCATGGAGCTGCATTCAGTTTGTTGTTTAAAAACCCAGTTGGTTCACTAAAGCCTTTTTGGAAAGGAAATTATATTTTTCTTTTTAACAGCACAGAAAGAGGCTCTTGAGCCTGTTGTCTGTGCCAGGAATCAAATGTCCATCTGTTCCAATCCTGTTTGCCAGCATTTGGCAGATAGCCTTGTGTACTATGACATTTCAAGTGCTCATCTAAATAGTTCTTAAATGTCTTGGATTCCAGCCTTGACTACCCTTTTTTTTTTTAAAGATGGTGTGTTCTAGATGCACTCAACCCTACAGGTAAAAGTAGCTTTTCTTCAAATTCCCAATCAATCACCTGTTTGTTACTCTGAAACTGTGCCCCATAGTCATTTGACCTCTCTTTTGGGTGTTTCTCCCTAACTAGCTGACTACATTCCTTGGAACTTTGTCATTTAGATTCTATGCATGTGCACACGTACAGACACCCTTCACCAGCATTCTCTCTCTGATCTAAGGAAAACAGCCCCTGCCTATCGAGTCTGTCTTCATAGCTGAATCATTCCAGCCCAGGCAGCATCCTGGTGAATCTCTTCTGCATTCTCTCTAGTGCAATCAGATGCTTAATGTGGTGATTAGAATCACACAATACTTCAGCTGTTCTGTTCTGTTCTCCAAATCTGCTGTCCTTGCCTGATCTGACCTACATCTGATTCCAAATCTATGTTGTTGACTCTTGCCTGTGAATGGCTTGTTAGACAGTTGAATCAAATAACTAAATTCTCAAAGAATTCTTTTTGAATGGCCCAGCATCAACCTAACCACTGGAAAGGTCAGCATTGCCACTAATTAGGGTAGATCTTGCATCATGCAAACCCCTCCACAGGCAATCATGAGGCTGAATTGTATTGAGGCAATTTGTAACTTCATGACTTGCCATTTAGAATATAGAACTGTACAGTACAGAACAGGCCCTTCAGTTAACTATGTTGTGTCAAATATGATGCCAAATTAATTAATCCCTTCTGCCTGCACATTCATGTGCTTATCTAAAAGGCCTTATTGTCTTTGCCTCCTCCACCACCCCAGCAGTGCATTCCAGACTCCTATCCCGCTAAGAAAGCCTACCTCCAACATTGTGTTTGAACTTTCTCCCTCCCATCTTAAACCTATTCCTCTTAGTTTTAGACACTTGGTCAGAACCTTTTTCCCCCCTCCAGAATCCATCAACCCTATCATGTCCCTCATAATTTTATAGACTTCTTTTAAGTCTCCCCTCAGCATCCACTGCTCCAGAGAAAACAACCTGAGTTTTTCTAGACTCTTTGTAGCTCATACCCTTTTAATCCAGGCAGCATCCTGCTTAAATGTTTTCTGCATCCTCTCCAAAGCTTCCACATCCTTCCTGTAATATGGTGACCAGAATTGAATGCAATGCCCAGTGTGGTCTAACCAAAGTCTTGTAAAGCTGCAACATTACCTCCTGACTCTTGTCCTCAATTCCCTGACCAATAAAGGCAAGCATACTATATGCCTTTACCACCCTATCTATTTAAGTGGCCACTTTCAGGGAGCTATGGACTTGAACCTCAAGGTCTCTCTATATATCAATACTGTTCAGGGTCCTGCCATTAACTATATACTTACCTCGCACTTACCCAGATTAAACTCCATTTGTTATTTCTCCATTCGTATCTGCAACTGATTTATGTTCCACGTTATCCTTTGACAATCTTCTATACTATCGTGACTCCACTGATCTGTTTCGCCTGCAAACTTGCTAAGCCACTCATCTATATTTTCATCCAAGTCATTTATATAAATCTCAAACAGCAGAGGTCCCAGTACAGATCCCTGCAAAGTACCAGTAGTCACGGTCCTCCAGCCTGAAAAATATCCGTCCACCACTACACTCTACATTTTATAGGTTCAGAATTTGCTTGCCTATGTGGCCAAGTCAATGTGGATCCATGCATCTTAATCTTCTGGATCAGCTTACCATCGGGGACCTTGACAAAAGCCTTACTAAAATCCACATAGACAACACCCACTGCCCTCCATGATCACCTTTGACATCTCCTCAAAGTTCAATCAAGTTAGTAAGACATGACCTACCCTGCACAAAGCTATGCTGGCTGTCCCTACTTAGGCTGTGCTTTTCCAAATGTGTGTAAATCCTATCCCTAAGAATTCTCACCAAACGTTTCCCATCACCATTGTGAACTCACTGGTCTATTGTTTTGAGGATTATCCCTATTTCCCTTCTTGAACAGAGGAACAACATTAGCTACTTGCCAGTCCTCTGGGACCTCCCCAGTGGCTAGCAAGGATACAAAGGCCCCAGCAATCTCCTGTCTTGCTTCCCTCAGTTACTTGGGTAGGTACCATCAGGGCCTGGAGACTTATCCACCTTAATGCTCTTCAAGGGACCTATTACACTTCTTCCTTGATCTCAAAATGCCCTAACATATTAGCATGCTCTACACTAATCTCACTATCCTCCATGACCAAATACCAATACAAAATACTCATTTAGGATCACACCCTCTGCTTCCAAGCACAAGTTGCCTCCTTTATGCTTGAGTGGTCCTACTTTCCCCTAATAATCTTTGTATTTTTCATATATGTATACAACCCCTTGGGATTCTCTTGAACCCTAGTTACCAAGGTTGTTTCATGGCCCCTTCTTGCTCTCCTAATTCCCTGCTTGAGTTCTTTGCTGTTTTGTTCATATTCCTCATGGGCCCTGTCCGGGTTTAGCTTCCTAGACCTTATGTACTTTTTTACCTTTTGACTAAATTCACAACCTTTCTCATTATGCAAGGGTCCCTTACCTTGCCATCCTTGTCCTTCCTCGTCACTGGAACATGCCAGTCCTGAACTCTGATCAGTAGGTCCTTAAACAATTCCCTCATGTCAAGTAACAGCTCCTTCCAATTAACACTCCCTAGCTCCTGTCTAATACTGACGTAATTTGCCTTTTGTTTAGATTAGAGTGGTGCTGGAAAAGCACAGCAGGTCAGGCACCACCCAAGGAGCAGGAAAATCAACATTTCGGGCAATAGCCCTTCATCAGGAATGGAGGCAGGGAGCCTCCAGTGTGGAGAGATAAATGAGAGGGGGGTGGGGGTGGGGAGAATGTAGCAAAGAGCACAATAGGTGAATGGGGGTGGGGATGAAAGTGATAGGTCAGAGGGGAGGGTGGAGTGGATAGATGGGAAGGGAGATTGGCGGACAGTGCTGAGCTGGAAGGTTGGAACTGACATAAGGTGGAGGATGGGGAAATGAGGAAACTGATGAAGTCCACATTGATGTCCTGGGGTTGAAGTGTTCCTCTGGGTGTTGGGTGGTGAGGGAGCGGCGGTGGAGGAGGCCCAGGACCAGCATATCCTCGTCAAAGTGGGAGGGGGAGTTGAAATGTTGGGCCACGTGATGAAGTCCACATTGATGTCCTGGGGTTGAAGTGTTCTGTTGGGTGGTGAGGGAGCGGCGGTGGAGGAGGCCCAGGACCAGCATATCCTCGTCAAAGTGGGAGGGGGAGTTGAAATGTTGGGCCACGGGGCGGTGGGGTTGATTGGTGCGGGTGTCCCAGAGATGTTCCGTAAAGCGCTCTGCGAGGAGGTATCCAGTCTCCCCAGGTGTAGAGGAGACTACATCAGGAGCAACGGGTACAATAAATGACATTGGTGGATGTGCAGGTGAAACTTTGATGGATGTGGAAGGCTCCTTTGGGACCTTGGATGAAGGTGAGGGAGGAGGTGTGGGTGCAGGTTTTGCAATTCCTGCAGTGGCAGGGGAGCGTGGGTTGTAGAGGTGTGTGTGGCCTGACCAGGTAGTCACAGAGGGAACAGTCTTTGCGGAAAGCAGATAGGGATGGGGATGGAAGTATATCTTTGGTGGTGGGGTCCGTTTGGAGGTGGTGGAAATGTCGGCGGATGATGCTGTTCATGCGAAGGTTGGTAGGGTGGAAAGTGAGGACCGGGGTGGGTTCTGTCCTTATTATGGTTGGAGGGGTGAGGAACACTTCAACCCCAGGACATCAATGTGGGCCACCAGTTTCCTCATTTCCCTTCCCCCACCTTACCCCAGTTCCAACCTTCCGGCTCAGCACTGTCCTCATGACCTGTCCTACCTGCCAATCTCCCTTTCCACCTATCCAGTCCACCCTCCTCTCTGACCTATCACCTTGACCCCACCCCCATTCACTTATTGTACTCTTTGCTATCTCCTCCCACATATCTCTGGAGGCTCCCTGCCTCCATTCCTGATGAAGGGCTTTTGCCCAAAACGTCAATTTTCCTGCTCCTCGGGTGCTGCCTGACCTGCAGTGCTTTTCCAGCACCACCCTAATCTAAACTCTGGTTTCCAGCATCTGCAGTCCTCACTTCTGCCTAGTAATTTGCCAGTTTAGTACCTTCCTGCAAGGTCCTGACTTATTCATTGCTATCTTAAAATTTAGGGAGTTATGATCACTGTTTACAAAATGCTCTCCCTAAGGTCAGTCACCTGTCCAGGCTCATTAGCCAATACAATGTCAAGTATGGCCCCGATAGTTGGACTATCCACATACCGCTTGAGGAAATCCTCTTGGATACACTTAATAAATTAAGCCTCTTGCTCGAAGAGAGTCCCACACAATATTGGAGAAATTAAAGTCACCAACTATGACAACTCCGTCATAGTTCTTTCCATAATCTTCCCACAAATTGTTGCTAAATGTCTTGGTGGCTATTGGGGGGCCTATAGTGTAATCCTATCAGAGTGATTGCATCAATCTTACTTTTGAGCTCTTCCTATATTGCCTCAGTGGACGACCCCTTCAATATGTCCTCTCTACCCACCTGCCTTCTTCCCACCCACCCCACCCCCACCCCCACCCCCACCCCCCCAACACACCTCTCCACCTCCTAATGACCCTTATCTCCTCCTGAGCTAGATTGATTTCTTTGTCTAACAAGTTTTAAGGTGGTGAAAGTGAGTACTGCAGATGCTGGAGATTAGAGCCAAAAGTGTGGTGCTGGAAAAGCATAGCCGGTCAGGCAGCATTCGAGAAGAAGGAAAATCGACGTTTTGGGCAAAGGCCCTTCATCAGGAATGGTCAGGTGTAGGTGGGAATGTGGAACTCAAAACAAACAGATCAAATGTGATCTCATTGAATGGCAGAATAGACTCAGAACCGAATGGTCCACATCCACCTCTAATTTGTGTAGTCTTCTACCTTCCTACTTTCCTGTGGTCAGCCCAAGTTTGAAACCCACAAAGTATCATTTCACAGTCCCACTCAGCATTCTATGAAGGGCCCATCAAAGTAACTGCAGTTGACCCTTTTTGTTACTATCCTGCTCCATTGGCAACTAATATCACACCTCCCTTTCCTACCTTACTCCTTTTAACATCACTGTCCCTTTGAGCTCTGCTGGCAGATCACCAAGTTGAATATCCACTCATAAACAAAGCCCTTAGCATCCACAACCTTATTATGGATGTTCTTTTTGATATGTTTTGATGTAATTGAGAGTTAATTTATGGTCCTTCATAGATATATTTTCCATCATTTGTCCTGATTAAGTAAATGAGGTAGTGGCAGAACCTTTGTGCCTTTGTCTCTCCATCAGGTCATACTTTCTATTCTCTTTCATAGCACCTTTTGGTTTGTTTTACCCTTTCCTCCAAGATGATTCTTCTCTACTAACTACACCACCCACCCCAGCCCTTCCCTTCCCTTCCCAGCCTATCCTAAACTTTTGATGGCATTTTCCTAGGCCCTGAACAACAGGCTCATGTCTGGGCAAATTGTGTGGAAAGTCCAGTGAGGCCTTTCTCGAGCAATGATTGACTTCTGACTGACTGACTTACGGATGTCATAATGAGCTCCTTGAGAATGAACCTATTATTCAGGTATATATTGCTTTTTATCATACTCACTGCCAGTGAATCTCCCTTCGTTAAAATGCAGTTTCTTATTCTACCATGCACTGGCTTGAAACTCAATGCCAAGATTCCTTATATGAAAGTTGGAGAAGGTACCTGGGATTTCCAGCTTGCTTCTCTGGGTGATCATCTTGTGCAACTGCCGCCAATGTCTTGAGCAGCAGATGCTGGCATCAATGTGTCAGCCTTACCACACCATTGCACCACATCTCTGATCCACTGACCGAATGCTTCTGAACTTGAAGACTGCATTTAGGGACTTATCTTCACCTAACTGGTATACTGCTACATGTATACTTAGTGTGCAAGTACAGGATTCCTGCTCATAGATGCTACAAGGGTATATCTCAGGGCTGCTTGCTTGCTTGCTCCCTCAATGCACATTTACTTAGCACCTACCTGGATTCCCACAGCATCCCTGCCCTGCCTTGCTTTTCCTTTTTGAGCCCTGCCCCCCTCAGCCAGAGCTTAAAACCTTGCCTTGCTGTTCAATGTAGACCCAAAGCCAGGGAGCTTGTTATGCTTGACATCGATCATTGGGAAAAGGGTGGATATATTGCTGTGCAACAAAACACACTGTCAATCTCAACGCATACAGCATGTGCCTGCACAGTAAACAGACTGTATGTTCATCAACCATACGTCCATTTCTTAAAGCCTAAAGCGGGTAGTACTCAGTCAAAGCAAGAGGGACTGCTGTCAGTCAGGGCTTTTGGTGCAGTCAGTCAAGGGCAGTGTCTGCTCAAGGCCAAGGACTTGGTAATGGTCCCCTAATGGGTCAGGATCAGGGGTTCCATATCACTGCAGGGATTGGACCATGTTGGACCTGGAATGAGTATCCGTAGGGGGAGGTATCAGGGGGCACTGTAAGGTTAAGGAGGTAGAGAATCTCAGCCCTAGGGTTTGGCGGCAGTGATCTGGGATATCAAGGGGAGAAGGACCTTAAAGTGGAGGGGGGGGGATTTTGATATCCAAATGGGACACTGGTGCACAGGAGGTTATGGGAGGGGGTTGATGCCTTAGTCCCGACAGGGGTCACCATGCTGCACGATGCCTGGCGTCACCAAACCATAATGACAGTCCTCAGGGAGGTAAAGTCGAAAGTTGGATTCTCAGTTGGAAGTGTTGTCTGCTACCATGTAGAGGTTTAACAGGATGGGCTGTCCAGGGAATGTGAGGTAGTTAGGGACATGGAGGCTCAGCGGGAGGGCTGGGGCATGCCTGACAACTGGTCCAGCCTGAGACTCGCGGTGTCCAGTGTGGTTTGTTCTATCATCTGCCACATGGGCTATGAACAGGAAATGGCTACAACACGCCTAGAGTGAGCACTGTCAGTGTCAGCTTGATGGCCAAAAATGTGGACTCGACACAAGCCCGTTATGTGACAGGACTGGCGGCAATTTTATTTTTATTTACTCATTTGTGTGATGCAGGGATCACTGGCTGGGCCAGCATTTATTGCCCATCCCTAGTTGCCCCCTTGAGAAGGTGGTGGTCAGAGCCTTCCTGAACTGCTGCAGTCCACCTGCTGTGGTTGACCCACAATGCCCTTCGAGAGGACCAGCAGTGTGCAGCTTCACATCACTCACAACTAGATCAGCATGTGTGTAAAATATATGCATTGTACAGCTGCATTGGGTGTAAATGCTGGTCAGAGGGAACGTTTCCTCAAAGCTTTGTGTCAGTGTGATAGCACAGCAGCTCCAACATTCCCCATATGCCAAAGGCGTGCCAACATGGATTGTGCCATTGACTTCCAGCTCCAGTAATCACTGATGGACATGGACCTCAGAGATCTGTACAGAAGACAGTAAATGCAGACAGCTAATACAAGACATCAGAGCATGCGAAGGGGTATGGAACAATGTCAATCCCCACCTGTGCTGAAAGTATTATTTAAAGGCAAGCCTGTGGTGCCTTTTGTGGTTGATGTGGGTTTGGGAGGAGGTAGGTTCTGTGCACTTGCAGCATGGAGATTGTAATGCCACACTTTAGTGATGAAGTACTCATTGAAATATTTCAGTGTCGAGAGAAGTCAATACCTGGCCCTCCTTGTCAGAATGCTCCATGTTTCACACTATGGAGGAGCATATTAAACCATCATTTATAAGGGGATGCGACTGTTGACTGGTCTCATTGCTAACAATTTGTTCTGTCCCTTATGCTGCTGATACAAGATGCCGTAGCCTGGGACACTGGCACTGACCCGTGCTAACTGCTGGAGTGGGAGCTGTGACCTGACCTGAAAGGGGGATGGGATTGGCTATCCTATCCCAGTGGTTGTCAAGGTTACAGCTGTGTTGAATTGATGTGACTGGATCCTTACAGACAGCCACCAGGGCCTTGTGTGGGATCTCAATCATCGCTACCCACAAAGGCATAAAGACTGATCAATGCCATTTATGCCCGATTACTTCACTTTACCTTGTTTCCTCATGGTGGAGGTGAGTGCTGCAGCCTGGGGAGTAGGGCATGGCTGGCTCCCCCTGGTACATGGTGCCATTGACCTCGCAGAGCTCATTGAGAGAGCCCTATCATAACACAGCAGAGCTCATCAATAGAAAAGGATTCTCTCCCATCACCGTGTAATTGATTTGTGATCACCTCTGCTCCACTTCTTACGGATTGGTGCCGGTATCCCAGGAACTGCCACAAATCCGACATACTCGACAACTTTTGTTTTCCGGCTGCTTTCCAGGGTCTGGATGCCTGACTGGTTACTGAGGGACAAGGGTTATCCACTGCAACGCATTGCTGATCACTCCCTTATATAATTTCCTGACTGAGGCAGAGCGTAGACACAATACAGTCCATTCTTCCCCATTACCTGCATTTCCCTTGGCCAATCCACGTGACCCACACATTATGGGGCAATTTAGCATGGCCAGTCTATCTAATGTACATATCTCTGGACTGTGGGAGGAAACTAGAGCACCCAGAGGAAACCCACACAGATATGGGGAGAACGTGCAAACTCTACACAATCACCCAAGGCTGGAATCAAACCCAGCTCCCTGATGCTGTGAGCAGTGCTAACACTACACTGAGCCAACATGCCTTACAATAGGAGCAGGCAAAGAGGGGATGTGATGGAGGCTAATGAATTGGGAGAGTAGGAACCATCTTCCAAGGAAGAGGAGGATGAGGACATAGAGCAAGAAGAACATCATCTTGTGGATGACAGAATGCCGTGGCTCTGAGCACTATGAGCCAGCTGGAATTCTAGTGGATAAGAACTGAGGGCAGTGATTAATCACTGACTTGTTGTTCAACATGCAAGCAGCTTGTTTACAGTCTGGGAAAGAAATGCAGCCTCTTCTTGGCTTCTGCCCCATTTTGATATTTGCAAACAAAAGTTAATGATCATTTGAGGACTTCCCTTTATGTGATACCCCCACATTAAACAATGTGAAGATGCTGGGGTACAGTGAGCATTGGAGAAGAAGGAGAATAGAGTTTGGGAAGGCTAAAGAAATGGGGTGGCTACAAGCTGGTGAATTACAACCAGGCATTTTTCATAAACAGCCATTGAGGTAGGAATGTATAGTTGCATGTGCAAGAAGTTTCAGCCATGCCACCTCCATGTAGTGAGAAGCACTTGTTTTTGGCTTTTGTGGCAATACATTGACAGTGAACTATAGTTTTCAAGTGTTGGATACAGTTCGTCGGGCTAAAGTGGTCAAAGAGTATGGGAAGAAAGCAGGAACAGAGGACTGAGTTGAATGATCTTATTGAGCAGCAGAACAGTTTGAAGGTCCAAATAGCCTAGTTCTACTCTGTTCTCTATGTTTTTATGTAAGGACAACTCCAGATTACCAATGGTTGATCAGATGTATAGCCAGGATTCAAAGTTGGTGCAGACACCAGGGGTGACAGGCTAGACTGAGATATCCTGACAGGAAGAGTTCTTACAGCTATGGTGTGTGGTAGATCCAGGTTGTCATTGATTTTGATTTGATTTGATTTGGTTTGATTTATTGTTGTCGCATGTACCTAAATACAGTAAAAAGTTTTGCTTTGCGAGCAGTAAAAGCAGATTGTAATGTATAAGGACATACAAATCACAGGGTGCTTAGACAGAGCGAGGCATACAAGGAAGTTTTGCAGATGTAGAATTGAGGTTTCTAAGTGCAGAATGGTTGTAAGAAATGTGCTCACAAAGAGTCGCCCAGTCTCGGCACCATCTTGATGGACAAGACAGGCACGATAGGTTTGGCAGAGGAACGGCATTTTGGAGATGATAGTGCAGGAAAACATGTTAGGCCTTGAGGAGAGAAGCCCTTCTACAATACAACCAAAAAGACACATTCCTTACACAGGCCCTACATTCCTCAGAGATGCCTGCACTGATAGTGCAGGAAAACATGTTAGGCCTTGAGGAGAGAAGCCCTTCTACAATACAACCAAAAAGACACATTCCTTACACAGGCCCTACATTCCTCAGAGATGCCTGCACTATCACATTTCTAGTCCGCTGCACATGTTTGATTTTCATCACTCCACTCGTAATGCCCTATCTTCGCAGCTGCCTTGGCCCTTTGTTGACAAATTCCCTCCCTTAATTTATTTCCCTCTTTATCTCTCTTGCCGCATTGAGAGAATCCTCAGAATCCACCTCTTTGAGTGATAAGAACATAAGGAATAGGAGCAGATGTGGGCCATTCAGCCTCTTGAGGCCTCAGTTCAAAGTAACATGGCTGATCATCTATTTCCACACAATTTTCTTGTCCTAGCATCATGTCTCTTGATGTTATTTTCTTCCATACCTTAATATTTCAATACTTAGCGAAGTGTAACATTCCTTTTAATAACACTCTGTGAAGTGACTTGTGATGTTCTATTACATCAAAGGCACTATGTAAATGTAACTTGTTGATGATGATCGCTGCATTCCCAAAAGGGAGCAGGTAAATAAATAAAAAGAAACACTGAAAATACTCAGCAGATCTAGTAGTATCTGTGGGTGGAAGATAGAGTTATCATTTCAGATGTTAACTCTGTTTCTTACTCCACAGGTCCGGTCAGACCCACTGAGTGTTGCCAGCATTATTTTCATTGTTGCATTGGATGTGGCCGTTGCTGGCAGCATCAGGGTTTGTTGCCCATCAATTATTGCCCTGGAACTGACTGGTTTGCTCAGCCATTTCAGAGGGCAGTTAGGAGTCAACCATGTTGCTGTGGGTGTGATTCACATGTAGGCCAGATGGGGACAGACAGCAGATTTCCTTCCCTAACCAGATAGGATTTTACAATGACTGAAAGTAGTTGCAATGGTCACCAGTACAGACACTAAGCTTTTTTAATTCCAGTTTTTTTATTTCATAAGACCATAAGAAATAGGAGCAGAAATCAGGCCATTCAGCCCATTGAGTCTGCTCCACCATTCAATCCCATTCTCCTGCTTTCTCCCTGTAACCCTTGATCTCCTCAATACTCAAGAACCTATCTATCTCAGTCTTAAATATACTCAATGACCTGGCCTCCACAGCCTTCTGTGGCAATGAATTCCACAGATTCACCATTCTTTGGCTGAAGAAGTTACTCCTTATCTCTGTTCAAATAGGTCTTTCCTTTAGTCTTAATATGTGCTCTCAGGTCCTAGTCTCTCCTACCAATGGAAGCACCTTGCCAACACCTAGTCTGTCCAGGCCATTCAGTATTCTGTGTGTTTCAATTAGATCCCTCCTCATCCTTCTAAATCCATCACGTATAGACCCAGAGTCTTCAAATGTTCCTCATATGTTAAGCTTTTCATTCCTGGGACCATTCTCGTGAACCTCCTCTGAACACGCTCCAGGCCAGTACATCCTTCCTGAGATATCGGGACCAAAACTACGTACAATATTCCAAATTCCACCAGCTGCTGTTGAACCCATATCTCTGGGTTGTTCGCTTGAGCCTCTGAATTACAGGTCAAGTGACCTTGCTGCCATTTCAGATTTCCAGCATTGGGAGTACATTGCTTTTATTGTTGTATAAGCAAAGCACAGATCCATTGGGCTTGCTAAACCAGTTTGCTTTCCATGACTGTGACACTTGTTTTACACAATACTCAATCATTTCTACCTCTATTTACCCTGTTCTGTTCTTAATCTAATCTTCATCCATCATAATAAGACTACAGTTAACCTTTCTTTCAGAAAGCAAAACTAGAGCTCCTGGGTGCCCCAGTGGCAGATTAATTCACATCAGCTTCATCGTAGTAGGCTTCCACAGAAAGCCACAAGATAAATGTTAAGGTAATCACTTTTAATTATGCCTATTGGTCAGGACATGGAAGAAAATTCCTGGTCCCCTCTGCAAATAGAGTAAGGTCTTTTATTGCCAACTAAGAAGGCAATTAGGATTAATTGGTCATCTGAAAAATGACACTTCTGGCAGGATAGTGCCCTCTATAGGCATTGGAGGGTAGAGGTTCTTTTAAAAGAAACAGAATGGAGTAGGCAGAGTTGGGGAGCAAATTGAATGTTATAGTTACCAAGTTCATTCTAACCGCATGTACTTCCTTGGGCCAGTGCCCAACATACACTAATGAGAGAAAAATCATGAAATGTTAATGCCCCAGTGATCATTTTCAACTTGCTTTGCTCCTTGAAACTGAAAGTTCAACTTGTGATTTTTATTTAAACTGAAACCTAAAGGAAGTGTATTATAACCCTTTCAAATTACTTTCATTTTCACTTGCTCATACAAAAAAAGGTATTGAGTATATACCAAAGCAAACAGTTCCAGAAGCTATGGCAGAAAGGAGACAAATCGTGAACCAGGTAGGCTGAAAGACAGTAGAAAACAGCGTTGTGATTATATCTGGAGTTTCATAGTTGTGAGCTAACTGTAAGGCAAATTAGATAGATAGATAGATAGATATATTTGGAGAACAAAGACTGAACCATAAGTGTATGCTTTTGTATATAGCATATGTATATCTATATTTGTGCTTGTGGCTTAGTCTTTTTCTGTCTGTATCTCTGTCTCTGTCTCTCTCTGTAGCTGTGGGTAGCTCTGTATAAATATATCTGTCTATCTTTTTGTTCCTTCATGTCTCTCTTTGTATTTGTACCAATTTCACACTCCTAGGGTTTGTGTTTCTCTCTCTCTCACTCTCACTCTCACTATGCTTTGCCTGTATGTGCTTATCTCTATGTCTTTGTATCATTTTCTGTGCGGCCTCTTGTCTGTCTTTTTGTGTTTCTTCCTTTTCCTCTTTCTGCATTTCACTCTCTGAAATGTGTACATATATATTTGATTCTGCCTCTGTCATATGTGCCTTCCTCTCTGCCCATGTTATTTATGAGCTCCATGTTTGCTGGAATTCCCCTTTAACTGCACTGTTGAAAATGATAGCAACTTGCACAAAGTCAACATGCTAAAGTAAGTCATTTGAAACGGTAGTGAACCTACAGGCTGGATCTAGACAGTAATGATCCTTATAGCCCCATGTCACTGATTGTTTACCTCCTTTAAGTGCCTATTAAACTTGCTCGTGTGATTAGATTAGATTCCTTACAGTGTGGAAACCAGCCCTTCGGCCCAACCAGTTCGCACCAACCCTCCGAAGAGTAACCCACCCAGAACCATTTCCCTCCTAACACTAACACTAGTGGGCAATTTAGCATGACCAATTCACCTGACCTGCACATCTTTGGATTGTGGGAGGAAACGGGAGCACCCGGAGGAAACCCAAGCAGTCACTGGGAGAATGTCTCTGTGGAGTTTGCACAGTCACCCACGGCTGGAATTGAACCTGAGACCCTGGTGCTGTGAGGCAGCAGTGCTAACCACTGAGCCACCGTGCTGCCCTTTTGCTTCTACCACTCTCATGGGCAGTGATTTCCAGGTTGTTACAAATCACTGTGTAAAAATGTTCTTCACATAACCCCAGCAAATGGGGAAGACTTTTAGAACAGAGATAAGGAGAAACTTCTTCAGCCACGGAGTGGTGAATCTGTGGAATTCATTGCCACGGAAGGCTGTGGATGCCAGGTAATTGAGTATATTTAAGACTGAGATAAATAAGTTCTTGAGTATCAAGAGTTACAAGGAGAAAGCAGGAGAATGGGGTTGAGAAACATCAGCCATGATTGAATGGCAGACCAGACTTGATGGGCTGAATGGCCTAATTTCTGCTCCTGCATCTTATTTTCTTAGATTTTACCATTGACTAATGGGAGGGGTTTTTCCTTGTCTACTTTATGTAAACCTGTGATAATTATACGCACCCCTATCAAGTCTCCCACATTCCATCCTTGCTCCAAGGACAACAAATCCATCCTTCCCACTGTAGCCTTGTAATGAAACCTCACCATCCCTGGACTGATTCTTTTTAATACTCAGCAAGTCTGGCAGCATCTGTGGAGAGAAAGCAGGGTTAACGTTTCTGGTTTAGTGACCCTTCCTTAGAACTGATGGTAGCAAGGAAAAAGTTGTTTATTATGCAGAAAATGGGCTGGTGAGAAGGTGTAAGGAGTAAGTGATACATGGAGATAGAGCCCAAAGAGAGAGAAGAATAGATGGACAGACAAAGGAATGGATAATGGTCAGCCTAGGAGAATGAATGGCTACTAATGGAGACTATTAATGGCTAACAATGGATTGTGTATAGTAGGAGACCATGTGTAACAAGTCCCGGCGTGTGGGGTATGGGGTAAGGACATGGGAGAAGGTGCCTCAAGCCCTAAAATTGATGAACTTGATATAGGGTCCAAAAAGCTGTAGAGTTTCCAATAGAAAATGAGGTGTTGCTCTTCCAAGCTGAGCTTTGCTGGAGCACTGCAGTGAGCCTGAGACAGAGGCGTTGGCCAGGGAACAGGTGGTGTGTTAAAGTGGCAGGCTACAGGAAGCTCGGGGTCATTTTTGCAGGCAGAACATAGGTGTTCTGTGAAGCGTTCACCCAGTACATGCTTTGTTTCCCCAATGTAGAGGAGACCGCACTGTGAGCAGCGAATGCAGTAGACTAAATTGCGTGAAGTGCAAGTAAAGTGCTGCTTCATCTGGAAGGTATGTTTGGGCTTTTGGATACCGAGGAAGGAGGAGATAAATGGGCAGTTGTTACACCTTCAGGGATTGCAGGGGAAGGTGCTGTGGGGGTGGGGTGCGTCTTGGTAGTGAATGAGGAGTGGACCAGGGTGTCTCAGAGAGAACGGTCCCTACGGAAGGCAAACAAGGGAGGGGAGGGGAATATAGAGTCATACAGCACAGAAACGAACCCTTTGGTGCAACCAAACCATGCCAACCATAATCCCAAACTAAACTAGTCCCACCTGCCTGTGCTTGGCCTCTATCCCTCCAAATATTTCTTATTCATGTACTACCTAAATGTCTTTTAAATGTTGTAACTGTACCCGCATCAACCACTTCTTCTGGAATTTCATTCCCCACACAAATCACTTTCTATGTAAAAAAAAAATGACCCCTCATGTCTTTTTAAAATATTTCTGCTCTCCCCTCAAAAATATGCCCCCTTGTCTTGAAATCTCCAGCCTTAGGGAAAAGATATGCCATTCACCTTAACTATACCCCTTATTTTATAAACCTCTTTAAGGTCACCTCTCAACCTCCTGTATTCCAGTGAAAAATGTCTCAGCCTTTGCTTATAACTCAAACCTTCCATTACTGGCAACATCCTGTGTCTATTGGTGGCATCCTGTTGGAGTGGTAGAAATGGCAGCTAATGATCCTCAGGGTGTGGATGCTGATGAGATGGAAGGTGAGGACAAGGGAGACCATATCGCTGTTGTAGGTGGGAAGAGGGGAGGTGAGGGCAGAAGTGCAGGAGATGGGTCGGACCCTAAAGGCCCTGTTAACAACAGTGCTAGGGAATCCTCGGTTGAGGAAGACGTTGGACATTTCAGAGGCTCCCATGTCGAAGTTGGCATCATCAGAACAGATGTGATGGAGACGGAGGAACTGGGAGAAAGGAATAGGGTCTTTACAGGAAGCAGGATGTGAGGATGTATGATCAAGGTAACTGTGAGAGTCGGTGGGTTTACAGTAGATATTGGTGGGCAGCCTATCCCCAGAAATGGAAACAGATGTCAAGGAAGGGAATGAGGGAGTCAGAGATAGACCAGATGAAAGTGAGGGTGAGGTGGAAATTGGAAGCGAAATTAATAAACTTTTCCAGTTCTGAACTGGAAAAGGAAGCAGCACTGATGTCATTGGTATAGCAGAGAAACAGTTGTGGGCGGGGGCTGGAATAGGAGTGGAAAAAGGAATGTTCCACATACCTCACAAGGACAGGCATAACTAAGGCCCTTGCAGGTACCCATGGCCAGCCACCCTTCTGATCTGAAGAAAGTGAGAGGAGTTAAAAAAGTTGTTCAGGTTGAGAATGAGCTTGGCCAGGTGGAAGAGGCTGATGACGGATGGGGACAAATCAGACCTTTTTTCCAGGAAGAAGTAGAGAGCACTGAGACCATTCTGGTGGGGTTGGACATGTAAAGGGTTTGCCTGTCCATTGGAAAGAAGAGGTGACTAGAGCCCACAAACTTGAATTTCTAAAACTGATGTAATGCATCAGAGGGATCACGGGTGTAAGTGGGAAGGCACTGGATGAAGTGAGAAAAATAATTGGGTCGAGATGGGAAGAAATGGGTTCTGTGGGGCAGGAGCAGACATGTGGATTCTGGGAAGGAGGTAACAGTGACCAGTGCGGAGTTGGAAGACTATGAGCTTGGAGGCAGAGAGAAGGAGATCACCAGATGAAATGAAGTTAGTTACTGTAGTAGACATAATGGCCTGATGTTCCATGGTGGGACCATGGTCCAGAGGGAGATAGAAGGAGGTGTCTGAGAGCTGGCCATCAGCCTCTGCAATGTAGAGGTCAGTCTGCCAGACAATAACAGCATCACCCTTGTTAGTAAGGCCCTGGTCAGAAAATTATGGCGAATCTCCTCTGCAACCTGTTAAGAACTTACCCATTTTTCTAAAGTGTAGTGAACAGAACAATGCTCACTATTTGAGGACTAACTGAAGGTTAGCATAAGGTTCAGCATAACTTCCCTGTTTTTGTACTCAGTGTCATCGTTTATGAAACTCAAGTTCCTATATATTTTGCTAACTGAGTCTCAGTTTGTGCTTCCAACTTTAGTGTTGTTTTATTACTTTAAGAGCAGAACTGCTTTAGGAGCTGACTTTGTTAACCAGCCACAGAACAGGATGACACCACTTTTCCAGCAGCCATGAAGAGTCCAAGAAGCATCATATTAGACTGAGGATGCGTGCATCAGTTGTTCTGTAACTGCGATTTAGCATTTTACCAATTAAGTAAACCTGTTTTAAATTTTCAAGTAAATTTAACTTGCATTACTTATCAATCCAGGACAAGAGTGGTAATTCTGTGTCGAAGTATAGAACACAAGAAAGATCCCCTTACGCATCCCCATGTCCCCCTCATTCTGAATATTGTTTAGAAATATGATATTAAGTCAATCTTGCCCCTCCCCATCCCAATTGCCAAATTGCAGGATTTTGCATTTCTTCATATTAAATTTTGTCTCCCACTTGTCTGCTCATTCTGCTGGTTCACTTTTTGCCACTCCTCCAGGTTTTGGAATTGTACTCCATGTTCTAATGTCCAAGCCAGTTATATATTGCAAAGAAAAAGCAGTCTTACAGACTCCTTGTGAACACCACTGTCTGTCACATTGCTGTCTGATAAACAACCATGTACAGCTCCTTTCTGTCCTTGAACTGATTTTTTTATCCAACTGCGTACTAGCCCTTCTGTTCTACAAATCTCAGTTTTGTTAACCAGCCTTTTTTGTGGCACCTTGTCAACCTGTTTCTTAAAATCCATATAAATCTCACCCACAGATTCCCTCCAGCAATCTTCTGTTTCTTCATCAAGAAATTCAGTTTGCTGAAACAAGCATAATCTGCTTTTTAAGTGTCTTTGCTGGCTATTCTTAATGAATTGAACACTTTCCTGTTACTTTTTCCCCTGATTAAAGATACCAAAACCTTACCAATGACTGACTTGAAACCAACTAGCCTATAGTTGCTCAGACTGTCCATCCACACTTTCTTGAATAAAGGTGTTACATTCACAATCTCTGAACCTCTGGCATCGCCTCTATATTTAGAGAAGCTGGAAAAATTAAGGGAATCCCTTCCTCTATATTTTCCACCCACTTCCTTTAGAACACAAGATGCAAGCTAAGGGACCTATCTACCACTAAGCTTAGCCTATCAGCTACCTCCTCCCTTCCAATTGTCACATTATCCATGACCTCTACTTTCTCCTTTTATCTCCAATATTGTTTTCAGATTCCTCTCCCTTAGCAAAAACTAATACCAAGACATCATTAAGTGCTCCAGAATTACCTTACACCTCTAAACATTTACTATCCATTTGTTCCTAATGGGAGTCATTCCATCTCTCACTTGCCCACTTACTATCAAATCATTAATAGAAAATTTTTGGATTCCCTTTTATGTTGACTGTCTTTCTATTCTCATTTACCGGCCTTCTTCACCTACTCTTTCAATGTGTTGTGTTTGACCTGGTTTCCATTTGCAGAATCCACCTGAGCTACACAATCCTGTTTTGTTTTCATTCATCACAACATCTGTCTCCTCCAAAATCTCAGGAGTCCTGTTTTTGGCTTTGTTTGTTTTTGTCCTTCTTGGAATACATGCAAAGGACCAGTACCTTAAGGTCACCCACTGTTCTGTTCCATAATATAGTCACTGATAAGTCTGACAAAGAATTGAGGATAAACCTGTTTATGCAGAGAGTGGTGGAACTGTGAAAGGAACATTGTATTTGAGGAGGGGGAGTGTAGTGATTGGAATTAGGTTGGCAGGTTGATCTGAGTATGAGATGGAAATGTGTTGCTGGAAAAGCGCAGCAGGTCAGGTAGCATCTAGGGAACAGGAGAATCGACGTTTCGGGCATTAGCCCTTCTTCAGGCTGAGTATGAGTCAAGATTAGAATGGTGCTGAAAAGCACAGCAGGTCAGGCAGCATTCAAGGAGCAGGAAAATTGATGTTTTGGGCAGGAGCCCTTTATCAGTACAGCCCCTGATTGGCCCAGGTTAACAGCCCCAATCAGGGAGCCCTGGCAGACAGATATACACAGGAGTCTCAGTGAGTCTCCTCACACGAAGGACTGACTCTGAGCTGGCTGGTCAGAGTCCATGTATTGTGCCTGTGTAAATAAAGGATGACTTGGTGATGGGATACTAGCCTCTGTGGAGTTATTTCAGAGAGACAATTAGAGCCAAGATTAAATCAGGAGGATTCGGAAGGAGGTCCATGTAGAACCCAACTAGGAGTGATTAAAGTTAAAGGGACTGCTCTGTTTCTGTGCTATGTGTTATGTTATCCTTTGTACTTTAGCACGAGTCAGTGCCATTAGGAGGAAATGGGAGATTCATTTCTGGAATGAAATTTTGCCAAAAGATCCACTGGAGTTCATTGCAGTTAAAGATGTTTATTACAGACTGAGAGAGAGACCGGAGTCTTACATTAATCTTGTTGTCCCTTGCTTTCTTTGTTGCTAACGTGTTTTTATTGAAAATTTCTCTCTGGATTTGGGACTTGCTAGCAAGGCTATATTGCTCACCCAAAGCTGTGTTTGTGAACAAGATAGTGAGGCTTCCTCTACAACTGTTGAAGTTCATACTCTGAAGGTTAATGCTCAATACTTTTTATTGACCTTGTGACGATTTGTGACAATCTTGCTACTTTTGAAACATTAAACTTTGGTATTAGGTAGAAAATTGGGCCACATTGGAGGGACTTTATTTCAAGAGAAATAGATAGCCAGCTGTGAACAGGGCATTGTTTTCATAAAGTGCGCTGCATGTATTAACTGGCTTACTTTGTGGCTACAACACTAAATTGCCAACAGGATCTGTTCTAGATATCATGCAACAGGAACTAGGAGGAAAGACCAGTAGATTGTCCATGGAAATATGGAAATACTGAAGGGAGTTCACACTCTTGAGGAAATCAATTCTATCAGAATAAGAATTGTTTCTTTCCCTCTGTCACAGCAAGAGCAGGACATCGGTCACGCTATGGATAGTGGTGGGGGAGCGAGCCAAGAAGCAGAAAGCAACAGCTCCGGAAATCTGCTCATTCGGATTATGTTACCAATGCTCGGTCAGGTAAGGGTACTGCTCAACACTGACACAATGGCCACGAACTTAGTGATTGTTCTGTACCATAGGAACAGATCAAGGTCATTCAGAAGAACAGCTGTTACAGCAGCCGTTTTGGACACAGCAAGATGCCATGAATGCAATGAGTAAGCCGTTAGTCTGTTTTTAGAAGCAGTAATTGAGAAAGGAAATGTTAGGCTCCACACCAGGAGAACACTTGTTCTTCTTCATGTGATGTCATGGAATCTTTATTATCTGCCCCTCCTGGTGCTTGTATAAATATCATGACAGAGTTCTGGATGCTTTTGACAGATGAGGATTGAAACTATACCAATGCAAACTAGTGAACATTTGCGAATGATTTACACTATTTACAACTATTAGTGAGGGTTTGATTCCACTCTCAGGTGAATGCCTGTGTGGTGTTTGCATGTTCTCCCCCGTGTCTGTGTGGGTTTCATCAGGGTGCTCCAATTCCCTCCCACAGTTGAAGAATGTGCAGGTCAGATGGATTGGCCATGGGAAATTGCTCATAGTTTAGGGTGTAGGTTTGCTCGCTGAGCTGTAGGTTTGATATCCAGACGTTTCATTACCTGGCTAGGTAACATCATCAGTGGTGCCCTCCAAGTGAAGCGAAGCTGTTGTCTCCTGCTTTCTATTTATATCTTTCTCCTGGATGGGGTTCCTGGGGTTTGTGGTGATGTCATTTCCTGTTTGTTTTCTGAGGGGTTAATAGATGGCATCTAGATCTATATGCTTGTTTATGCCGTTGTGGTTGGAGTGCCAGGTCTCCAGGAATTCTCTGGCATGTCTTTGTTAGCCTGTCCCAGGATAGATGTGTTGTCCCAGTTGAAATGGTGTTTCTTTTTTTTGGCTGTGACAAAACACAGCCAGAAACCCTAACCTCCTTACCATATATCAAAGAAGTTTCAGAAATGACAGCCAGACTACTGAGACCACTCGGAATCCTAGTAGCACACAAACCCACCAACACTCTCAAACAAAAACTACAAACTTAAAAGACCCAGTACAACCCATGGACAAAACCAACGTCATCTATAAAATCTATGCAAGGACTGCCACAAACACTACGTAGGACAAACAGGAAGAAAGTTAGCCACCAGGATACATGAACACCAGCTAGCCACAAAAAGACATGACCCCCTCTCCCTCATAGCCCTACACACGAATGAAAAAAAAACACCATTTCGACTGGGACAACATATCTATCCTGGGACAGGCTAAGCAAAGACATGCCAGAGAATTCCTGTAATGAAACGTCTGGATATCAAACCTTCAGCTCAGCGAGCAAACCTACACCCTAAACCTCAACCTTCACAAACCTTGCGATTGCTCATAGTGTCCAGAGTTGTGCAGGCTAAGTCGATTCGCTATGGAGAATGCAGGGTTACAGGAATAGGGTAAGGGGTTGGGTTTGGGTGGAATGCTCTTCAGAGGGTCGGTGTGGATGCGATGGGCCAAATAGCCTGCTTCCACACTGTAGCAATTCTATAATGTGAAGAGTGATTGCTTCGAACACTGTTGAGTGGCTGGATTTATCTTGCACCAGGCACACGGGGCTTGGGACCCAGTTCCATAAAACCAGTTTCTCAACCTTCCCATTTCACTTTCCCATACCTCTTGATCCTTCCTGGACTGCATAACACAACTCCGAATGGGCAATGCACCCACCAATCCAATTATTGAGAGTGAATATAGATAAAAGAATTATGGATACTGTAAATCAAAAACAGAAACAGAAATCACTGGAAAAGCTCAGCAGGTCTGGCAGCATCTGTGAAGAGAACTCAGTTAATGCTTCAGGTCTAGTGACCCTTCCTCAGAACTGATGGTAGCTCGGAAAATGTCAGTTTTTATGCAGAAGATAGGGTGGTGGGAGGGCGTAAGGAGTAAACGATGAGTGAGGATAGAGCCTCAAGAGAGAGAAGAACAATTGTACAGACAAAGGAGTGGATAATGATCTGGCTAGGAGGGTGAATAGCTATTAATGGAGACTGTTAGTGGCTAACAATAGGTGGTGTGTAATGGCAGACTATGTGATAACAAGGCCTGGTGTGGAGATTGGGGGCTGGTAGATAAGAGAGGTCAAGCCCTGAAGTTATTGAACTCGATGTTGAGTCCAGAACGCTGCAAGGTCTCCAAACAGAAAATGAGATGTTGTTCTTCCAGCCTGCACTGACCTTCGTTGGAGCACTGCAGCAGGCCTGAGACAGAAATGTTGGCCGGGGAACAGGGTGGCATGTTAAAGTGGCAGGCAGCTGGAAGCTCAGGGTCTTATCTGCGGGCAGAATGTAGGTGTTCTGCAAAGTGGTCACCCAGTTTCATTTCGCCAATGCAGAGGAGACCACATTGTGAGCAGCGAATGCAATAGACTAGATTGAGTGAAATGGAGATAAAGTACTGCTTCACCTGGAAGTATGTTTGGGCCCTTGGATACTGAGGAGGGAGGAGGTAAATGGGCAGGTGTTATACTTTCAGCGATTTGCAGGGAAAGGTACTATGGGGCTTTGGGGGGCGTGGTCTTGGGAGTGAAGGAAGAGTGGACCAGAGTGTCCTGGAGGGAACAGTCCCTGCAGAAGGTGGACAAGGAAGGGAAGGGGAATATGGCATCTCACTGGAGGTGGCAGAAATGGCAGCTAATTATTTTCTGGATGTGGGTGTTGGTGGGATGGTAGGTAAGGACAAGGGATACCCGATTGCGGTTGTGGGAGGGAAGAGAGGGGGTCGGGGTGAAGTGAGAGATAGATTGGACTCATTTGAGGGCCCTGTCAACAATGTTGCTGGGGAATTCTCAGTTGAGGAAGAAGGTGAACATTTCGGAGGCTCCATTGAGTGGAAAGGCAAATTGTGCAGAGGATGTGGAGGGTCTGCAGAGAGATTTAGATAGGTTAAATGTGTGAGCAAAGGTCTGGCAGATGGAGTATAATGTTGGTAAATGTCAGATTATCCACTTTGGAAGTAAAAATAGTCGGTCAGAGTATTATTGAAATGGTGAAAGATTGCAGCGTGCTGTTGTGCAGAGGGACTTAGGAGTCCTTGCACCTGAATCGCTCTGTAGGTGCAACAGGGAATCAGGAAGGCAAACAGAATTTTGGCTTTCATTGCTAGAGGGATTGATTATGAGAGCAGGGAGATTCTGCTGCAATTGTATGAGGTGTCGGTGAGGTCACTTCTGGAGTATTCCGTGCAGTTCTGGTCTCCTTATTTGAGGAAGGATATACTGGCTTTGGAGGCGATGCAAAGGAGGTTCACCAGGTTGATTCCAGAAATGAGGGGGTTACCCTATGAGGAGAGGTTTACCCATCTGGGGCAATACTCGCTAGAATTTAGAAGAATATGTGTTCATCTTAGAGAAACATATAAAATTATGATAGGGATAGATTAGATAGAGGCAGGCAAGTTGTTTCCACTGATGAGTGAGACTAGGACTAGGAGACATGGCATCAAGATTAGGGGAGTCGATTTAGGACAGAGACGAGGAGAAACTGCTTTTTCCAGAGAGTAGTGAATCTATGGAAGTCTCTACCCAAGGAAGCGACAGAGGCAGCTTCATTAAATCTATTCAAGACACAGTTGGATGAGTTTTTGCATGGTAAGCAAATTAAGGGTTATGGGGATAATATGGTTAGGAGGAGCTGAGACATTAGATAGATCAGCTATGATCATAATGATCTGGAAGAGGGCATTGTTGGTCTGATCAGTAAGTTTGCAGATGACATGAAGATTGGTGGAGTAGCAGAAAGCATAGGGGATGGTCAAAGAATACAGGAGAATATGGATAGACTGGAGAGTTGGGCAGAGAAGTGACAGATGCAGTTTAATCCAGGCAAATTTGAGGTGATGCATTTTGGAAGGTCTAATTCTAGAGCGAACATTACTGTAAACTGAAGAGTCTTGGGAAATGTTGATGAGCAGAGAGACCTGGGAGTTCAGGTCCACTGTACTCTGAAGGTGGCTGTACAGGTGGATAGAATGGTCAAGAAGGCATATGGTGTGCTTGCCTTCATTGGATGGGGTATTGAATACAAGAGCTGGCAGGTCATGTTAAAATTATACAAGACTTTAGTTTAGTCGCATTTAGAATACTGTGTACAGTTCTGGTCGCCACATTACCGAAAGGATTTGGACGCTTTGGAGAGGGTGAAGAGAAGGTTAATGAGGATGTTGCTTGGTTATGGAAGGTGCTAGCTATGAAGAGAGGTCGAGTAGATTAAGATTGTTTTTATTAGAAAAAAGGAGATTGAGGGGGGACCCTGATTGCGGTCTACAAAATCATGAAGCGTATAGCCAGGGTAGATTGAGATAAGCATTTTCCCAGGGTGAGGGATTCAATAACGAGAGATCACGTGTTTTAGGTGAGAAGTGAAAAGTTTAAGGGGGACACATGTGGAAAGTACTTTACACAGAGGATGGTAGGTACCTGGAAAGCATTGCCAGCAGAGGTAGTAGAGGCAGGCATGGGAGATTAATTTAAGGTGCATCTGGACAGATGCATGAGCAGGTGGGGAGCAGAGGGATACAGATCCTTAAGAATTGGGTGATAGGTTTAGACAGTGGATTTGGCCGGCTCAGGCTTGGAGGGCCGAAGAGTCTGTTCCTAGGCTGTAAATTTTCTTTGTTCGTTATTCTATCTTAATGAATGGCGGAGCAGGCTCAATGGGCCAAATGACCACCTTCTATTACAATGAAACTATGTGACAGAGATGGAGGAACTAGTAGAATGAAGTAGAGTCTTTACAGGAAACAGGGTGAGAGGATGTATAGTCCAGGTAACTGTGGGAATCAGTGGGTTTACAATGGATGTTAGTGGCCAGTCTATCCCCAGAAATAGAGACAGAGATGTTGAGGA
Organism: Chiloscyllium plagiosum; assembly: GCF_004010195.1. Classification (NCBI taxonomy): domain Eukaryota; kingdom Metazoa; phylum Chordata; class Chondrichthyes; order Orectolobiformes; family Hemiscylliidae; genus Chiloscyllium; species Chiloscyllium plagiosum. The sequence continues at coordinate 108,819,656 of NC_057714.1, read as the reverse complement.
AGGGAAAGGAAGAGTCAGAGATGGACCAGGTAAAAGTGAGGGCAGGGTGGAAATTGGAAGCGATTATAGACCTGGCCTACAAAAGCCAAGCAGTTGTGCAAAACCTACTGAAAGCAGTTCACCTCAGCTGAAATATTGTGCCCAATTTTATTACACTTGAGGAAAGCTTTGAAGAGTTTACAAAAGAGATTTATTAGAATCATTCTGGGGATGCGAGATTTTAGTTAGATTGAAGAAGCTCCATTTATTCTTCTTGGAGCTGTAATAAGCAGAGGAGATTTGGTTAAGGCACTTAAAATCATGAAGGATTTAGATAGAGCAATTGTTCCCATTTCCTGAAAGGCCAATAACGAGTGAGCATAAATTTAAAGTGAGCATAAAAACAGATGGACTGGGAGATGTAATGGATGCTCTCAAGCCTGCTCCACCATTCAATAAAATCATGGCTACTGTGATTGGGGCCTTAATGCCATTTTCTCCCTGTTCCCCATACCCTTGATTCAGTTGTAGGTCAACAATCTATCTAACTCCGCTTCAAATATATGAAAGGATACATGCTCCAAAGATTGACGTCCCTCCAAGAGAAAGCTGCTTGTTTTGAGATCATGTAATTCGAGGAAGAATCAGAGGCAACTTAAGCAATCACCTCCATAAACAGCAAATAGTTAAGGTTTGGAATGTAAAGTCCAATCAGGAAGAGATTCCATAGTAGCATTCAAAAGTGAATTGGTTGGATAATAGTTGAAGGAGAAAGGCATTGAAAGGAGGAACATGGGAATAAAGATAAGGAGCCTAGTGGATTGTAGCATAGTGGAAAATATACTCAACCAGTCAGCCAGAAGGTTGGAATAATGCTGTAGAGACATGTCAAATCTTACCACAATAGCTAGGGATATTCAAATTTAACTAATTAGTCATTTGATAATACAGAAGTTGAATTTTGCTGAAAAATACACATTTTTGTCAAAGCTGTTCACTTTACATTGATCAGGACAATTTGCAAGAAATACCAAACTGAAAGAAATACAACATTTATACAAATTAGAGAAGAGTACTGGTTGTTTGGCAAATAGAATCTGATTAGTCATGGCACTGCCATGGACACTGCACCAGTTAATGATGACTGACAGTTAACTGCCTAGTTTTACTAGGTATACAAGATAATGAAAGATAATGAGAGGCATGGGTAAAGTCAATAACCAGAGATTTTTCCCCAGGGTAGGATTGACTGGCACAAGTGGTCATAGCTTTAAGCTATTAGGGGAAAGGTATAGAGGGGATGTCAGAGGAAGGTTCTTTGCGCAGAGAATTGTGAATGCATGGAATGCGTTGCCAGCTGTGGTGGTGGAACCAGAGTCATTAGGGATATTTAAGCGATTGCTGGACATGGATAGCAGTGAATTGAGGGATGCATAGGTTAAGTTATTTTATTTTACATTAGGATTAATCCTTGGCACAACATCATGGGCCAAAGGGCCTGTTCTGTGCTGTACTTTTCTATGTTCTATGTTCTAGTTTAGTTTAAATTTTAAACAAGGCAGGTTGACTCAGATAGGTCAAGACATTGGCCTGAGAAATGAACACAAGAATGGCTGTAAGTTACTTTGTTGTGTTGAAATAGTCGCAATATCTGTACAGGTTCTGAGTCTACAGAACAGGGCCCTGTAATATATGTAACTTCCACTACATACAAATGTGCCACACTGCAAAATAAACCGACACTCTCTTCATATCATTAGAAATGTTGTTTTCCCTTCACTTGGTATTTCTTGTGAATTATCCTGATGAGTTCAAGGTGAAAATCTTCAACAAAATGTATATGTTCTCAGCAGAACTTCAAACATTTAATAATCAGATTCCACTGCAAATGTACCTGCATCACCAGTGAAGATCTAGACCCTTCCAAAGGGGCCTTTTAGTTTGAGATCAGTCAAAAGAATCACTAGGAGTACTGTCTGTTTAAAGCAAGGTTACCAGTTTAATAAAATAAGGCAGCCTGGCACAGATTTGTCCAGCAACATGGAGGTTAAAAGCTTCTGTGTTCCATGGAGAAATGGCACAATTATATTCAAAAATTACACATTATTTATATGTTTTTTAAGAGGTAGTACAGCCTTAATTACAAGAAAAGACCAATAACCTATAATAAGGTGACATGGTTTACAGCAGGTTAATTCAATGATATTCCCCGGGATAGGGTTCTTAATTTATGTAGAGCACCATTCCATGCAAGCAATTCAAGGTTAGTTCGAATACCAAATCACTGTCTTATGATTCATATTATGAAAAATCCATTGTTCTCTCTTATTTCTAAATAAAGCATCAGTTCAAGTTCACACAGTCAAATCATTACTTGCAGCCAGTTTGTTGTGTTACTTTAAATTGAAAAGCCATTTTTGCTTAATAAAAATTGACAGATACTTGTTGCTTCTGACAACTGCCTAAATTCAAATTTTAGACCCTCACCAGGACTGTGTCTTCAAGAAAGTGCGTCATCAATACTTCCTCTAAAGCAACTAGTGTTAGACAATAAATGCTGGTCTCACTGTGATGTTTGCATGCCAAGGATGAATTAAAAAATAAATGGATTATTCTTTGAAAGGCACAACACCGTCTCGAAGGGCTAATTGGCCTCTTTCTGTGCTATTTTTCATGTGACAGTTCAATTGTCCTTTTTGTTTTACAAAATGTAAGCTTGTTTTGCTTTTCACTGTTTAAGCTCTCTTTTACTTTTCAGGGAAAAGAAAGAAAAATACAGATCACTATTTCTCCAAATGCCACAGGTCTTCAGTTCTACAATGAGTAAGCAATGATTGATGTTGTGATTGGATGTTAATGGACATTTGAGATAACAAAATCAATTGGACCCAGTGATAAAGCACATACAATCCTAGCTCTTTTCTGCTCTTGATGTAATGATAAAAAAGGCAAACATAGACAATTTTTCACAAATAATCCTTTTCTTAGCCATTTCCTATCTCTTTTCATTGATTAATCTGTAATTAACTTAATCACTTTTTTCTCAGAATCTCAAAGGAGTTACCAAATATTGATGTCGAAAATATGGAATTAATATATAAAGGGAAGTTTCTGGATAAGTGTAAGTACAAATTCTAAAATTCTTACCACACAATTCTTACCTCCAAAACAGGTATACCATTTTGGATACTGTTGGGAGAGATGGCTCACCCGGGGAGCCCTCCTGTTCAGAAGGGCAGGAAAAAACTCATAGGGCCAGAGTCATAGGGAATTCTATTATAAGGGGAGGAGATAGACAGTCCTGTGGCCTATAAAGAGACTCCCAGATGCTCGGGTCAGGGATGTCACCTGTTGGCTGCAGAACATTCTGAAAGGGGAGGGTGAACAGCCAATTGTCATGGTGCACATTGATGCCAATGATAAAAGTAAAAAATGAGATGAGGTCCTGAAAGCAGAATTCAGGGAGCTAGGAGAGTGATCTCAGGATTGCTACCAGTGTCATGTGCTAGCCAAGGTAGAAATGGAAGAATAGGCAGGATGAACATGTGGCTTGAGGGATGGTGTAAGAGGGAGGCGTTCAGATTTGTTGGACAATCAGACCAGTTCTGGGGAAGGTGGGACTATTACAAATTGGACGGTCTACACCTGCACCAGACTGGAACTCATGTCCTTGGGGAGTTTTTGCTACTGCTTTTGGGGAGGATTTAAACTAATGTGGCAGGGGGCTGGGAACCAGAAGAGAAGACTTAGTAGACAGTGAGGTGGAAACTAGAGACTGTAAGGAACAAGATCATGAAGTTAGCATTACCAAGGGGAAGAGTAGACAGAAAGCAGATGAACACAAAGGAACTGGTGGTCTGAAGTGCGTATGCTTTAATGCAAGGAATATAGTGGATAAGGCAGATGAACTTAGGGCTTGGATTGGAGCCTGGGAGTATGACGTTATTGCGATCACAGAGATTTGGTTGAAGGAAGGGCATGATGATTGGCAAGTAAATGTTCCAGGATATAGATGCTTCAGACAGAACAGGGAGAGAAGTAAAAGGAGGGGAGGAGTTGCATTGCTGGTCAGGGATGATATCATGGCTGTGCTAAAGGAGGACACTATAGAGGGCTTGAGCAGTGAGGCATTATGGGTGGAGCTGAGAAATAAGAAGGGTGCAGTTACATTATTGGGGCTGTACTACAGGCCTCCCAACAGTGAGCTTGAGGTAGAAGAACAAATAGGTAAACAAATTATGGAAAGATAGGCAGATGATGAAGGGCTTTTGCCTGAAACGTCGATTTTCCTGCTCCTCGGATGCTGCCTTACCTACTGTGCTTTTCTAGCACCACTCTAATCTTATGGAAAGATGTAGAGGCAGCAGGGTAGTGGTGATGGGAGATTTTAATTTTCCCAACATTGACTGGGACACTTAGTGTCAGAGGTCTGAATGGGGCAGAATTTATAAGGAGCATCCAGGAAAGTTTTCTAGAGCAATATGTCAATAGTCCAAATAGGGCAACAGGGTGGTGGTGATGGGAGATTTTAATTTTCCCAACATTGACTGGGACACTTAGTGTCAGAGGTCTGAATGGGGCAGAATTTGTAAGGAGCATCCAGGAAAGTTTTCTAGAGCAGTATGTCAATAGTCCAAATAGGGAAGGGGCCATATTGGACCTGGTGTTGGGGAATGACCCAGGCCAGGTGGTAGAAGTTGCAGTGGGAGATTTCTTTGGTAATAGTGACCACAATTCTGTAAGGTTTAGAATACTCTTAGAGAAAGATGAGAGTGGTCCTAAGGGAAGTGTACTAAACTGGGCCAAGGCCAATTATATCAAAATTAGGCAGGAGCTGGAAAATATGGATTGGACACAGCTATTTGAAGGGAAGTCCATATTTGATATGTGGGAGTCTTTCAAAGATAGGTTGAAGATAGTGCAGGATAGGCATGTCCATCTGAAAACCAGGGATAGGAAAGGCAAGATTCATGAACCGTGGATGACAGGAGAAATTATGCTAGGAGAAAGTGAGGACTGCAGATGCTGGAGATCAGAGCTAAAAAATGTGTTGCTGGAAAAGAGCAGCAGGTCAGGCAGCATCAAAGGAGCAGGAGAATCGACGTTTTGGGCATAATTCCTGAAGAAGGGCTTATGCCCACAACGTTGATTCTCCTGCTCCTTTGATGCTGCCTGACCTGCTTCACTTTTCCAGCAACACATTTTTCAGTTCAGGAGAAATTATGCGCATAGTCAAGAGGAAAAGGGAAGCGTACATAAGGTCCAGGCAGCTAAGAACAGAACAGGCTTTGGAGGAATATTGGGAGAGTAGGACCAATCTTAAACAAGGAATCAAGCAAGCTAAAAGGGGTCATGAGATAACTTTAGCGAGCAGAATTAAGGAGAATCCCAAGGCCTTTTATTCATATATAAGAGGGAACTAGAGAAAGGGTTGGTCCATTAAAGATAAGGAAGGAAAGTTGTGTGTCGTACCTGAGAAAATGGGAGCGATTCTCAATGATTACTTTGCATCAGTGTTCACTGAGGAGAGGGACCTGTTGAATGTTGAGATTAGAGATAGAAGTTTGTTTACTCTGGATTATGTTGATATAAGGAGAGAGGATGCATTGGGTAGGCTAAAGGATATTAAGGTGGACAAATCCCCAGGACCAGACAGGATCAATCCCAGGTTGCTGAGGGAGACAAGAGAGGAAATAGGTGGGGCCCTGACAGATATCTTTGTAGCTTAAACACAGCTGAAGTGCCAGAGGACGAGAGAGTTGCTAATGTTGTCTCCCTGTTCAAGACTGGTAGTAAGGATATTCCAGGAACTACAGACCAGTGAGCATGAGGTCAGTGGTTAGAAAGTTGCTGGAGAAGGTACTGAGGGATAGGGTCTATTTATATTTGGAAAAGAATGGGCTTATCAGTAATAGGCAACATGGTTTTGTGCAGGGGACAGCGTGCCTTACCAACTTAATAGAGTTCTTTGAGGAAGTGATCAAGTTGATAGATGTCATATACATAGACTTTAGTAAGGCATTTGATAAGGTTCCCCATGGTAAACTAATGGAGAAAGTGAAGTCCTATGGTGTGCAGGATGTTCTAGCTAAGTGGATAAAGACCTGGTTGAGCAACAGGAGACAGAGTAGTAGTTGAAGGGAGTTTCTCGAAATGGAGAAAGGTGACCAGTGATGTTCCACAGGGGTCAGTTTTGGGGCCAATATTGTTTGTAATATACATCAATGATCTAGAAGAGGGCACTGTTGGTACGATCAGCAAGTTTGCAGATGACACTAAGATTGGTGGAGTATCAGAAAGCATAGGGGACTGTCAGAGAATACAGGAGAATATAGATAGACTGAAGAGTTGGTCGGAGAAGTGGCAGATGGATTTCAATCCAGGCAAATGTGAGGTGATGCATTTTAGAAGGTCTAATTCTAGAGCAAACTTTACTGTAAACTGAAGAGCCTTGGGAAAAGTTGATGAGCAGAGAAATCTGGTTCAGGTCCTTTGTACCCTGAAGGTGGTTGCACAGGTGGACAGAGCGCTCAAGAAGGCATATGGTATGCTAGCCTTCATCGGACGGGGTATTGAGTATAAGAGCTGGCAGGTCATGTTAAAATTATACAAGACATTGGTTTGGCCGCATTTAGAATACTGTGTACAGTTCTGGTTGCCACATTACCAAAAGGATGTGGACACTTTGGAGAGAGTGCAGAGAAGGTTAACGAGGATGTTACCTGGTATGGAAGGTGCTAGCTATGAAGAAAGGTTGAGTAGGTTAAGATTATTTTCTTTAGAAAAAAGGAGATTGAGGGGGCACCTGACTGAGGTCTACAAAATCGCAAAAGGTATATACAGGGTAGACAGAGATAAGCTTTTTCCCAGGGTGAGGGATTGAATAATGAGAGGTCATGCGTTCAAGGTGAGAGGAGAAAAGTTTAAGGGGGATACATGCGGAAAGTACTTTACACAGAAGGTGGTAGGTGCCTGGAATGCATTGCCAACAGAAGTAGTAGAGGCAGGCACGGTACATTCATTTAAGGTGTGTCTGGACAGATGCATGAGTAGGGGGGAGAGCAGAGGGATACAGATCCTTAGGAATTGGGCAATAGGTTCAGACAGTTGATTTGGATCGGCACAAGTTTGGAGGGCTGAAGGGCCTGTTTCTGGGCTGTAAATTTTCTTTGTTCTTTGTGTTTTGTTCTTTCATGGATTTTTACAAGTTGTAGGGCATTATAAGTTGACCCCCTCACTGCAATCTTTGCATAGTCTGAGTACGAGCTCCAAAATGTGTTTAAATATGAATTCAATGTATATGTTGAGAGTAGAAACAGCAGGTTGATACAGAATTAGAGTAATTGTGACAATTTATGGGAAGTGTAGCATGCTTGGGAGAAAGAAATGGTTCTAGACATAGAGCCTCGACAGCTCTCCGCTCCTGGAGTTTGTTGGAGCCATTTCTGGATCTATTCTGCACTAGCGAATCAGCCTTGATTTTTGTGTTTAAATCTTTGGGATAGGACTTCAAGTTAGAAACTTCTGACTAAGCGGCAAGTGTGCTGCTCCCTGAGCCACAGCTAACTCCAACTTAAATACACTTGCTTGTAATAGTTAGCAGAGGTAATAACCATCATGTGAACACTGAGCCAAGCAGAAGAGGTTCAAATGGTAGTGAGCCATATAAATTTAGTTCAGGAACAATCATTTTACCTTGTTTGATACTTCTTCAGTCATGAGCATATAATGCCCAACAAAAATAGAAATCGCTGGAAAAGCTCAACGGGTCTGGCAGCAGCAGCTGAGGCAGGGGCATTTGATCCAAAACATTAACTCTGATTTCTTTCCACAAATGCTACCAAACCTGCTGAGCTTTTTCAGCAATTTCTGTTTTTGTTTCTGATATACAACATTTGCAGTTCTTCCAGTTTTTATTTTGTACGTCATGCCCAGATTATCAGCTACAACACTATTCACCCTAACAAGAATATGTGAAAGCATAAAATCAGAAAAGGCATTTGGGCCGGCAAATCAGATATTTTTACACTCCAAACCTTCTCCAAAAATCCTAATGGTATTCCAGCAGAGCTTCAAGACATCTTATTAAGCCTTGTAACATCTATGACTGAGTGTTAATCTGCACAAAACGTCCATAGTCCTAGCAGCTGAAGAACTCTCATAGTCCATTGAGGGTTTGGTAATCATTTAAACCGAGGGCTTTCATTCATTCTCTTCCCAAACATTTAGTCATTAAAAAAGTAAATGTTGCAAATCTCTGGAAACGTACAAACAGGTTCAACAGTATTCAGAGAGGAAATGAACAATCAGTCCTCAGCAAAGACCTTACCTTCATCCCCCTCCGTCCACGCATCAATTAATTTAATATGTGCCATGATGTCGAACACTTCTTCTGTTGCCTCCACCTCTGAGCTTAGTTCTTCAATCAGGACTCCCGCCTTCCTTCCGAGGACCCCTTCACCCACCTCCATCCACCTGGACATCCCGTGCTGGCCTATTACTTGCCCTCGATCTCTTCATTTCCAACTGCCGCCGAGACATTAACTGCCTCAACCTGTTTACCCCCCTCCCCCACTCCAACCTCTCGGTTTGGCGCACTGACCTCTACACCGCTGAAGCCAGATGCCAACTCGAAGACACGTCCTCCTACCACCCCCTCGACCATGACCCCACACCCCCCAAAACCAAACCATTATCTCAGACCATACACAAACTCATCACCTCAGGAAATCTCCCACCCACAGCTTCCAACCTTATACTTTTGGAACCCTGCACCGTCTGATTCTACCTCCTTCCCAAGATCCACAAGCCTGACCAAGGAAGAATGCCTCATCTTCCGCCTCAGAACACGTCAACCCCAGGGCATCAATGTGGTTTCCTCATTTCCCCTCCACTCAGCTTACCCCAGTTCCAATCTGCCAGCTCAGCACCATCCTCATGGTCCACCTATCCTACCTGCCAATCTTCCTTCCCACCTATCTGCTCCACTTTCCTCTCCGACCTATTACCTTTATCCCCATCTCCATCTGCCTATTACACTCTTAGCTACCTTCTCCCCAGCCCCAGCCACACCCCCCTCCCATTTATCTCTCCACCCTGGAGCTCCCAGCCTCATTCCTGATGTAGGGCTCCTGCCCCAAAACGTTGATTTTCCTGCTCGGATGCCGCCTGACCTGCTGTGCTTTTCCAGCACCACTCTAGTCTTGACTCAGTATTCAGAGGGTGGAAACGCAACTAAAGAATAAAGTTGGAATGATTGTAGAGTAAGCGAATACCATAAAGTTACTGCATGTAAGTATGTTGTGAAGAGTGAGATGCCTCTAGATATGATGGATAAAAACAGGGACATTTGCCAATAGGCTGACTTGTACCAATTTTGAATTATTTTGCAATCTGTTATGCAACTTGAAAAGGGAATATTCTCTTCCTAAGCTCTATCTGTTTGAAGAATATTTCCAATTTCTCCCTTTAGCCAAAAGCCTGGCTCAACAAAAGTTAAAGAACAAAGGAATGGTCATGCTCAAGCTGACAAATAAGGTTGAACAAGAAAAGACAATAAACTTGTCCAGAATTAGGAAGGGAGCAGAAGCATTGGCAAAACGAGGTCAGTATTATTGATTCGCTTGTCCATCTCAGTGCACGTCTAATGAACCTGTTCATAAACTGCCTGTTAACAAGGTAAAAACTTAACATGGAAACTGTTTTTCTGAAAAATCTGCAGAAAATTAACTACCATTTAGATAACCTTTTCCATCGACACAGGAGCCCCCAGCATGATTTCTAGACAATAAAATACTTTAGATGTGTAGTGACATTTGTAAAGTAAGAAATGTTTAGCACAGCAAGATCCCTCAAATGCCCATGAGATAATGATCAAGTACTTGGTTTTAGACTGATGTTGATAGAGGGATAAAAGATGGCCTGAGCACAGTGAAGAGATCCATTTCTTTTCTTCTCAAGTACCAAAGGACCTTTTATGTCCACCAGATGTAACATCTGTAGGAATGCACTGAAGTTAGATTTTGTTCCTGGGTCTTGAGAAATATAATGATTAGATCTTTTGCTCTTTGAGTGCTGACAGTTCCACTCTTGAGTCAGAGTTTTTTTTTATGAATTTGCACTGTGAGGAATACTCCCCTAAAACACCTTTACCTTTCTATCAGATATCTGTCACATAGAAAATGACATCTAAAAATATTTCCTCAAAACTAGGGTGAATACTCTGGGGAAAATGAAACCGAAAACCTGAAAGGGAAGTGAACATGATCAAAGGGAAGGATCCTTAAAGAGAAATAGAAATCGCTTGAGAAACTTAGTAGGTGTAGTAGCATCTGAGAGAGAAAACAGAGTTAACACTGACCCTTCTTCAGAACTGATAGTGGCTTGGAAAAAGTGGTATATATGCTGAAGACAACGGTAAAGGAGTAGACAATAGGTAGAGAGAGAGAGCCCAGAGAGAAATAAAGACAGGCAGATAAAAGTGATCGATAAAGGTAAGCCAGAGAGACAGAAAAGATGATAATGGGGACCATAAGTAGGTGAGAATGGGTTGGCTGTGCTAAAAGCAGCCCACATGATGACAAGGCCTAGCCTGTGGGCAGGATTAGGGTGTAGACATGGCAGAAGGTGCTTGTTGAAGAATTGTTAGATTGTGGCAGACATTTTGTCATGTATTAAATGCCTGGAAACCATTTTGAATCTCACCTTAAGTGTCCAATCTGTGTTTTCTCTCCCCAGTGTAGAGAAACCAAATTGTGAGCAGCGAATACAGAGGACTAGATTGTGTGAAGTGCAAGGAAAGTGCTGCTTCACCTGGGAGATGTGTCTGGGGCCTTGGATACTGAGAAGGGACGAAGTAAATGGTCAGGTGTTACACCTTCTGCAGTTGCAATAGAAGCTGCTGTGGACCTGTGTGGAGTGTTGGGGGTTGGAGGAGTAATGGACCAAGGTGTCCCAGTGGGAACGGTCCCCGCAGAAGGCTGACAGGGGATGAGAGGGGAATGTGTGTCCAGAGGTGGCATCCCACTGGAGGTGGGGCAGAAGTGGCAGCTAATGACCCTCTGAATGTGGTCCTCTGAGATGGGTAGGTGAGTACAAGGGGGACCCTGTTGCTTTTGTAGGAGGGAAAAGAGGGCTGAAGTGTGGGAGCTGGGTTGGACTCAGCTGAGGGCCCTGTCAGCTGTGGTGCTGGGGAATCCTTGGTTGAGGAAGGAGGTAGCATCATCGGAATAGATGTGACAGAGACGGAGGAGCTGGAAGAATGGAATAGAGTCTTTACAGGAAGCAGGGTGTGAGGATATACAGCCACGATAACTGTGGGAGTCAACGAGTTTGTACTGAAGGCAGAAGTCGCACAACACCAAATTATAGTCTAACAAGTTTGTTTGAAATCACAAGCTTTCAGAGCCCTGCTCCTTCATCTGACACCTGATGGAGGACAGTGCTCCAAAAGTTTTTGATTTTGTTTCAAATAAACCTGTTGGAATATAATCTGGTGTCATGCGTCCATCCCAGTCTAACACCAGCACCTCCACATCAGGGTTTATAATGGAAATGGAAACAGACCCTCCAGGTCAGAGTTTCCAGTTGCCTGTCATTTCAATACCCCACCCTGTTCCCTGGCCAACATCTCCATCTCAGCATTGCTGCAGTGCTTCAGTGACACTCAGCGCAAGCTGGAAGAACAATATGTAATTTTGCTGCTTGGGAACCCTTTAGCCTTGAGGACTCAATATTCAGTTCAATAATTTAGGGCCTAAACACCCTCTTCCATGTCCCTTAGCCACCTCCACACCCAGGCCCTGTCATGACGTGGGCTGCTTTCAGCACAGCCAGCTCATTCTCCCTAACTTATGGTCCCCATTATCAGTTCTTCTCTCTCCCTGGCTTATATTATGCATTCCTTTTGTCTACCTGGCTGTGTTGTTGACTCTCTCTCTATCTCTATGCTCCATCTTTGCCTATCAATTCATTCCTTTTGCTCCTCCATGCCCCATCACCAGATATATACCACCTTTTCCTCACTACTATCAGTTCTGTAGAAGTGTCACTAAACCCTAAATGTATACTCTGTCTCTCTGCAGATGCTGCCAGACCTGTTGAGTTTTTCCAGCAATTTCTGTTTCAGGTCTACAGAATCTTCAGTTCTTTGATTTGTTTTAGAAGAATTATTCGGTTTGGAAAGGAGATGTGAGATGAAATATTTTTGGTAGGGATTTCCAGAAACTATAATTGAATAGTTCAAGGAATGGACATATGTCAAGGATTAGAATAACAGGAGTTCAGAGTGAGGTGCAAGCTGCTATCTTGGGTGCACAAGGTGTGGACAAGATACATCTGTAGGGCACATTTTATTCTTGTTTGAAATGATGCAATCATACAGTGACCTTTTTTGTTTTGTTTTCAGGTGGAGATTTTGAACACCCTCACTTAAAAATAGTAAACCACAAGGGGGAAATTATTGAGGTTCCTGAGGAGAAACGAGTGGTGAGTGCTTGCAGGAAAACGGATTAAGCCTTCTCTGACCCCCAAACCCATACAACAGCTCCAGCAAATAAAAAACCTGTACTTTCTTTTGTAGCGTCAAGTTGTCAGCACTTTGCAGCCAATGAATATATTTTTGAAGTGTTTGCATGATTTGCTAATATGTCTACCCTTGAACCTGTCAATCACATGTATTTTGTACCCTAGATGACACACAACTGGGAAAAAAAAACGGTTTGGAGGCTTGTAGGAAATGTTCTGTGCCTCTACTGAAGATTCAGTTGCTTCCATGTGTAGCTGAGCCAGATGTGACTTACCTGTGAAACATAACCCTCCTTTATAGGAGGGATGTGACAACACTGGAGAGGATAGGGAGGAGATCTATCAAGATGTTGCCTGGGCTGGAGAGAGTGCTGGTTGTGAAGAGAGTTTGAACAGACTGAGATTGTTTTCCTTGGAGCAGAAGAGACTGAGATTATGAGGGGTTTCAATAACATAGACAGGAAGGAATTTTTCTCCTTGCTGGAGGGAACAATGCCCAGGAGCATAGATTTAAGGTAAGGGGCAAGTGAATTTAGAAGGCATGGTAGAAGATGGTGGAACGTGGAGCTCTCTATCTGTAAGGGCAGTAGAAGAAGGAGAAATAGCATTTTTGATTAGGGATAACATTATGGCTGTATTATGGAGGATATTCCTGGATATACACCCAGGAATTTGGGCGGAACTGAGAAATAAGAAAAAGATGATCACTTTATTGGGATTACTCTATACAACGCTAATAGTCAGAGGTAAATTGAGCATCTTGAAAAATTTCCATTTACAGAGGAGGCGGTGTTGGATGTCTTCAAATAAGTCCCTACAGGACCTGATTAGATATATCTGAGAAGCCTGGAAAGTGATTGCTGGGCCCTTTGCTGAGATATTTGGATTGTCAATAGCCACAAATGAGGTGCCGGAAGACTGAAGATTGGCCAACATGATGCCATCATTTAAGAAAGATGGTAAGGAAAAACTAGGGAACTAAAGACCAGTGAGCCCGATATTGGTGGTGGACAAATTGTTGGAGGGAATCCAGAGGGACGTGACTTATTAATATTTTGAAAGGCAAGGATGATTAGGGATAGTTAACATGGCTTTGTGCAATGGAAATTGTGTCTCACTAACTTGTTTATCTTTTTTGAAGAAGTAACGAAAATTCATGAGGGCAGAGCGATGGGCGTGATCTATATGGATTTCAGTAAGGTGTTCAACAAGGTTCTGCATAGTAGACTGGTTAGCAAGGTTAAGGGCATTTAAATGGTCATTGGATAGGCATATGGATGAGAATGGAATAGTGTAGGTTAGATGGGCTTCAGATTGGTTCCATAGGTCAGCACAACATCGAGGGCCGAAGGACCTGTACTGCGCTGTTATGTTCTATGTATAGATCACACGGAATACAGGGAGTACTATCCATTTAGATACAGAATTGGCTCGAAATTAGAAGACAGAGGGTGATGGTGGAGAGTTGCTTTTGAGACTGGAGACCTGTGACCAGTGTGTGTCACAAGGATTGCTGCCAGCTCCACTGGCTTTTGTCATTTTTATAAATGATTTGGATGTGTACATAGGAAGTATAATTAGTAAGATGACACCAAAATTGGAGGTGTAATGGACAGTGAAGATGATTACCTCAAATTATAACTGGATCCTCATCAGATAGGCCAATGGGCCGAGGAATGGCAGATGGAGTTTAATTTGGATAAATGGGGTGCTGCAATTTGGAAAGGCAAATCAGGGCAGGACTTATACACTTAATGGTAAAGTCCTGCGAAGTGTTGCTGAACAAAGACAGCTTGGAGTGCAGGTTCATTGAATGTGGAATCACAGGTAGACAGGATAGTGAAGACGGCATTTGGTATACTTTCCTTTTATTAGTCAGTGCATTGAGTATAGGAGTTGGGAGATCATGTTGCAGCTGTGTAGGACACTTTCCACTTTCAGAATATTGTGTGCAATTCTGGTCTCCCTGCTATAGGAAAGATGTTGTGAAACCTGAAAGGGTTCAGAAAAGATTTGCAAGGATGTTGCCAGGGTTGGAGGGTTTGAGCTATAGGGAGAGGCTGAATAGGCTGGGGCTGTCTTACCTGGAACATTGGAGGCTGAGAGGTGACCTCATAGAGGTTTACAAAATTGAGGGGCATGGATAGGATAAATAGACAAGGTCTTTTCTCTGGTATCAGGAAATCCAACATTAGGTTTAAGGTGAGAGGGGAAAGATTTAAAAGGGACTTAAGCGGCAACGTTTTCATGCAGAGGATGGTGTATGTGTCGAATGAGCTACCAAAGTAAGTGGTGGAGGCTGGTACAATTACACCATTTAACGGCATTTGGATGGGTACATGAATAGGAAGCGTTTAGAAGGATAAAGGCCACATTCTGGCAAATAGGACTGGATTAATTTAGGCTATCTGGTCAAAGAACAAAGAAAATTTACACTGCTTCAGCCCTCCAAGCCTGAGCTGATCCAAATGTACTGTCTAAACCTGTCGGTCAATTCCTAAGCAACTGTAACCCTCTGCTCCCCACCTACTCATGCATCTATCCAAACGCAACTTAAATGAATCTATCGTGCCTGCCTCTACCACCTCTGCTGGCAATGCATTCCAGATGCCCATCACCCTGTGTGTGAAGTACTTGCCATGTGTATCACTGAGTGGGACTGAAAGGTCTGCTTCCGTGCTGTACATCTCTGTGGTACTTGTGGTGCCAAAGCTTAGAAGCCTATAAGTCAAAAGCTGAAAAATAGGATTAGAATAATTAGGTTTTTGACTGGTGCAGATTTGGTAGGCCGAAGGGCCTTTTTCTGTGATGCAGACTATGACTCGATAAAATAGGAGCAACAGTTTAGGCCATTTGGCTCTTCAAGCCTGCTCCACCATTCAATATGACCATGAACAATCATGCAACTTAGTCTCTTGTTCACACTTTCTCCTCATGCCCTTTGATCCGTTTAGCCCTAAGAACTATATCTAATTCCTTCTTGAAAATATTCTTCGTTTTGACCTCTACCACTTTCTGTGGCAGAGAATTCCACAGGTTCATCATTTTCTGGGTTAACAAATTTCACCTCATCTCAGTCCTAAATAGCCTACCTGTTTAGACTGTAACCCATGGTTCTGGACTTCCCAGTCATTGGGAATATGCTTCTAGCATTTACCCTGTTTAGTCCTGGGGTGGCATGGTGGCTCAGGGTTCCAGGTTCGATTCCATCCTCAGGCGACTGTCTGTGTGGAGTTTGCACATTCTCCCTATGTCTGCATGGGTTTTCTGAGTGCTCCAGTTTCCTCCACAGTCCAAAGATGTGCAGGTCAGGTGAATTGGCCATGCTAAATTGCACATAGTGTTAGGTGCATTAGTCAGAGAGAAATGGGTCTGTGTGGGTTACTCTTCAGAGGATTTGTGTGGACTTGTTGGGCCAAATGGCCTGTTTCCATACTGTAGGGAAGCTAATCTAGTCTTGTCCACCCCAGGTTTTGTCCACCCCAGGTTGCATGATGTGCCAATGGCATCTTTCTGTTCTATAAATGTCTGTGAGTTCCAGACAGGCCTAGTTGCTTGATAAATACTGTGTTTCTGTGGTTGTGGGAAAGAATTTTAAAGGGAATTGCACCAAAAAATACATGTTAAAGGGAATATTGATTGCAAGAAGGCAAAAGACAGAAGAGTAAGAACTGGAAATAAAGTTGTGACTAAACCAGGAGCTGGTGTAAGTGAGTAGGCACGTCTAGGCAAAATCTGGATTAGTGGTGCTGGAAGAGCACAGCAGTTCAGGCAGCATCAAAGGAGCTTCGAAATCGACGTTTCGGGCAAAAGCCATGTCTAGGCAAAAGGGAATAATTCAGCAGGTGAGTGAGTGGTCACTGGCAGCAGACAGTTGTTTTGTTGTAAATCTGGTAAGGGCCCTTCTACTCCTCCTGCCTCCAAAATAAGAAAAACAAGTCAAACTTTTCAGTCTCCAGAGCTTCCATTTAAGGATTGTTAGTTTGACTGCTTTGACCCTGAAGAAACCAACCACAGTATGTAAGGTGCATGCTGTGGTCAAGTAAAGATAAATTTTGCAAAAGAGCCTGAAACTGGCATTAGATCTAATGAATAGGACTAATGCCAGTTTCACCTAAATGTGCAGTTCCAGTGTGGAGTTGCACATGTATATTCAAGACATAGCCTGGCATCTGTTTGGCGTTAAAAATGACTCATTTCAATTGAACTTATGGATTTCAGGCAAATCTACACTTGTAGACAACGATTTAACACAAGAACAGTAAAAATGAATTCAGTTTCAACAGGCAACAGAGATAGTAATGAGTAGGAACTTAAATAGCATTAAAGAAGTGTTGAAGGTTTCTTTTATGAATGCATATCAGATATCTGGGAAACTTTGGAAATTAGACAGTGAGGCAAGCAAACCCTGAAAAAATTACAAATACATTTAAATGGAATGCAAACTCATAAATCTGCTTGTTAAAAATTAGAGCAGTGACAGAAAGGTGAAGTGATCTCTTTGTGTACTCTGTATAAATTATTATTATTATTATAAAAATATTTTTCCATACCTTTCACTTTAAGCGAAGCTGTGGTCTGTTGGTCACCCGAATCACACACATATTCTCCAGCATCTCCTTGTTTCAGATTGCAGATTGACAGTTCAGCAATAGAACCCATTTGTTTTATTTCATACTTGTCACTGGGATGAAGCACCATTGTCCCCTTTCTCCACTCTACAGGAGTATTAGGCTTAGTAAGCTCACAGCGTAGAGTGGTGGTGCTACCTTCATCAGCTTCTTTGTTCTGAAGAACTTGTTTGAAAAGTACCGGAAGGGCTGGCAGGGCAAGAGTATAATGCATTTACAATAAAAACAAATAAAAATATTCAGCTATTTTACAAATATTGCACTTTTATATATAGTTAACTTACAAGATTTAAAATTTTCATCTTCTGAAGTTTGAAAAATTATTTAGAATGAGAAACAAATCATTCAGATGATTTTGTTTTGTCTTCCCCATACCTATACATTTTTTCCAGTGGTACATATTTATCAGTTTATACTTGTGAATGCATCATCACTTCTTCATGATAAGAATACAAAATGAAAAGAAATTTAAAGGTGTTTACTGACTGTTTGTACAACCACAAAATCAAATCCTTAACTTTGTTCCCCTTCCTTCTTTCCTATGTTACATTTAATCAATCTTTGATATTAAGTTATCTAAGTTAGGAAAAGATTACCTACAGTACAGACCAAAACATTAAGATTAGTAGTGTTATGCAGTTGTAAATCAAAATTAAATAATATAAAATGTTACATGCTATGTCCAACTGAGAAAGCCATCTCAGTGCTTATTTGTACCACAACACTTATGAAATTAACAGGTTTTTGAGGTAATAGAGTTTGGATGATGATAGTCAATTAGGTACTGAGTGCGATTTCTGCAAAGATCTGCCTTACACATGAAGTGACTGGTTAAAATGTGGCACATTTGTACTCGTATAGAGACGTACATGGGCTAAGAGTGGGATGGCAATTTGCTTTCTATAATAAGATGTAAATGAACATGTGTGTTTTAGTGACAACCCAGTAAGTTTTACAGTCACTTTTACTGTTGTGAGCTTTGTGACTTCAGAACCATGTAATTTTCACATTATCACATTGCCATGTTGAATTCATGTTAACTAGGTTGTTAGTCCAGTAAAAATACGTGCAGTTCAGGTGAATTGGCTATACTAAATTGCTCATAGTGTTAGGTGCATTAGTCAGAGGGAAATGGGTCTGGGTGAGTTACTCTTCAGAGGGTCGATGTGGACTACTTGGGCCAAAGGGCCTGTTTTCACACAGTAGGGAATCTAATTTAATCTAATTATACATGTTTCTATGAGATCATTCCTCATTCTTCTAAGTTCCAGTGAATATAGTTTCTACTGATCCAATCTGTCTTCATTCATCAGTCCTACCATCCCTGGAATTAGTCTGGTAAACCTTGGTTGCACTACCCCCATAGCCAGAACACTTTTCCTCAGATAAGGAGACTGAAACTGCACACAGCTGTAGTCTCATCAAAGCTTTGTACAATTGAAGCAAGACATCCCTGCTCCTGGACCCAAATCCTCTTGAAGGCCAACATACCATTTGCCTTATTCACTACCTGCTCCACCTGCAATATTATTTTCAGCGACAAGTGTACAAGCACACCCCGGTCTTGCTGCACCTCCCTGTTTCTCAATATATTACTATTCAGATAATAATCTGCCTTTTTGTTTATGTTACCAAAGTGAATAATCTCACATTTATCCAGATCATACTTCTCCTTTGACCATTCACTCACTTGTCCTAGAACCAAGATGACCTCTCCCATTCTAGCTGCATAGAACATTACAGCGCAGTAGAGGCCCTTCGGCCCTCGATGTTGCGCCAACCTGTCATACCAATCTGAAGCCCATCTAGCCTACACTATTCCATGTACGTCCATATGCTTGTCCAATATTGACTTAAATGTACTTAAAGTTGGCGAATCTACTACCGTTGCAGGCAAAGCATTCTATACCCTTACTATTCTCTGAGTAAAGAAACTACCTCTGACATCTGTCCTATATCTATCACCACTCAATTTAAAGCTATGCCCCCTTGTGCTCACCAT